>NW_022194795.1:2802314-3309079 GCF_900067095.1 Fusarium proliferatum ET1 | reverse complement strand
TAATAGTATTACAGTAATAGCACCTAGCTTATTAAATAGCCAGTTTACCTACTTAATTAATTACTATTAGGCCTCCTCTACTAGCTATAACTAAGCCATAAGTATTATTATAATATATAGCTTAACCTGCCAGCTATATCCCTATAATAGGTCCTTAAGGTTACTAGCTATATACTAAATTAACTGTAATAATACCTATTCTATATCCTGGCAGCTAGCCTTAATATTACCCTTTTAGGCTATTACTACCTAGGCCTTATTGCTATATATAAGGTTAAAGATATTAAGGTATAAAAAGGCCTAAATAGCAGCTATATTAAAGTTTCCCTTTTCTATAGTATAGGATTATATATATAAGATACTGCACCTAAAGATAGGATTAATTCTCTTAGGTTTTAAAGTAATAGAAATAGAGTCTTACAGTATATATATAGGATACTCTATTATAGCAGTATATAAGATCTAGAGAGGCTTTTAACTATCTCTTATAGCCTACTCCTTTTTACTTTCCCTTTTATATAAAGCTTACCTATTTCCTTTATTAAGGTTATAATTTTTACTTTTCCCTTTTTTATCTTTTTAGTTACTACTAGCCTTATTATTTTAGTTATTATTAACCTTATCCTCTGCCTATAGGGCTATCTTTTTAAATAGAGCCTCTCTAAACTGCCTATAGAGGAAATATAAAGTATTATACTAACAGTACTGCTAAGCCAGAATAGTATATCTACTTCTTATTAGCAAGAGCTTAAATATAATATCTATAAGCTAGATTTACCTCTATACTATTAGTTCTATTTTATTATTACTATAAGTAAGGTTGCTACTATAAATACTAGCTGCTAGCTCTTACTTAAAGTAAATAATACTATATTAGGTATAGAAGTCTCTTAACATCCCTACTATATTATTACTAAAGGATTAATACTATAGCTTAATATCCTTATAGCTATAGAGGAAGATAGAATTACCAAACTGCTATAGCCTACTAATATCTTCTATCTCTTATATACCCCTACCGTTACTAAATTAAAGCCTATTAGCCGCTATATTATACTCTATATAATTAAGTGCCTTCTATATAACGCTCTATAGCCTAAAGAGGTTTTTCTTACTATATAGTACCTTAAAGGCTGCCTTATATATAGCCACTAAGCCTAATAACTCTATAGCAATATACAATACTGCCTAAATAGAGTTATAAGTTTTAGGTAAGTAATATATAAAGTGCAGTCTAATCTTCTTAATATTTAGCCTAATAAAGCTATTAAAAAATAGCTAATTCTACTTCTTTTATAGAGATATTAGGCCCTTTTTCTAGCACTTCTTATTATAAAGCCATAAGAAAAATATATAGACTGTTTATAGCCTTTAGTAAATAAGTATAGTATATAGGATTTAATAGATTAAGACCTATTTAATCTTCTCTTTTATCTATATTAATATATAGATATAAATAGATTTAAAGAGAAGGAGGCTTAATTAGGCTATTATATATATATTTAACGGCCCTTTTAGGCTATATAGGTCTTTTATAATATATAGAAAGCTATTAATATTATAAATAGCAGGCACCAGCTTTTATTACAGTATATTATTTTAATATAGGCAGACCTTAATATTTAACTATTCTTTATCTTTATGCCAGCTTATAAATTAGGCCTTAAGCTAGCTAGCTAATAGCAGCTAGTTATAATAGAGGCCTGTAATTAAAGTATTAAAGGGTTAGATAGTTTAATTTAGGCTAAAGTATTATAACTATTTCTCTTATTTAATAAAGGATAGCCTGCTAACTTTAGCGCTAAATCTAGCCTATATTTTATATAGATATAAATATTAGCAGTAAGTTATAAGGTATAATATATCCTAATCTTTATATTAATCTAATAGGTATAATACTAAATTAGCATTAAGGATATAGATAATATATTAAGCTAGTTTTTTACCTTTATTTAAGCCTTTTTCTTTAACCTAATTATAGATTTTTTAATATATAGGCACTTCTATAGTAATGCATTTAGCTTACTCTTTATTATATACTTTATTAAGGAAATACTTACTTTAGGTAATAACTATTTTATATTAATTATTATTTACCTTATTTATTATACTATTTAAGGCAGATAGTTAATAGGCTAAGTATTTTATATAGAGATTAAATATTTAATCTAAATAAGGCTCCTAACTATATAGAGGTGCTAGGTATATATATTATAACCTATTATCCTTATTAGCTAAATCTATCTATATATTAAGGCTAAATACTAATAACTAGTTATTTAGTAATATATTACTGCCTAAAGTAGCTATATCTACTATATTATTATCTATTAAGTCTAAATTAATTTAATTTTATATAAATATTAATATATTAAGGTTTATATCTAAAAAAGTATATTTAATATATATTCTTTTTTACTATAATGCTATCTAACTAAAGATCTAAATAAAGGTTACTTATTTAAATGCCTCTCTTATTAAGACCTAATATTCCTAAAAGATTTATTAATTAATAGTAATATATTTAACCTTATAGATAATAATAATAATAATAGCTTAAAGAATGCAATACCTATTATAATAGGGCCTTTAATATTACTAATAGTAAAAAAGAAATCTAAATATAATATATTAAAGCTTACTTTACTTAAAGATATTTTTCTTTTAGAAGCTATAAGTAAAGGTAAACTTAACTGTAGGTATTATAGGATAGTTTCTTAAGATTAGATTATATAGAGTCTAGATATAGATAAGTAAAAGGAAGAAACTTCTCTTTTTTTATAACCTTTAGACTTAAATTATATTTTAGATATACCTTTAGCTTTCTAGCGCTTTAAAGCTATAATAGAGATAGTAACTTAAATTCTTAATATAGTAATAGCTATTATCTTATTTTAAAATATCGCTTAGGTTTTACTGTAAAGATATAATAAGTTAAATTTAAGGTAGTTAATAGTAAAGTAAAAGTATAAATAATAAATACCTTAAATATCCCTTTAATATTCTATATATTTATAGCACTAAATTTAATAATAATTAAATTAAATATAACTTATATAATTTCCTTTAAACCTTATTATATTTAGTATACTATTATATATATAATAGGCAGTTAGTTTTAATAAAGAGATTAATTAAAATAATTTAANTAGGATCTATAATGCAGTATATCTTAATAGCCTTAAGAGATTATAAATATATTTATTACTTTATTATTTTAAACCTTTTTCCTCCTTTATCTATAATAAAAAAAAGGAAAAGTCTATAAAAAGAAGTTATAATTATTAAGAGGCAGATTAATAATATATTACTAATAGGCAGAAAAAAGATAATAGTTCTAACCTTTATTATTATAATAAAATCTATTAAATATATTTACTTACCTAATTATACTAAAAATCCTTTTAATATATTTAAATTTTAACCTAAAAGGCTTAAATTATCTATATACTATACTCTAGATAGTAGAGGTATTATAGCTACTAAAAGTAATAAGGGTTTACTAGTATTTTTAAATATAGGCTTATTTATTATTAATAACCTTAATATATTAAAGGCTAAATTAAGCTAGCCTATTTTATAAAAAATACTTTACTTTAAATAAGATCTTAATGCTAATATATATAGTAGTCTGCTATTTAGCTTCCTTTTAGATTTTACCTTTTATAATATCTTAAGTATAAATACTACTAGCTTATTAATATAATATATATTGCTGCTATTTAAGGTATTAGATAAATAGAGCCTTATTAATCTGCCTAAAACCCTCTTTAAATATAAAAAAAAGCTTAAAAAGTTTTTTAATTAATAGTATATATCTCTTATTAAAAAGGGTATATTAAAGCATTTAGCCTATAAGCTTATTAAGTATTATATTTAAGCTAATAATAAAGAAAGTAACTTAAAGATAGATAGCTATAATATATATTATATAAAAAAGCTATACTTTCCTTTAGGTATACTCTTAAAAGGCATTTAGCTCTTTTAGGCATTTACTTAAGTCTTTCTATATATATTAAATAATTATAAAGGCAATAATAAAGATATTAATATACCTTTATAACTATCTATAAACCCTATTTCTATATAGGTCTTTTAAATTAATAATAAACCTATTATAATATAACTTAATATAGGTATATAAGTATTAAGGCAGAGATTTAGTAAAGATAATAAGCTAGTTACTTTAATAAAGGCCTTATAAGCTAAAAATAGATTTATAAACTATTTAAAGGAGGGATATAAGGCTTTTAATATTTTAGTTATTACTTAAAAGCTATAGAAAAGGGACTTTAAAGGCAGGTTATCTTTTTAAGATATCTATATTATAGGTCTTACCGTTTTATATAAGGTATTTAATAATTAAAGCTAGAAATAGCTTACTAATATATTAACCTATCTTTATAGTTACTACCTATAGTATTACCTTACTAACCTTAATTAAAATATAGGTAGGGTAGTAAATAAGATATATTAAGGTAGGTAGGTAATACTATTTAGTTTTATTTTATATTAAGCTTAAGCTATTTAATATAATAGCCTTAATATATTAATAATTAATAATATTTAATTAGTTAATATAAAGGTATTTTTTATTTATAAATAGAATTGCTAATTAAATCTAGCTATAATAGTATTTAATAAAGATATTAAAGACTTTTTTATTAAAAATAGAATAAATATTAATATAAAGCTAGCCTTTTTAATAAAAATAGTTAAATATTTTAGTAAGAAGCTTAATCTTTCTAAAGGCACTTTAGTAAAAAAGATTTATACTTAATAACTGCTAGCAGTAATAGTAGATATATTTAGTGCTAGTATTTATATTTTTATCTCTAAAAGCCTCTTTATATACTATAATAAGATTTATTTAATTAATAGTATTAAAAAGAAGGATAAGTTTTATATTATAGCGCTTACTATTATAGATAAGATCCTTAACCTTTTAGGAATTTATAAGGCATTATATATATATATTATTTAGCCTATCCTAAAGTTCCTCTTTACTAGTAATAATATATAAAATATTTTTAAGAACTTAAAAGTTCTTAAGGTTTAAATAGCTATAGATAGCAATATATATAGCTTATAAAAAATATCTATTTTAGAATTACTTAATATTTATATATCTCTATAAGGTTTTATAGAGAAGTTAGATAGTATAACTAAAGATAATATAGAAGTTAAAATAATATTAGTCTGCTAATAGTTTATTATCTATAGATATTATAATAAAAACGGTAAAGATAGTATTAATAATAAGGATAATAATAATAATAAAAGTAAGGAGAAAGATAATAAAAATTATAATTAATATAAATTAAGACTTTTAGAAGAGATTTTAATATTTAGTAGAAATAGGACTTAATTATATATATAATAGGGACTAGGGTCTATATTACCTATAAGTTTAGATAAATTATATAATATAAAAGTAAGGCCTGGATTATATATATAATAGTTAGGACCTAATATCTTATATATAATAGATAAACCTAACCCTAATACCTTACTATAATTTTACGCCGCCCATGCTGTGCCTAATAATGGCAACAGGAGGGAACTATATGCACGCGTTAAGGCCTTATGCGTTGATGGCCGCTTGCTGGCCATTGTTAGCAAGCACCTACAGTCATTCCTGCGCCGCGAGGCTAACCCACTTAAGGTGCTTATGCGTGATGGCTTTCTGTCCGAG
The DNA here is from genome assembly GCF_900067095.1 of Fusarium proliferatum ET1. Lineage (NCBI taxonomy): Eukaryota > Fungi > Ascomycota > Sordariomycetes > Hypocreales > Nectriaceae > Fusarium > Fusarium proliferatum. The sequence goes on along the minus strand of NW_022194795.1, from coordinate 3,303,384 downwards.
TACTACGCCCATATGATCAAGATGAATCGTTGCCTGGGCCATGTCAAAGCGTATATGCACTTGTTCGCACATACATATCCCGGCAGCCGCGTGCTGGAAATCGGCGCTGGTGTTGGCTCGTGTACTGAACCCGCTCTGCAGGGACTTATGGCCGAGCAGCAGCCTGGTGACAGAGCTTCGCACTATACTTTTACTGACATCTCGGCAGGCTTCTTTGAGCCTGCAGCCCGCCGATTTGCAGCTTATGCTGACTATATGACATTCCAGAAGCTCAATATAGAGAGGGATCCTGTGGCACAAGGCCTGATACCAGGTGCATATGACCTTGTGCTCTCGTGTAACTGCTTGCATGCCACTAGGAGCCTGGTCCAGACACTGAAGTATGCTCGCACGCTCCTTCGGCCTGGCGGCAAGCTAGTTCTGGTTGAGACAACAACACCACATGTCGACCAGAGCCTGGCCTTCGGCCTGTTTCCCGGCTGGTGGCTGAGCGAGGAACCTGAGCGTGCTGACTCGCCCCTGGTGAGCGCGGCTGAATGGGGACGCTATCTTGCTGCTGCTGGGTTTGGGGGGCTGGATGTTGTGTTAGGGGATGCAGGGGAGGATGGGGACTCGACTTACTCGGTCATGATTGCCACAGCTGTCGAGGAAACAGTGGCACGTATTTCAGGACCAAGGAAGACAATCGATTTCGCACCGTTTCCGCCTGGAATAGACGTGCCGACCCAGGACTTCAAGAGCCTGCAGGCAGCACTGGATAGCTCGATGGGCAGTGATCTATGCTATTTCGATGCGGCAGTTTCCTCGAGGACAAAGGAGTCCACTGTTGTAGTCCTGTCCACAGGTATATCAACTCTGTCTGACCTCACCACCGACCAGTTCGACAACCTGAAAGCCCTGACGCTGTCAACCAGCAAAGTCCTCTGGGTCTCACGAGGTGTAGCCATAGACACGCCAAACCCTTGGGCAGCTCTTTGTATAGGTCTACTGCGCACCCTCCGCCTAGAATATGGCCATAACAGGTATGTATCCCTAGACCTGGACCCAGCGCAGGATATATGGCACGCCGATTCAGTCAAAGCTATCTGCGCCGTGCTGCGACTGATGGAGGACGACCGTATCTGTGAATACGAGTTTGCCGTTCGTAAGGGCGAAGTTCTTGTGCCGCGTCTGCGGCGGTACGCAATGCAAAACAAGGTAGAGGCCAGAATGGGTAGCGGCGAGAGTGGATTAGGAGTAAGTTAATTTCCCCTTCCCACTCACTTGTAGAGGTCCCAGCTAACAGAAGCACAGGTCACGACCACACCTGCATTTAGCCTCAACGCAGGCGGCGCATATCTTGTTGTCGGGGGACTAACTGGTATCGGCCGCGAGGTAGTGCGCTGGCTTGCGCGAGAGGGTGCCCGGTATGTCATTGCTATATCACGACGGGGACCAACAGACCAGCCGCAGCAAACACAGGCCCTGGCGGCTGAGCTGGAGACCCGGGGTTGCAAGCTGATTCCATATGCATGCGATATAGCTGACAGCGCTGACCTGGCACGCTTCCTCGACCTAGCCCGCGTCATGCTTCCTATACGCGGCGTTATCAATGCAGCCCTCGCACTTGCTGATGCTGCCTGGGCTGATATGACATTACAGCAGTGGAAGGTGCCGCTTGCGGCTAAGTATAGTGGCTCATGTAATTTACATGCCGCGTTCGCCGCTGAGGAACTTGACTTCTTCATTTCCCTGTCATCTGTCACAGGCGTTGTTGGATCCCACGGACAGGCCAACTATACAGCAGTCTCAACCTTCCAGGACGCACAAGCACGCTGGCGCGTTGCAGCCACTCAGAAATTACCAGGTGTCTCGATTGCCCTTGGCGGCGTATTAGGCGCCGGCTATATACAGCAAACAGCAGGTGTAGCAGAGCGGGCAGCGCGGGCCGGATGGCGCCTCCATGATATACGCGAGGTGCTATGGCTTATCGAGCTAGCAATCCGGTGCCCCCGCGCGGGCCAGGTTATAGCAGGTATCTCGCAATGGACAGTAGATGCAACAGCAGGACAACAGACTGGGGCGTCATCATCATCGCCGCCTGCGTGGCGTCGCGAGAGGCGCTTCTCAGCCCTGCCAGTGCAGAACCAGGGCAATAACCCGGCCGCGATTGATAGGGATGAAGATATGGACGATAGTGTGTCGCTAGGAGAGAGACTCTTGGCCGCAGAGTCAGATGAGGCCAGGCTCACGATGCTCGTCGATGCCCTACGTCACCGTTTAGCCGACATGTTTGTGCTCGCTCCGTCAGCCATTGATATGGCACAGCCGCTTGCCGCGCTGGGTGTTGACTCGCTTGTTGCGGTTGAGCTGCGTAACTGGCTTGCGGCAAGTGGGGTACGTGACGTGAGTATCTTTGATGTTAGCCAGAGTCAGAGTTTAAGCGCGTTGGCAAAGAGGCTTATAGCTAAGATTGTATAAAGGAGGTATATTAAAATAAGGAGGAATATTTTGATAATTATTATTTAAATTAATAGTTTAGTTTTTAAAATAAATATTGTTATAATTAATTAGTTTTTAAAATATATAAATTAATTTATATTTAATTTATATTTAATCTATATTTAATTTATATTTATAAAGTATATAAAATATTTATAATAAGTAATTATAAATATATTATATAGGAAAGAAAAAAAAAGTAAATTAAAGAATAAAGATTTTAGTATTAAAGAAAAAACCATAAATATTAATAAACTAAACCTAATTAAGTTAATTAATAATAAGTTAAATTAAATTATAAAATAATATAATATAAGTAATAGTTAAGATATAAGTAAGTATAAACTATTATCTTTTATTATAAGTAAATTTAAATTAAATATAATTTATATATTACTATAATTACCTTTTTAAGATTAATTATAGCTTATTACAGTTATACCCACTTTTTAACATAGTTTAATATAGCTTAAGATATACTAACCTAATTAGGTATAGCCGATATCCTAATTAGGACTAGTTACAATATACAGTTACCCCCACTTTATTTATAAGGCAATCCTGGTTTAGTCCTTATTCTTATTATAGTCTTTATAGCTTATACTTCTGGACTTAGTGCTGACACTATTTCCATTACGTCGGTCTACATCTACGACATCTACAAAGGCTACTTCAACAACAAGGCATCTAGAAAACAGTTGGTTCGCATGTCGCACTTTGCTGTCGCTATATAGAGTCTACTTATAGCTGTTATTGCTACAGGTATCTCAAGAACCGCGATTAGTGTCAACTATATCGTGACCTGTATTGGCATCTTCTGTGGTTGTGCTGTGTTCCCTTTCTATACTACTCTCCTAATGAAGAAGCAAAGCAAGCACGCCGTAATCTAGGCCCCGATTCTGGGTTCAATCACCTCTCTTACATCATGGCTGGGTTCTGCACATACCCTACACGGCGAAGTAACAATCTCCTCGACAGGCCAGGTCTTGCCTCTTTTGATTGGAAAGGTGGTTTCTGTGCTCTCAGGCATCATTTTCTCTGTCGCAATTACCTATGCTTTCGGTACGACCAGTTTAATTTGACTCTTCTTTAGACAGGCATCCATACTTCCAATGGCATAGATATTCAAGGAATAACTGCATATCAAGTAGAGGAGCAGGCCCTGGCGGAAACTCTAAGTCCTAAGATAGACGCGCTTCTTGAGAGGGGAACACACAAGACCATCCTTGCCACGATAATATTCTTCATAAGCATGATAGTTTTATGGCCACTTCCTATATTTGGCACTTCCTATATATTCTCTAAGGGTTTTTTTTTTAAAGGCTGGGTGGTAAGTAACCAGTAAATTGTCTATTTAATAACACTTACTAATGCATACCAGGCGATCACATTCATTTGGGCATGGGGTACTGCTCTTGTTATTACCTTCTTGCCACTGTGGCAATCGCGGCCAACACTTCTTCTTTTTGTACGGACCTGTTTTGGGTTTGAGACAATTGCCGCCCAGGAAGACATGAGCATTGATTGGGAGATGACAGAACACGGGGGTAAGTAGGGTTGACAAACATATTGTGGCCGGGGTCAATTTGCTTCCGACTACTTACCTGTATGTAATTCCTAAGCCACACTGCCCCGCAAGTCTTTTTACGTTCCACCTAAGCCAGAATCCGTCTGTAAATCTTAATATACTATCTTAGTTTATATAGAGATTAGCGCGATAGACTTCCAAGACTGAATCATAAAGAGTCCGCATTGGCAAGCATTAGACTCATTATTGGACGCATTGGAAACAGCAAGGACAAGGGATACTTACTGCCAAATCTGCTACTAGACAGAAGTGCCGCAACATATCAAAGGACTCGTGTGTAAGCGCTATGGTAGTCCACTAGCTAGTGCGGTCATCTCTGGAGTGCAATGTGTCTGCTGTTCTTTGATATATTAGGAGAATTGGTCGATAGTTAAAGCTTGCTTATAATATCCCTATGTTCTCTCTGCTGATTCAAGCTCTTAGCTATAAGTCTTAACCGTAAATAACACTTCCAACCTAACAGTATATATCAAGCCAGCAAACTGAGAAATCCCAATTAATGTCACTTGACAATGTCGTGATTGAGAATACGCTAAGGCGTAAAAGAAGGCCGAGGTTATTGCTAGCTGATCTTACTGTAGAACCATAAAACTAATCACTTCTCGGCCACTGTTGAACCGATAGCGAGCTACCTCCTCGGGGAGCTGTGGGGAAGCGGCATTACACAATCCGTGCCTAAGAGGGTACCCAGATTGTGGTTCTAAGTCATCTGATAAACAGTGCAGGGATTAAACGGGCTAAGTAAGTTAAACCAAATAAGAACCCCATATTACCAGACTACGGGGATTGCAGGGAAGGTAAAGAACTAAATCTACATTAGGTAAAGCTTTGGCAAGGTTTGAGACAAGTTATCCTTATTACTTAACCTATCCGCTTCCAGATCGGAGTAACATAACCCGAACACAAAAGGCTTAAGAGAAAGACATATAATACGTTAAATAATCCTCATTATAATTATGACAGAAAAAACCGACAGATAGCAAATTGACGTTTACTGGTCTATATTATATGATGGTTTATAATCTTTTGCTTGCAAGCTTTGCTATAGGAAGCCCCGTTCTAGCAGCTCCTCACTATGCCGTTCCTGATGCTCAGCCGGGAAGCGCCGTTGGGATTAATCCAGCGCCTGTGGGGGCCTCGTAAGTACCTGGATGTGAATTACTTTACTGGAATGATCTAATTCCATTAACAGATTCGAGTTTTTCATGTGGCCCTCCTACATGACCAACATCTCGCTGACCCTTCCTTGTATCGATCACTTTAACATGCTATATAACCGGAAAATGCCTATTCGCATCGGAGGAACAACGCAAGACAGGGCGACTTACGACCCTGCTTTTAAAGGCTATGTTTCATATAGCGTCAATGACCCTCTGGAGGCTCCTATGAGTCTGACCTATGGGCCAAAGTTCTTCGATCTGATTAGTACGTCCTATTTCTATACTTTAGAAAACTTATACTGATTAGCAAACTTGAACAGGGAAGTTTGGAAGCGAGACCATTCTTGGTAATTGACTTAGCGCGTTAATTAGGGAATCAAAAACACTAACAAGAGACAGGCTTCAACCGAGGACTTAACAATAGGACAAACACCTTTGCTGCCGTTCTAAAAGCCAAGGAAAAGGTGGCCAAGTATCTTTGGGCAATCGAACTCGGAAATGAGCCTGATTGTGTGATCTCTCACAAACATACTGTGAATATTAGGCGTCGCTAACTCCTTCCTACAGTGTACTGGAAGTACTGGGAGTACCCAGTGGCCGAAGCTCCCTGGAACGAGACTCAGGAGGGAAGCAATGCAGCTGACTGGGCGCAAGACTTCATTAACCATTGGAAGAGCCCTCTTCCCATCCTAGCTGGAGGTGGATATGCCATCCCCTTTGCAATCGAACCTGATTGGCCTAATTTGCCCTATCTCATTGAACATAGCTACAACAAGACAGTTAAAGAAGCTACCAAAGTGTACAATGGCCACTTGTACGCGTTCTCCAATGCTTCCGCTGATGACTTGGGTCCTGAGATGAAACATCAGAGAGTTGTCCAGGATCTGAACCTGCTGCCCATCTCAAATGCAAAGGCTGCTGGAAGACCGTACATCCTAGGTAAGGCTTCGCATACTCCTTGTATATCCCAGCATCTACTCATATACCACTCAGGTGAAACCGGATTCCATGGACTCGATTATGAAATGGATTCCACTTTTGGGTCGGCCATTCAGACAACTGACAAGACCCTTCGCGCCTTGACTCTTGGTATTCAGCGACTGTTCTATCACCAAGGCACGATCAACCAGGGTAAGTTCAATAAATGCCCCAGATACTCAAACACTTCTCACTAACCTCTAAGCCTTCTTCAACTGGTGGTGGAGTGATCATGTAAATGCCCCGTTCTATGGTGCCTACTTCGGTGCTCTCGCTGTGGCTGGAGGAGACTCCATCGTTGCCAGCGACGATGGCACTGACCCTTATGCTCAATACATCGTTTACAAGAGCGGAAAAGCATTCAAGGTCGTTTTGATAAACACAGACTACTACTCTGGCAGTGGCACACGCTCTGAAACCAAGTTCACTCTCAGTGGGCTGAGAACCAATTCGGTCAAGGCCCTCCGCATGACCGGACCGAGTAGTGAAACAACTGTACCTATCACACAGACCAAGTCATCTCCCCAGCCTAGCATCGGAGGTATGTCTCAGTAACCTATCCATCATGGAAAACTTCACTTAATAATTTATGCAGGTCAGTCCTTCTCAAACAAGAACTGCGAGTTGAGCGGAAAGCAAAATACTGAAAAGTTTTCAGTCAAGAAGGGAAAATTAGAAGTGAGTCTCAAGGCTTCCGAAGCATTGATTGTTTATCTCTGATGACAAACCGCAATCACTGTATTGAGTCAACATGGGGACCAATGTACTGTTGGTTCTTCAAAGTTGGAGGACAGTTGTTTATTTATCAAGGTAGCACCGCGCTGCAATGTTATGGAAAGACAGACTAAATTATCTTGTACTAAATCACGAGACCTGAAATTGTATTCTTATCTCAAACGACTATATGGGGGAAGAACTTCCCCTATTTGTTCGTATTCACTATCGAGAGTAATCTTGTCATGTTAGAACTTTTATACCGAATTAAAGAGGGACTATTACACTCACAGAGCTCAAGTGATCATGATTTTGAGTATCGTCAAGTCCATTAACCGCCACCTGTAGTGGTACCATGAGAGAAATCGTATTGCCATAAGCGCCTATTGCTAGACTGACTCGAATGCGGTAGGTTCGACTGATCAGACAGGAGTAAAAGGTAGGGAGGAACAGAGACTCCCCGGCAGCAAGCTCAAACGATTGTAGAATGGAAGCTTTAAGGGCATTAGACTTCAATGAGCCGAAGTCCCAATGGGAGGCAGGCGAAGCTGAGTGTGCTGTGAAGTGAGGTTCTGCACAGCCTTGGATAGCATCCAACGGCTCTGAGAACCTCCTCTCTGATTCCTTCTTAGAGACGTGGTGGTGGTCTTTCTGCCACCTGGCCGTTTCTTTCCCAGTGAGAACAAGGGCATGAGAAGTTAACCATGGTGCTGTTGGAGCAACTGAATTCGATGGCTTTTGATGGTGATCTGGTAGGTAACCGTCTATACCAAGCCAGAAGTTTGTAAAAGATTCGATGGTGGCCGACTTGACCCTTATCTCTGGTAGTGGTGCGCTGTTTGACATGGGAATGTATTCTATATCGATAGGTATATGCGATATGGAAGAGGTGAGTCCGTCTAAACAGAGTAGAATAGGTTCTGGCTGAGTAGCCGAAACGCGCACAAGCCCCATCTTTGGGCCAACGACACCTTTCCTGATCGTCTTACTCTTAGACAAGCAGTACTCTGGGTTTTCAGGGCTGACATGAAGCGGTGGTTGCTTAGGAAGAGCTGGAATCACCTTGAAAGAACGACTCTGATCTAGATACTGTTCTTCTCCTCGTTTGTTCTTACTCAACAAAAGACGTGCTCTGATCATATAATCGACGTTTGCAGAGCCACCTGCAAGATCGTCACGATCCCAAGCACCCATGCTTGGCGGTGGCCGTAGGTGTCGCTCCCTGACTGCTTTATTCTGGTGGTTGCATGCAGCAGATGAGAGATGCTCGGGGATCACGAATTGAAAAGGAACGTGGTATAACTGTCCTGGCTCAAGCGACTGGTTGACAGGTAGAGCTGATGCAGGGATTGGCATTTGCAACTGCATAAAAACGTGGGTCTTGAAAGGTGTGCCGTACTGAAATGCGTGGCCACAGGTCGAGGTAATGCCTCTTAGATCAATCTGGAGAGACTGGAAAGGCAGTTGGCTATGGGCTGTTATTGTGACGAAGCCTGAGACAGTTGAGCCGAACGTATAAACTTTGGACTCATAATGGTCATCAATGTTAATTTCAAGGGTAAGGTCCTGCTTGGCGCGTGATGGAAATAAGTATCGCGAAGGCATGATGATAGTGATATAACTTGAGTTTTATGTTTTTTAGTGGTAGGATGCAAATACCAAATTATTACTATGCATTGACTCCTCTTCACTCTATATATAACAGGCTGAAGACTGTTTATGCAGTGGACGCTGATAAGCAAACGGCGAGACGGCGCTCTTCATGATAATCTAGGTGATTCTGGGTTGAAGCAGACTCTCTGATTGGCTCTTGTGCCGCAGACCAAGAAGCTTTGTTGGACCACTTTGACGTCTTGGGCCGAGCGTCGCCGTGATTGGTTCATTTCCCCGAAGTCCGGAGTCACTTCCAAGCTTGATTGGCTGAGCATGCCGAGACTCAAGATGAACAATCAAAAGATCGATGTGAAGATGACAAATAGCATCCAATCGCATTATCACAAACCTGCTTCTATTATTTCACAGCTGGAGACTCAATTGGAAAAGTCTTTTCCAGTCTTCAATATCTCTAGCCAACATCGAGTTGAGCTATCGAAGTTGGAACCAGCCACGTTGCCTAATGCGCCACTGTTACGCCACATATGGTCGGGTTGCTGATGACGGCCACGAAACGAGATTAGATATCTGAGTAAGGAACTTTTTCTCATTCTTGCACAATTCCACAGCAATACGTGACCGACTGCTGCAAACCCTCACATTCTTAGTAATTTAAACAATTTCTCTGCAGCAATTTCTATATTTGTGACGGAAATGCCCTGCGATCGCCCCCGGTCGCATAACATAGCGGCCAAGAGGCCACAATTGCCTCGCGCAGAAGGACCTACGAGTGAGTTACCCTGTACGGGGTCACCGTATTTTGCTCAGTTGCTAACCAGGACTTCAAGGGCGAGCTTGCCTCAACTGCCGCCAGCGAAAGATCCGCTGTGATATTGTCGACAAAGGCGTTCCTTGTACAAACTGCAGCACTCATGGCCGATCGGGGTGTCGTATGTGTCCGAACAAAAAAGATGCAAGACAATCCTTGAATCGACCAGCCATTCTTGCTCCACTCCGTCCTCGAGAAGCCACAAATTCACCAGCGGCCCTATCACCTATAGTAACTGAGCCAGCTGCCACTGCAAGAGAGGATGGCGAGCAAGATCTGGGATCACACCTCTTGAACCGCAATGACAAAACGGAGGTCGAGCTTAGCCAGGTCGAGCTTGGCCATCGGACTCGTTGTCATTTCATTGGGTCCGAGCTCTCCAACTGCCATTACCTTGTACGACAGAGCACCTCTGAGACCGGACTTGAGAAGGTCTTTCACTTTGGCAACGGTCAGTTAGACTCTTCTGAGAATTGGTACGAAGCACATAATATTCCAGAAGAGATCCTTATACGACCCAGCAAGGCTCTTGAAATGAGACTGATCAGAGCCTATTTTGACCTCGTCAACCGTGGGTGGCCAATTGTGGACGAGGAGCTATTCATGACCCAATATCAAGAGCAGGATCGCATGAACCCCCTCTGCTTGACGCTTCTTAACGCTATCCTACTTGTTGGAGCACAAACGCTGGCATCCCAAGATGAGAGTATGCTTGCTCTACTTCCTGCCTTTTTCCGAAGAGCCAAATATCTGGTCTTGAGTGATTCGTGGCATGATAGACTTATTTACGTTCAGGTGCCGCTACTGTTGACCTGGTATTCTGATGCCAATGCGTGGCATTGGATTGGAATTGCTATCAGGACGGCAATGGCCATGGGACTTCACCGCGACGCCAGCCACTCAACGAATCTACCGGTCTACAAGCGAAAGTATGTCCGAATATGGTGGGTTCTCTTCCAGTTTGACACAATCTCAGCAACCTCAGCTGGTCGGCCTCAAGCTATGTGAGTTCATCCTACAACTCTAATTTGAGACATGCCCGCTAACAATGCCAGAAACCTATGGGACTCGGATGTTGCTGACTTGAAGCCTGCTGACCTCGAAGGGATTCCTGGAGCGGAGTTCGAGTTTATCACCTATCATACCAAGCTTTGCAAGATCATCTCACAAACTATAAGAGATGGCTGGTCACCGCGATCTTCCAAAGAGGAACGTACTAGGGCTATCAAGAGAGCAGATGAATCTCTTGGGAATCTCATGCTTGAGCTTCCACCAAGGCTGCAACTTAAACTTTTAGACCTTGATATCTGGCAATCTTTGTTTCACCTGACCCACCATAACTTCGTTCTGCTGATCCATCGGCCAGCACCAAAGCCCACCATCAGGGATCAATCTCCCGAGGCACAAGATAACGCCATACTTTGCAGGGAATCAACAGTAGCAATTGCGTCTGTTTTCGAAACCCTACTGAGCAAAAGGATGATCTCTTCCTTATGGCTATACAGCAATCATGTGCTGTTTACAGCAACTATCTACATTCTGAACCAGATCAGCACCAGCAAGCCGCTCCTGGCTGCCAAATCGCGGCATATACTTGACACGTTTCTTGCAACCTTACGCGAGTTAGTCAAGTATTGGACTTATGCGAAAGGGCTGATGCAGGTTCTTGAGCAAAGGGCCTCGAAGGTCAGAGAGGATAGGGTTGAAAAGGCGTCTACAAGACTACAACACGTTGCAACACCTGGGCAACATCGTCGGCCACCACCTGATCTTGAGCCAAATCTGCAGGGTGGTCTATCATCGTATGAGCATCTAAGCGGCAATTCGCCCCCTTGGAGTAATCAACAAGCTCAAACACTACCAAATGCGGCCTTGGCTGATCTGATTTCCAATTCACAGCCCACAACTACCGACTTCTATCCAAGCACGGGCTTTCTAGGATCTACGCAAGACCCCCTGTTGGATGATCTGTTCATGATAGACACTTCTGCGCTAGACTTGTTCTTCTACGATGATACGCAATAGGTAGTCGGAAAGAGATAAAACGTGTTGATATTGGTGTATGGTGAGACTAGTCTGATTAGAAGACCTGGGCCGTCGATTAAAGCCATGCGTCCCAGACATGTGTACCCTCGCCTTTATAGATTATGTCTTTGTCTAGACCTGATAGGGAAACAACGGAATAGAGAGCCTTTAGATGGGACATGTTGAAATATTGATTATAAAGAAATTAGCGGCACCACAACTGCGCCGTCAAAGAGTCATCATCTCAGACATCTCTGCAACAGGGCCCATTGAAGGATGATAAGTAGTCGGCTTTCCATGCATGACCTTCTGCCATGAAGGGCTCTTCTCCTTCGCTTTGGCCCAATCTCGCAGCTCCAAAGGTACAAGATCATCGCTGCCTACCTCCAGACATCGCAAGGTAAAAGGGAGCAGATGGCTATCCAGTATAGTCGGTCCAATATCTGACCCAAACGTCCATTGATCATGGTCCTCGTAAGAGCCACTGCTTTTGCGGTGCTCCACGACCTGTTCAAATATAGTCTTGAGATCTGCACGATGCTTAGCTACAACATCAGGTTGGAAAGCAATCGCGTTATGCTGGTCGTGACTAAAGAGTTCTGTAAGTCTAATGTTGTTATAGAATATGACATACAACTTACAAGGCAAGTTTGGCTTCTAGAGCGGCGCGATAGTGCGGGCTAATATCAGTCCTCTGGAGCATCTTTTCAACTGGCGACGGATTACGCTGGGTCATTTCCGCAGTTGGTTTCGGGTTACTGATTGATAGTCCGTAGACAGCATGTAGTCTTTCAAAGAGATCTCTGACGAAGTTTTCATATTTGTCCCCCAGCATGGCGGGGTAGTGCTTCTCTGCGAGATGAAGAGAGATGGCACGACTCTCAGTCAGAGTTTCTTTGAGGAGATTGCCCTTCATCGCGGGAACTTGACCTCTTGGGTTGACGTTGATCAAGTAATCTTCGCCGAGATTCTCATGGGCCTTGTGGTTGATGAATTGTAGGGTGATGCTTTTTGGTGGTGTTGCACCATGCGTCGTTGGGCCAAGTTGGATGGTGTGACGGGCCATCATTGAGTAGAGAGAGAAGGGGGACGAGTAAAGAGTGTATTCAGCGTCTTTCCAGTCCGTCATGATTGAAGCTACTTTGTAAATACGAAAGTATATCAAAATTGAGCTGCTGATCGTCTCGAAGGCCGGGCATTGGAGTAATGAGCTATGTGAGTGCACCGAGGGGGAAGGCTAAGTAATCAGGTGACTCAAGTAAAAAGCATTGCCAAAGGCAGTGGGCAGTATGTAATGGCCCAAACACTCGTGACGAATTACCGAAAGCAGTTGGATAGGCATGTAGATCGCATGATCTGATTCTTCTGATTCATCAAACTTGTTTGCCATGGTTCTCACTGCAAGGTAACCTGCTCATTGATGCCGATACATCCGAGATGGAGTGCAACCAACAGCGATAAGCATGCGCCGTTATCTCTTTGCGCACACACACTCGCAAGCAAACAAAAAGCAACCACCAATCGGATTTCTTAATCTTTCGGGCTCGCAATGAGATCCGAAAACCGGAGGTCATTACGTCCCCGCGCCAGGATGGCACCATTTCAGGATGGAAAACGACGCAATGCAGCAGGGCGTGTGAAAGAGATTGGGTTTTGATGTTGATGAGATGTTAACTAGGTCAATTTACCAATATCAATAGAGTCAATCGGAAATCATAGGTAACGATGAGACTGCTAGTAGTAAAATTCATTTCAACTTAATAGCCAACTAATGCCAATAATTGTTGACGCTGCCCTTGGTAATCAGCCACGCTTTGTCCAGAACATCCACGATTTCCTTGGGCAAAGGTCCTTTCTCCAGAAGATCCAAGTTTTGCTCCAGCTGCTTCTTACTGCTGGCTCCAATAATGACCGCATCGCCTCGCTCAGGATCAAGCTGTGAGTGATGCTCAATCCAGCGGAAAGCACAATCCATCTCTGTGAGCCCATGCTTTCCGGCTTCATCCCTAATAAGCTCAACCGCGTCAAAGATGACGTCGTTCCAGAATCGCCTTCTGTACTTGCGACCTTGAAAAGTGTTTGGATCGAAGCGAGACATGGATTCAATGTCTGTATCCTGAGTGTCCCGCTTGTACCGCCCAGTTAGCTGACTTCCAGCCAGAGGACTGAAGGCATAGAATGTGATCCCGTAGTGTCTGAGACAAGGAAACAACTCCATTTCAACTGTTCGATGGATGGCATTGTATACTCCTTGATAAACGGTAGGTCGAATCCATCCCTCACGAATGCACAACTCGCTCATATAGGCAACCTCCCAAGCCATGTAGTTACTCACCCCGAGCCTGTTGAACTTCCCTTCTTTGTGCAACTCATTACAGGCTCTCAGAGTCTCTTCGAATGGCGTGTCGCGGTCTGGTCCATGGAGATACCAGAGATCTATCTTGTCTGTCTTGAGGGCCTTGAGAGACTCATCTAGGTGCTTCCGAAGATCATCGGTAGAATGAGTGATTTTGCCAGTCCCATCGTGAATGTTAGGATATAGCTTGGTGTCAACTCGGAAACCTCGAGTTTGCCAATCCAGCTGCCCAAGGTACTCCTCAGAGGAGCCTTGAGCATACACGCGAGCTGTGTCAATAGCCGTACCGCCATGTTCTTGAAAAAGATCCAGCATGGCACCAGCTTCCTTGAGGTCATGGATACGTGCTTGCTCAACGCCTACTGACATTAGCAAGAATCTTCGCTTGATGAAAATGCTACACTACCTTCTCTCCCAAACGTCATGGCACCGAAAATGACTGGTACACGAGCCTTTTGCGTTTGAGGCATGATGAGAATTGAGGGCGGTCAATTGGAAGTATGTCGATAAAGTAGATTGAAAATGTCACAAACAATCGTATAATTGAAGGTTAAAAGTCGAATACTATGCTCGAGGTCGAGTTTTATGGCCTTTTAAGAGAGGGGTTGGCCAGCAGATGGGTCCTGTCTTAACCGTATTCCACTCAGCATGTACTGCCAACAGATAAATGGCGCGGGGCGGAACCCCCCACTACGAAAGCCTGTGTTTAAACAAAATTACTGCTTACTAGTGCTGTTTGCTTGTCGATCGGTGCTTACTGGTTACACTGTACCAGTGCGGGGTATAAAGGGCCATGTTATAGAGTTGTCTGTATATTAGATAATGTAGATAGAGAACAAGCTCAAGATTATCCAGCGTAAAGCAGATTGTAGTGGGACATAAGTATCTTGAGATTCTTACAGCAGCAAAATAAGCTCCAGTGAGCTGTTAATTCCAAAACAAGCATAAGGTTATAAACCAAATTTACAAGAGTTGTTGATTCCATCAAGTTAATTTAGTAATAAATAAATTAATATGCCAACGAAACGTCATCCTATTTGGCAAAATGGGAGATAAAAGCATCTCGTAATTCGAATGGGTGCTCCGAGGGACGAGGCAAGTTCTTCGAGACGTCCTGATTGACGACAACAACAATCAGAGCCGTCTTTTCAGCCCACTCAAAAGCTTGTATAAGGCCCTCAGCACTATCTACAAAGAACTTCTGCTTATAAGGCAAGCTTCCGCATAGCGAAAGAAGGTTGTTGGTGCTAATCGGGACAGGTTGGTTTCCAGTTGAGCAGTGTATGCCGTTGTGAATCACAACATGAATCAACTTGTCCGATGCTTGGGCAGCCAGAACGGCTACATTGCCTACGTGCATCAAGAAGGAACCGTCTCCTTCAACGCAGACGACGCGGCCTTTGTGATGACCGATCTGCACGCCATAGGCGAGAGGGTATGTATGCCCCATGGCCCCAATGGATAAGAATGCCCGAGATAGGTCCTCGTTGTTCTCCTTTCGAATCATGTATATCTCACGAGAGTTCCCTCCAACCGAAGATACGGTGACATCTTCCGGGTAAAGCCTTTTGAGGATGATTCTAATGGAGTGTTCTCTTGACAGAGGAGGTTGGCCCTCAGAAGAACGCCAATCTTCAGGCCTGACTGTATGTTTGGCCAAGTTTGTAACAGATGGATGCCAAACACCATTACTAGCTTCATGCTCAGGCTGGTATGCAGCGAATCTGTGGTTGGGGATGACAAGGGCAGCGGGAGTGTTGCCCTCCTTGGCGGCTTTGACGAGTCTTTCGACTGCAGCCTTGGTTTCTGCGAGAGTCTCTGGTAAGATTTCATAAGGAAACCCCTGCGACTCCAGAGTCTCCAAGGTGCGAGGGCCGGCCAAGAGATGCTCTGGCTCATCGTGTTCTCCTGGTCGTCCACGCCAGCCCACCATAAGAAGCATTGGAATTCCAAACACTTCTTTGGCAGCCAGGGACTGCAGAGGGTTCAAAGCATTTGCGAGACCCGAGTTCTGCATGTATGCAACGGCGAGACTCTGGGTTGACAGATAGTAACCTGCAGCCAGCGCAGCAGCAGCACCTTCACTGCCTGTGACGATTTGCTCTGGCGCTTTTTTGGTCGCATAAAGATATGCTAGGAATCCCTTCAAACAGGAGTCAGGGACGCCGAAGGCATGAGTGATTCCATTCTCGACGAGTACTTGCTCGTAGAACAAACGAGGATCAAGGGTAGACATAGTGATTGCAAAAGAAAAGTAAGTGTAGTGCCTTCGAGGATTGTGTAACAGATGCTTTTTGCCATAGAGTTTTTGATGCTGACGAGGTGTTGAGGGAAGTGCTTGAGATGATGATTGCTGTCATGATGTAACAAATGGTCTCCTGCCCCCACGAAGAGCAAGCAATATTCGGGCATACGGAGTCAACATGAGCTCGCAAACTTGCATATTCCGCACCTCCAACTCAATGCAACCATGGTCGTGCGACGACTTGCCTTTTCGAGATAACGTTCTCACAGATTCAACCCCACGCCTTCATACAGTAACGGCTATCAGTTGGTCTGTAATACTACAGTAATACTTGCCGAGATGACGTGGCGTGGTTGATCAAAATATTTGGTGAGTGCTACTGGCCAAGGAAGTACCCAGGTGCAGCTCGTTACTGTGACTGGGAGCTGTAACCTTTCTCATGATACATTGAACACGAGTTTAAGGGTGTTTGTCTGAGCGTACAAGGATCATCATATCATCCGGAAGTGGTGGTGTAGAGGTCAGAGATTACGAAAATACCACATAAGCTTTCTGACAAGCATGATAAGCGTTGGGAAGGATGTGTCGCACCGAGATACAACAAAGAAATGATCAATGGTTTCACGGTGTTGTGCATCAGTAACAAAGACAATGGCATCATTGGAAGGATTTGAGATTCATTCATCTTGATTGGAGTATCTACGCGACCAAGGCCTTGTCCTACGGTCTTACCATGCATGTTTGTGCCCCGATCCGGGGTTGCGGAGTACTAAACTAGCTCCCCGCTTATCATTTGAGGCGGAACTGACCATGAGAGGGGCCGGAGCAGAATTGGTTAGTGGGGATGGGTGTTTTTAGACCCTGGTTCAGTGGATAACAGGGGTCTAATTGCATAAATTGAATGACCTTTTCAGGCTTTTGACACTGTCAATGTTGACATGGCGTATGCACTCCCCTGCAAGACTACGGGTACGGCTCGCAAACCCTGGCCGCAGCTACTACCCGGCACTATCTTATGCTTCTTTCACTTGCCGCCCCTAGGTACGCCCGTGCCGAGATATCCGTGAGACGCGGGCTCTTGTCCATGTTGCATTTTACCAACCCTACACCTCCTCTGAGAAGTAGTGGGGAGGGAGGACAGAGGGATGAAATCATTACGATTCATGGCAATGATAGCATCTGCATCTGGGATGTATACGCGCCAGCCTACGAAAAGACTCGCAGCCTGGATGGTGCTGGAAGACCGGCTGGGGATTGAGGAGGGCACGTATCATTAGATGTTTACGTGCCGGGGAGCTCACCTATTTTGGTCGCAAATCGTCGCTGTATGCATATGAGTCCGTTCCTTTGGAGTATCGTCGGACGATAAGCATTTGGTCTCATCAAATCGCGTGTAGTAGACCTCCACAGGCTGCCTCACCCAGTGTTCCAATTGCTCACGGTCATACAGCGTTTCTGTCGTCCTCCGTCTCGACATTCATTTGCTGCATCGAATATCACAATGTTGAGCTATTTACCGGTTTTAATACTATTCATAGTCACGACACAAGGTAAGCGTTCATTAGTGAGCCTGGAACTCGAATTTGTAGATTAATATGGATACATGTAGCTGAGTCGTCAATATCGACTGTTGTTCAGTCCAAGACGGCCTCGCCTGACATTGCGGTCGCTCCTAGTCTGACACCAACATTCCAGGACCCTCATGCACCCAACCCACAGAAATGCCCCGGCTACAAGGCAACAAATATCAAGAGGGACCTCAGAGGTGTGAAGGCTGACTTGACCATGGCTGGACCTAACTGCCAGGCGTTGTACGTATTAATCTCGCTCAGTATAACACTCCTCTGAATATGTATAGTGGTAATGACATTCGTGACCTGATACTCGAGGTACAGTATCAGACAAAGGAGAGACTGAATGTCAAGATATTCCCCAAGTATCTTTCTGAAGAGAACAGAACTCAGTATATCTTACCAGACTCACTTGTATTTGAGCCTGTACAAGACAAGAAGACGACAATCTCGAACAGTGACCTCAGATTTGAGTTTACGTGGGTCATTTAATTGCTACACGACGTGATTCAGGTCAACTGATCCATCCATCACAGTAATTCGCCGAGCTTCCAATTTAAAATTACCCGGAGCTGTGATAGAGAGGTCCTTTTCTCGACTTACGGTCATGTCATCGTATTTGAGGACCAGTTCATTGAACTGGTAACTAGCATGGAGCCCGACTACAACGTCTACGGACTAGGCACGGCAACCCCCAAGATTTATCAATAACCAAGCTGACATTTGTAATAGCTGAGAACATACATGATTTCCATCTTGGGCAAAACTTCACCCAGACCTTCTGGACCAATGATGCTGGCATAGAGCACGGTAACCCAATAGATGGAAATATCTATGGTGTCCATCCCTTCTACCAGGAGAGTCGATACCACAAGGGTAGCAATACCACTTCTCACGGTGTATACGCCCGCAATGCTCATGGCCAAGAGTGGCTTCTGAGACCTGAGACATTGACATACCGCACCATCGGTGGAAGTGTTGATCTCTACTTCCTTAGCGGCCAGAACAAGCAAGGAGGGTCTACAGCCATTGAGACCATGCGCCAGTATCACGCTGGCTGCGTTGGCTTACCTGCGATGCAAATGTTCTGGACACTTGGCTTTCACCAATGTCGCTTGGGATATGACACCCTAGATAAGATCGAAGCGGTTGTTGAGAATTACAGAGCCGCTGATATTCCACTCGAGGCTATTTGGTCAGACTTTGACATGTTTGATGGCTTCCGCAGCTTCGCTAATAACCCGGTCACTTTCCCGCCTGATCGCATGGCGAAGTGGGTAGACTGGCTTCATGAAAACGAGCAGTACTACGTTCCCCTTGTATGGGCCAACATATACCGTCCGAATCCTGATGATCCAAAGGATACTTACGGTCCCTATGAACGCGGCGCCAAGCTCAAAGCATTCATCAGGGATCCAGGGTCGGGCGACTTCTACACGGGCAACAACTGGCCTGGGTTCGTTGTCTGGGGAGACTTCATGTTGCCTGAGACGCACAAATGGTGGGCTGGAGAGCTCAAGATATGGTACGATAGCGTGCCTTACGATGGAATGCTCTCCGATCTTACAGAGCCCGCTTCATACTGCGTGGGGCCCTGCGGAAATAGTCGTCTAGATATGAACCCCGTTCATGTTCCGTTCCTGATTCCTGGAGAGAAGCTCAGGATGTTCTATGAGTATCCAGATGGCTTCAGTGTGACTAATCGCTCTGAGTTTGAAAAGGCAAAAGAGCTTGCGGCCAATCAGTCAGCGGAGGTCGAAGCTGCCCATGTCTTCCAAGTGCCTGTCACTAGCACGCTAGGACGTACGGAGCCAACACCAGGTGTCAGAAACCTGACTTATCCACCTTATGTTCTTAACAAGTAAGTCAGCCTTGTTTATCATCATGACACAATATGCTGATGGTCATTGCAGTCTGCAACCTGGCCACTCCATCAGGAGAATGACCATCTCCCCGGATGCAACCCACAATGATGAATTAAACACCACTGAGTATCAAATGCATAATCTTTTTGGCAACCAGATCTCCAATGCGACCTACCAAGGACTGCTTGATCTGTTCCCTGGTCGTCGTCCATTCAACATCGCCCGTGGCAATTTTGCTGGCATTGGCCGATATGCGACGAGGTGGGGAGGTGATAACTCATCCAAATGGGGTAGTATGTTCTTATCCATCTCACACGCCCTGACACACATGATGGCTGGAATTCCCATGTTTGGAGTTGACATCTGTGGCTACTCCCATAACGCCAGCTTTGACCTTTGTGCTCGATGGATGTCTCTGGGAGCCTTCATGCCTTTTTATCGAAATCACAACATGGGCGGCACGATATCCCAAGAAGCGTTTGTCTGGTCGTCTGTTGCTGAAGCTTCACGCCGAGCTATAGCGATAAGATACAGCCTTCTCAACTACATCTACACTCTGTTCCACTACGCCAATACCAAAGGCGATCTTGTGATGCGTGCTTTGGCATGGGAGTTTCCAAACGACGAAAGCCTCAAGGCCACCTATTCCCAGTTTTTACTAGGTCCATCTCTTCTAGTAACACCTGTTCTCACTCCAAACTCCAAAATAGTACGAGGTGTTTTCCCTGGGATTGGAGAAGGAACAAGGTGGTATGACTGGTATACACTAAATGAAGTCCATGCCAAACCTCAAGAGAACATCACTCTTGATGCACCTTTGGAACATATCAACCTTCACATCAGAGGCGGCACAGTATTCACATTGCAGAAACCAGGCAATACGACTGCAGCGACTAGAAGGAACCCCTTCTCACTTCTCTTGGCTCTGGACGATAATGAGTACGCTGAAGGAAGTGTGTATTTTGATGATGGTGTCAGTCTCGAACCAGAAGCCACCAAGACTGTCGCAGTAAGTTAAATGGCCCTTAATCTCAGCCATGAACACCGTGACTAATCATACCTTATAGTATACCTTCAGGAAGGGGATTTTACGGGCGGAAACCACTGGAGACTACAAGCTGAGTCCTCCACTCGTAAACATAACTGTGGCTGGACTTCGCAACGCACCTAAGGGCGCTGAGTACCATTCTGAGAAAGTAGACCAGGAAGTTCCATCACCCAAGCTTGAGTACAGTAATGGCACAGCTTATGTAACAGGGCTGGAGCACTTTACACAGCATGGAGCATTTAGCTATGACTTCCAGGTCACATTTAAGTATTAAACCACAATGCAAGAATTTATTTTTTAGATGAACAAGTCTCTTCATCTATTTTCTGGTTTTCCTCGTATTATGCTTAGTTTGCTGAGAAGAGTTGTGGCGCACGATCTTCTCTTGGTCGCTGGCCTGTCAGTATGTTAGGATAATGTAAAACCCGTTAGTTCTGAAGAACTCCTTCGAAGCAGATACATTGAAATCACCCTTTTATGTATATATGACGATTTATATAAATCGAGTCTATCTGCAGTCCACGGCTATTCTCAATTGTGCCTTCCAACAGTCCACGAATTAGGCCACCAACTCCAGATAACAACCCAGCCTCCAGCAAGCGAAACAAGACCCGTAAAGAGAATTA
The DNA here is from genome assembly GCF_900067095.1 of Fusarium proliferatum ET1. Lineage (NCBI taxonomy): Eukaryota > Fungi > Ascomycota > Sordariomycetes > Hypocreales > Nectriaceae > Fusarium > Fusarium proliferatum. Next base: position 3,282,305 of record NW_022194795.1, on the reverse strand, counting down.
GTGGCCCATAGGTACTACCATATCCGAAATGCTGGCAGTCAGAAATTGTGCCAGCATTTATCAGCCACACACTCGCTGCACCTCCAACAAGATACCCAACACCCCTTACACCGTTGATTAGACCGTATATCAGCCCAGCGTCAATGGACTCTCCCCTGTCTGCGGAGTCACTCTCCATCTGCTTGAGGATTCCTCCCCAGGTAGCACTGTAGCCACTTGAGAAGAAACCAAATGTGATAGAGAATAGGACCAAGAGAAAGACACCTCCCTGTGTGGTGTTTCCCCAAAACAGGAACACGGCTAACCCGCTTGTGACGCATGGAATTGCTGACACAGTTTGCGCTGACAGAACAATTTTCTTGTTATCACTGAGCCATCCAAAAAATGCAGATGCAAGGATACCGACGGCATTCTGTAGTGCCAAGACTGTGGTTGCCATTGTCTCCGATAAGAGACTGAAGTCCTGAGCATAAGTGCCCAAGTAGGTCTGGGGTAAACCATAACCGGTTCCTTGAAAGAACACTGCAATGCTATAGAAGTATATAGCGGGATGTTTGAGAAAGTCCCAGGGTATGTTTCTTTCTGGTGTCTTGTGCATGGCAATTCTTGATGGTGGGATAGGAACAAGGCTGATACTGAGGATGCTTGCTGCGCCAACAAAGACGGCCCAGGCAGTCATAGTTGTCCGGAAGCCCCACGTATCCAGTGAAGCTTTAAACAGGAATGGACCGAGGGTACCAACAATATTCTTGCATGACAAGACCAGTCCGTATGCTACGGATCGGTTGCTGGTGGTGTACCATTCACCCAAGGAGAGGGTAATGGGGCTGTAGATAAGGGCGCAGCCAAATGCCGAGGTGATTCCCTGCGTAACAAGCAGATGCCAAACATTGGTGCTAAATGTTGACAGGAAGAAGCTGATGGAAGCTATGAGGGCACCGCAGAAAGCAGCCTCTTGACGCCGGTATGCCCATCGTCTTGTGAACAACGCGAAAAGGAAGGGCATGGAAAGGTACATGATGCCATTGGCTGTTGTCCCGATAGCGCCCGTGATATCTTTGTTTCCCTGGAGAGTCCAGTTGTTGAAGTAATACTCCTCCAATACGCCGTAGCTGATTGCGAAGCCTGGATCTTCTGTGAGTGGATGTACAGCACAAAGACAGAGGGAGACATACCCCAGATAGGTATTTGGATGACTCCGTTAGCTGCCAGGACACGAATGAGGGTTCGTCTGGGAATATGGTCGCGCTTTAATTCGGTTTCGCTGATGGCGATGTCGTTTTCAAGGTCAGAGTCGGATGCTTCGTCACCAGCTGAAGCACCTGGCTCGACGAGAGGAATTTGGTCGATATTGTTTCGAGACACAGGCTGGTATTCGGGTCTGGCAGACAACAATCATGTCAATCAGTCACTGGTTCAAGGAAGACGAGGAAACATAATCAGCCTACCTGGCCATGATGGTGAATAATTTGTGATGAATAGCGCTATCAATTGAATGGACCATGAAGGTGAAGTGAAGCTTGAACCGTGGTACAGAATGTCTACTTTGCAAGAGAAGAGAGAGTCGCGATGACAGTGCTGTATGATGGGTGCTGCTTGGCGGGGCATACAGAAGACCCCTCATCTGCCAGCCTCCAAGCCTGCGCCCTGCCAATGGCACCAGAACAACAGATTAGGCAAAGATCTGACAATCACCACAAAGACGACCTCTGAATGAAGACCTCAGGACGCACAACTTGGGAGACAACAAGGCAAATGACGTATCAGAGAAGTACAGCTTTGTTTCCTCGCAGCAACGGCTATTACGGCACCTCAGACCCCGCATCAGTAGCATTGCAGCATGCAAACACGGAGCACAGCCAATCCTTCGCCGCGGAGGGCGTCCCAATAAGAATCCCCATTAGTTAGACTTTCCCCATACCCACCGGCTAGATTTGTCTCCTCAGTTCTTATCTCCGCCTTAGCACGCCTTGATCCTTGTAACTGCTGTGTCACCACACCGGGAGAATTGTGTCCGAGCAATCTTAGACGGTATTGGGAAATTGATCGCGTGCTTGCGAGATTTTAAGATACCGCTTTATCCGGGCCGCGATACTTGATGCATATAAGCATACCTGAGAACAAGCTTTGCCAAGGTTGACCAAGATCTTCACTGGACACCCTGGTTGACCCCACGGTCACAAACCCAGTTTTGAGAAGGTTTTTATCAAGATTCGTAAGGACAGCGTGTAAGACTACGATCAAGACTGATGCGGGTGAAAAACTCAAATCCCATATCATTGTTCATTCTAGCGATGCATGTCCACATCTTCATTCAAGGGTAATGATCCCACGAATGGAGCCTTGAAAATCGTTATCTTCAGTCCGCGTGGAGCAAAACCTTGTGAGGCCGATCATCAACCTGCACCCCGCCCCTTCTCTTCCAATCAGAATCATGATACGGAAGTTTCCATCCCCCTTCGCTCTCAGGCGTGGAGACCCACAGTCGCAGGAGATGGCGACGGGGAGCGGGTGGCTCATGGTCCGTGTAGGCCTGGCGAGAATGGTAGAGATGGTTGTTAGTCATGAAGTGGACATCTCCGACCTCAAGGACATTACCAATAGATTCCCTGTAGCAAGTTTGGTCAAAGAACTCAATCGCCTCTGCTTGTGCATCAGAGAGAGGGGGGATGATGCCTTTGTCAGAGAATCTCTTCAGAGACCTAACGTAGTTTGGATCAAATCTACAATTGAGAATGTAAGCATCATAGCTTCAAGGCTACAGTGACTTGGTGAGCTGACGTACTTGGAGTACACTCTGCCATTTCCCTTCTCAATGTAGTAAATGGCACATCGGATATAATCCTCCTGTCCATCACTGACTTCTCCCTTTCGGTCAAAGTACCAAATGGGCTGAGTGAGAAGCTCCGCGATATCAGGTCGCTCCTCTTGCATAACGTTCCAGACCCGATGGCCCGAAACAATGTTGTTCTCACCTCCCTTGAGCGGAGTATTGAGGCATAGTAGTCCGACAATATCTGCCGGGTCCGCATGGAAGGTTTGTCTGTAATACGATTGAGCCCAGCTGCCGAGCAGGATCTTGAGTCACATACCTTGCCGTGGTTCGATACAGGCGGACCTTGTGGAAGTCCGCTGGGTTCTCACCCAGGTCCTTGATATGCCCCAGCACGTGGCCTCTACCATTCTGACTCACGATATGCCCAAAGTGAGCTCCTAAACCCATGTATGCCGTAGAAGACTTGCGCATTCCCCATTCCTTGACAGGCATGCCTTGGAACAAGATGAATCCGTAGCCATTGATCATATCATCTCGAACCTCTTCAAGGTACTTGGCCATACGAGGAAGAGGAAACAGCTCCTGAACAGCCATTTCAGCACATGTATTCATGCATTACCTGACTCATAACTCATACCTTGCACATCTCGTTCAAATCTCGGCCACTGTTGATGTAGTTCTCGGCAGCTGTGCTCAGGTCTTCGAGCTCTTCTGGAGTGAGAGGGTGCTTCCAGATGGCTTCCTTCTCAGGAGACCCGGATAGATCATCTTTAGTCCAAGCTGTTATGCCAGTGATCTCCTTAGGGAAATCCGAGTATGGGTGTATTTCCTCGTAGAGGGGAGGCTGCTGGCCTGTGGTCTTGTAGCCATCAGGGAAGAGTGCTGACTGGGGCTTGACCTCCAGCTTGGTGCGGTACTCAGTCTTGGGGAGACGCGAAAAGTCGCTGACAGTTTCGATGAGACCAGGTGCCATTTTGTGAGTGTATAATTCAAAGTGTCAAGATGTATCAAATGCTTGAAGTTGGATTGCTTTGCTTTAGACTGGCTAGTCTATACGTCCCTCAGATAGCCTAGCTTTTATAGTGGTGACTACTTGGAGCGTCTATCTGGGCAGCAGAATGATTGAACTGGGAGTGTCACTGTTACTCAAAACATCCCGGAGTCTAACTACATCACGCCACGTCTACAGACCCGTTTGCTTTGTGCCGCTCCAAATATGTCGTTACATATGGACAGTCACAGTCGTGGCGTCGTCAGCCAGAAAGGACCCTCACCCCTCCATTTGCCGATGATCCGTGCGACTAATGTTAACAATTTGAAGTAAGCTTGACCATATGCAGTACTACCCAACACCCACCTAACATGCAAGTGCGTGAAACGAGAGATGGCGCAACTCAAGATAGCGTTACGCAAGATATCATAATGCCAGCTTCCCAATTCAGGGTAGAGCCTTTTCCCTCTGTGTGGGTACAAAACTCGGACATCAGAGGTGAGGTTGATAGCCCCGAGAAGTTCTTCGTATGTATCGTGTTCCCTGAAGAGGGGCTACGGCGTACAATGTAGCTACCACAACAATTGTGATCACATCTCCTTATCTAAGTTACTTTTCTCAAAAGTCACAAGTACTTGGTTGTCAGGATTGCATCACAGCATAGGGCTATTGAACAGCGTGCATGAAGATGTGAGGAAGAGGTTTGCAGCAAGATAAGACAGTTCAAAAACAGTGTAAGAAGCTTAACCTAATCTAGTAAACATCTACCTGGGTGACAAGCTCCGCTACGGGAACTACCTGCTTTGCATTGATCTTGAGAAGTTCTTTGACGCTGACAATGCGCGTGTCTGCCTCGCACCCTGCAAGCTTCCCCTCTAGCAAGTCGATCACAGTAGCCTGAATGTTCTCCGAGGCCGTCGCCTCCGCAACAATTCTGTACATCCTTGCCTCATTGCTCTCCTCGCCCCAAGCACTACGGTTCCGTAGCTTTCTAAGAAGGCAACCGTAGTTGCGAGCCTGAATCATTGCTCGTATCTCAGCGTCGTTGTAAAACAGGTCCAAGTTCTTGGCTAGGATCTTGTCAGAGATAGAGCCAACAGCGCTGATCTTGGCGCGCATCAAGTGGTTGGCGTAGATGATAACGTTGGCGCCAGCCTCGTACAGAGCATCCTTGGGTATCTCTGAGTAGGTAGTTGGAACGACAACAAGAGGTGTCTGGGAGTCGAACTCGCGGTACTCGCGCAAGAACCGAGTAACCTCATGGGGAGATTTGCTCTTGGAGTGGATCATGATAGCGTCGATACCCGCCTCATGGTAGACCTTGGCTCGGTTCAGGGCATCTTGGTGTGCAGCCTCGTAAGATCTGCTTTCTTCTTCCGCATCTGCCTTAGAGACACGGCAGCAGAAGGACTCAATACGAGCAGTGATCATGGGGCCTCCCTTTGCCTTTGCATTCACCTCTCTGAAAGCGCGGATTACTTCCGCGAATTCGTGGGGATCAGCCAGAGCCTGTGAAGCAGATGACGCAGCAAGCGAGTTGACCTTTTGGCCTGGGGCTGAAACGGCCTTGTCCTCGATGACGACCATGCCGACGCCGACAAGGTTCATGAGTGCGACCAAAGCAGGGATATCTGCAATATCACCACCACTATCTGCGTCAAAAGCGGCGCAGAGGGAGCGGTTGCTTGTTTTGCGCTTGAGCTCCCCGTCAAGTGCGAGGAGTGATGCCCGTTGGAGTGGGGAGAGCGTCTCACTGTCTGGAATGCCGAGATAGGTAGTCTGACAGAGACCACTGTACCAGATGCCGTCGAACTTCTGGCCGTTCTTACCAACAGTTGCTCTGATGATCTCTGTGGAGGTGCCATCGTGAGATTCACAGAGAATGATTCTGTTGTTGTTCTGGGCCAATGCGGAACGCACAGAAGAGAAGGCTGGCGATGGTGAAAGTTCAGTATGAAGGGATCCCATTTTGCTGACTTGGTAGTATTTGTACGGCTTTGGAACTGATAGTATCTTTAAACAAGTGAGAAGAGTTTCGTGGACAAGAAAATAAGTCGCATTAAGAATCTTGAATTTGGGCTGTAATTCAAGCCAAGAGTCGGTCGTTTTCCCTCATTATTATACTTGTTCTCTATCTAAGCCATGACCTCTGAAACAGCTAGAACCCATGTCCGCCGTCAGTGGGACATATTCTCATCAGCTACGCTTATTGTCAATACTGGTTTTCTCTTCCCACTCGAGTCTTGTATCTTGTGAGTTATTGCCTAGTTTGTCTGCTCCCTATTGTCACCTCGTTCACCGTGCTCAGGTGGGTAGGGGGACTCAATGCGGCTTCTGTCAGATCCCCCGAGATATCTTGGTCCGTGATGATGTTACACACCCTCAATGCTCACCGTATCTGGCTACCATGAACCAGTTAGGCTGCAGGAGGGTCAGATTCTGGCAAGCTGTACATTCTTGGCCTCGGTAAAGATGCCGATGAACCCCACGCAATTACAGATAAGAACAGGTAACGATTCCGTGTCAGCAATTGCATCATCCGGGTCTCGTGCCTCGTTTCCGTATTTGCTTTATGATAGGAATAAGATGCATTATCACGCAGTATGGCATCGACGATCTTTACAGATTAAGCTTCATGGCGGTGGAGAGTAAGGACACGTCGTCAACCTCTTCAGACAGCAACAGGGGCATGGCGTGTCTCACGAGTCAAGATACAGGAACTTGTGTAGCGGCAGTTATAGAGTGAATTAATGGTGTCCACACCGTGAAGCAACTCCCCGTCTCAAGACTGAGATTCGTAACTGCAAGGATGAAAAAGGATTGTTTACAGAGCGCCGAAATTCACCGAATCAGGGACTTTGGTGTGCAGATCCCTGCATAAACGGATCCGAGGTTGTATGCACAAGGACGGCACATGGTATGATAAGCGCATTGCGGGGAGAACAAGCTCAGATCATGAGCGTTGGTTTACGAACTTATTCACCTAAACGTGTTTACTGTGTGGAGATGCCTCGCCAGCAGACTCCGTCTTGACTAACCCCGGCCCGGGCCGAATCGCCAAGCTGTCTTGTCCATCTTGCAGGGCTCGTGCCAAGGAACTTGCGTCGCACTAATGCTCAAGAACTATTGCGGATGATCCGTCTCGCTTGATGGGACTGTTCCGGGTAAGCAGTAATCATTAGGGTTACAACCTGGTGCACGGGTAGTATTGCAATCTCAGCTGCAAGTTGGCGAGCGGCACGGCACGGGATGCACTGACTCAGGAATCGACAATGCGACACTGGCACTTCCTTGCCTCATCGTCTTATCTTACGAAAGTCTTTCAAATAAACAAAGGTGATTGAAAAAGACTTCGTAATGATTGGTAGATCCTCATGTCAGCATGTTGATTCGAGATGCCGAATATCCTTTCGTTACTATTTTTCTTGTACCATGAGTACGCGTAGCCCTAGTCTTAGCTTGCTTGAGGACACGCCTACCAAATGGAGGGAGGAGCGATATCGGGTGATTTGGGTCAATACGCCAAGATGGATGAATTACGCTTGTCGAGCTCAGTATCCCCGAGAGGATTCCCTGCCTAAATCGTCTTTTCGTATATAAATTCGCGGAAGTGAATGTGGGTTTCACATAGCAGTACCTAATGAAGGGAGTACCAAATACGCCGTCATGCATATTCTTCCTGTTTTGTGTTCTCTTCTTGTGTCAGCACTCGCTGAAGACGTACCCCCTCAATTTGATGATGGGCAACTCACTGGTAATGGCTTTGGTATACCAGGTATCAATGCCACCTACGACTATGTCATTGTTGGTGGTGGGACCGCAGGCGCTCTCGCAGCAGCGCGTCTCACTGAGCACAGTAACGCGACTGTTGCTTTGGTTGAAGCAGGAGGGTTCTATGAGCTGAGCAACGGTAACGTCAGCCAGCTGCCATTTAGTACGTCTCACAATACATTCGTGACTCTTTGCCTCCCAACTCACTAATCTGTCTTAGGGATCAACGATTGGAAGGGTTCGGGGGGCGCGTCTAGCTGGCAGCCACTTATCGATTGGGGTTACTTCACTCAGCCTCAAAACGTGAGCTTTTCCGTGACCTCACCCTGGCCCTCTTGTACTGATGTTGAATAGAACGGGAAGAAGATTCATTATGCGCAAGGTAGAACATTTGGTGGCAGCAGTGCCAGAAACCTCATGATGTTCAACCGCCCTACCAAGGGGGCATATAAGCACTGGGCTGAGAAAGTCGGCGACGATGCCTACACGTGGGACAATATGCTCAAGTTCAATACAAGAACTATGAAGTTCTCCGATAACAGTCAGCATCGTCCCCAGAACGCCACGGGCCTTTATGACACTGCCGCTTTCTCAGATAAAGGAGGTCCTCTACACCTCACATTTCCAGGATACGTCTTCCCAGTTTCCTGGGACGCTATCAAAGCCTTTGAAGCCTTGGGATTCAAAGAGATTCCAAGCTTCACTGCTGGTGTCTTGCAAGGTTGGGGCTGGTGGCAGTTCTCCATCAACCCAGAAACCGGCCTTCGTGATTCTTCAGAGAGTTCATTTTTGCAACAGAGCCTTGGTCGGCCTGGTTTGACAACATACATCAACACCATGACCCGCAAGATTCTCTTCTCTGGCAAAAAGGCCGTTGGTGTCACCGTTGATAATTATGGTCGTCAATCTTTCAATTTGACAGCCCGAAAGGAAGTCATCGTTGCTGCCGGCCTCTGGAGCAGCCCTCAATTACTCATGGTTTCTGGCATTGGGCCTGAGGAGACGCTCAAAAAGTTTGACATCCCAGTCCTATCAAATCTACCGGGAGTCGGCCAAGGCACACATGATTCAGCTGCTGTTCATGGGCCTATCTGGGAGATTGAAGGCATCTCAACGGGTGGCTGGAAAGAGCCCTCCAAGATGAAAGAAGCCATTACTGAGTTTAACCAACACAAGAAGGGTCCTTTGACTAACGGTGGCGTTGATGTCGGGGCATTCGAGAAGATCCCTGTGGCGAATCTTAGTAAGAAGGCCCAAGAGGATCTCGCTCAGTACCCTGATGACTGGCCTGAGGTGGAGTTCATCATGCAGATGGTTGATCCTCCAGCTGGAGCGACTGGCAAGAACTACGCCGCCATGACTATAAGAATGGTTGGGACAGTCAGTCGTGGCAACATGACTATTTCGTCTGCTAGTAATCTCGACCCTCCTGTCATTGATCCAAACTGGCTACGCGCAGACACAGACAAAGAGGTTGCTCTGTATGCCCTCCGAAGAGCCCGCCAGCTTTGGGAGCATATTCCTTCTAAGATCGGCAAGGAGATATACCCTGGTGCCAACATAACCAGTGACGAGCACTTGCTGGATCTAACATACGACAACCTCGATCCTACGCATCATGGTACTGCTTCTTGTAAGTCAGTCTCTTTATTCTACAGATATCAGCTTTAAGTAACTTCTTTCAGGCAGCATGGGCAAAGCGGGTGACCCATCAGCAGTGGTTGACTCTAAAGGTCGCGTTTTTGGCGTTAAGAATTTGCGTATTATCGATTCTTCTACAATGCCACTGACACCGCCTGGACATACAATGGGTCCTACATATGGTAATGCTGAGAAATTGGTACAAGATATCCTGAATGCCTACCTTGGTTTAGAGTAGCTGCGGTCAATCAGGTAGCGTAGTATACAGTAGAGAGATGTCTGGCTATCAAGACTGATAGATAATGGCCTCAATTCTGGTTTAGCAATTCCATTTAGGCACTGCCTAAATAATTGATGACAACCTTCCAGCTAAACCTGATGACTATCTCATTTTCCCAATTCGCCTGTATCAGCCATAAATCACACCATTATTCCGTCCCATGAACTACCATGTTCCGATCAAGATTGGAACGTAGTTGGCGATATCGGAGAAGCCTTGGTACTGTGAATCGCCGAGGGTACAAAATCCGATCATTGGATGTGCACGGTTGACGACCATGCAAAGTTCCTCGCATGTACACCGCCATTTACTCCACAGCATTGCAACATATCTGTACAGGTGTGCGTGAATGCGACAAGAGACAACATCTGCACTGTACTTGGAGGGTGTGCTATGATAATAATGTGTGGACACCAAATGATTGGGTGTTTACGCCGATCAATTCGGGGCAGCTTATCACCCCGAAGCCGGCTACAGGCGCTCAGTGTTCACTGCAATGACACTTGGAGGCCGAGGTCGCATTTCCCCCCACTCACGAAGGCGAAACACTGCTGCTTTATTTTCTCTTACTTCGCAAAGTAGGCTCTAGCTTTAATCTCCCAAAGAAATCGCAACAGATCGGCTCCTCCTCATGGCTGAAACAGAAAAACAACAAGGGTCTCAAGATGGGCCTATCCTGCGAAGCAGTTTTCAGCAGGATGAGAATTCTGCCGAACAGGCTTCTCACTCAACTACGCAGACCGATTCATTAAACCTGGGGATTGGTGATGATCGCAAAAAGAAGCTCGGCGTGCTTTGGGGCTCAGCACTCATGCAGCTCCCACTCTGGGGTAAGCAATCTACGGCCTCACAATGTTCCTTAGCTAACAATGCCATTCTAGGCTTCAATCTGAGTTACGGTATTTTTGAAGAATATTGGACAAGCAACTGGACTCTTGATGGCGACCTCTCCATTACTGGCACAGTCGGCACTACCTCCAATGGAGTCATGTACATCTCCATGCCGTTCCTATTTGCCATATTCACCCGCTACTGGGCTCATCACCGGCTCAAAGCAGAGCTTGTAGGCCTTATCATAGCATTCCTTGGGTTCATTCTCTCCTCCTTCAGTACTCATGTGTGGCATCTCATGGTGACACAAGGCGTCATGGCTGCCTTTGGATGTACTCTTGTGTATAGTCCAGCAACATGTTCTCTTGGGGAGTGGTATGCCACTGGAAACCGCGCTATTGCCTATGGTATCATTCTCTCGTGTAGAAACATTGTTGGTTCGGTTTGTCCTTTTCTGCTGCGGTATCTTCTTGACCAATACGGCTTTCGGTGGACAATCCGGATATGGGCGTTCATTCTGGCTGGGTCAGGTCTTTTGTCCATCGTTCTCGTCCCGACTCATCCTTCCAAGATGGTTGCACGAGAGGGGAAGCCTCCTCGTATACCATGGACATTCCTAAAACACCGTGGCATTTACACGTACTTCGTTGCAGTCATGGTTCAAAGTTCTGGATACTGTCTACCGCAGACGTATCTCCCAACATTTGCAAGAGAGTTCAACGGCGCCAGTCAAGCTATTTCCACTCTATTGCTTACATTGCACAACATTCCAGGCATTCTCTCGTGCTTCTTCTTTGGTTGGCTTACTGACAACAAGTATCATCAATTCTCAGCCGCTACCATCACTTGCCTCTCAGCCTTCGCATCCTCAGCATCTGTCCTTTTGCTCTGGGGACTGTCAGTAGACGGGAGTCCTGCCCTTACACTTGTATTTGCTATCGTCTTTGGCTTCTTCGCTGGGGGTTACAGTGCAACCTGGGGAGGCATTACAAAGGAACTAGAGAGTGAAGCAGAGGAGCATGACGAGACTATCGACTCGAGTCTTACATATGGGCTTCTCAATGGAGCTCGAGGTATTGGATTCGTCAGTGGTGGACTTGTAAGTATCCCATTGCTGAGTGCTGGTGACACAGGCTGGGGAGGAAGGTTTGGCTACGGGACCAAGTATGGCCCACTCATGGTATTCACTGGCATTGCAGTTGCTTTTGGTGGCCTGGGCTTGATCAGGGCTACAAGATTAAGGCCACGCAAGACTTCAGCCTCAGGTTAAATCAATAATTACAGCAGACGGGGGGGATGAAATGCTTGTTAGATATCTGGTGACTTGACTGACACGCAGGATATCGCTGAACCACGCAACCTTGACTATATAACTTTAGGTATTCTGATCGTTGACAACCCAACCTAGCTATTTCTGCTGCTCCTGATACCACGTGATTCCAACAAAGCAAAATATCTTCTTTAGACCGTTAACAGAGTTAACATCCTTTAAATCTCCAGCATGACAAGAACGATGGGGTCTACTGCCACCTATAAAGTTAAGCTTTATGCTGCGAACACAGGTGATAAATGAGAACACGATATCCTTTTTCCCATTATCAGACTTTACCCAGTAGCTGTCATAATGAGCATGGCAAGGACTCTTGTGCATTCACACTTTCTCACGAGCAACCTCTTTGAGTTTGATAGGCAATCCACCCTTCTCCCATAGGAAGAAGATCTTTTGATCGTACCAGTCTTTTTCGGTTGGTACAGCCTCGAGGTCAAACTTCCATAGCATGCGAGCCAACAAGAGTCGCATCTCGGTATACGCCAGACTGTTTCCCGCTGTCAGCCATGTCTTGTGCTAGTAACAGAGGAACACTTACTTCTTGCCAATGCAATCACGAGGCCCTAGAGAGAATGGCGACAAGATAGCCCGGTTGTCGCTCGCATATCGAGGATCATCCAACCAGCGTTCTGGGACAAACTTTTTGGGGTCTCTAAAGTTTAGCTCAGAGTAATATGCAGGCCAGTGAGGCATCGAAACCGCAGTCTGTATGCAAAAGTCAGCGTTTGATGAATGCGACTTGCAGTTGTAAATTCGGCTTACATTCTCAGGAATCCAATAACCGTCGATAAACTCGCCACCGGCTGGAGAAAGTCTCGACAGTCCAACAGCAACTGGTGGGTCTAAAAGAACGATCAGTATACAACGCAGTGGATATAGCCTGAGGATAGGGACCTTACACATGCGAAACCCTTCGTTGAAGACCGCCAGCATATACTTCAGTTGGTCAACCTGGGTCACAGTGATCTCTTCCTCTGAGCTAAAGGCAGAGCGTATCTCATTTGTCAACTTCTCCAGCTTGTCGGGGTTCTTGAGAAGGAAATAGGTGGTTCCACTGAGGAGAGTAGCCGTTGTTTCGCTACCAGCAATGATCATGACACCCGAGTTCTCGATGATCTCAAGCTGCGACATACCCTTCTCATCATTGTGACGAAGAACATAGGACATAAAGTCTTGGCTTTCAGTATCCTTGGACTCAATTCGGGCCAGTGCCGCGTGCTCTGCGAACTGCATATGCTCCTCATAGCTTTTCCTCAAACTTGGTGGACTCAACAGCGAGATCCAGTTCTGAAGTCCGAGGCGCACGTAAATCTGAGTATAAGAAAGAACCTTGAGGCCCTTGAAGACTCTGCTGACCCAAGGGTGATATTTTCCATTCTCAAGACATCCGAAAGGCTGACCAAGAGCGAGGTGACCAATGAGATCGAACGAGGCAAAGTTGTACCAAGCTACAATGTCGATTTCCTCTTCCCGCTGTGCCCGCTCTGTAAGACCTTTCATGAACAGTTCGACGTAGTGGTCTACAACATCACCTTGACCGCGAAGTGCCTTTGATGAAAAGGCATGTGCGAGGAGGCGGCGCATACGTCTGTGGTCTTCCTGATCGGAACGGACGATGCTTGAGCAAGGACGGTTCTGACGATACATACGAAAGTCTTTCTCGAAGGATTTGTTCCCAGCCGCTTTGTGACCGTAGATCTTCTTGGAAGCCTCCGCAGTGATGAAGGAGACATCCTTGGGCGTGAATCTGACAGCTGGTCCATATTGTTCGTGCAGTTTTGCGAGGTGGAAGACCCAGTCACCTTTACTGAGATAGTAAAGATATGGAATCTGAGTTATGGCATAGAGCTTCGGTCCGGGGACTTTGGCGAGTGGGTGAAAGAAAGCGTAGTACAGAGAACTGACAACGAGGTAAACAAGCTTTACGATACAATTAGAAATATGAAGAGAGCTCTGTGATGCTTGAGCTTACCAGAGAGATACCTAAAAGAGCAGACACAGAGCCGAGGCTTAGTCCAGCCAGTGCTTCTGTATGTAGTACACCCATGCTGACGCGTTGGTCGAAGAGCAGTGCAGAACGGCTGAGATGACTGACTTGATAGTTAAGATCTGGTACTTGGCTTGTTAGATTCTGAGTTGAGTGGGCAGAATTGTTCAAATATTTATAACCCCTCATTCCAAGAGAGTAGAGGCCGTTAACATTAAACAAATCATCGTACAAACCTGTTTGATGCACGTCGATCATTCATCTTTTTCGCATACATCCGCATCGGGATACAACCTCGGGATCAACCGCAATTCTCTCCGTGACCAATCAAGTGAGCATTATGTGAGTAGCCATCACTATCGCCGTGTTAATGCCAGCTGAGTGCCGAGTTGAAATGAAGAGGTATCCACTGATCCGCGTTCCACTGCCTTCGTGTTCAACATGATGTTATTTTAATGCCCGCGGGGTTTGTAATAGTGCTAGCTAAAGGCGAAGTTCGGGATTTCGGGCATATTTCATGTTTGTGTTTTTACCTGTAAATGCCGTACGCTCAGGCATTATTGATTATCATTCTGTATTTTAGCTGAGATGAAGCAAAATTCTATCTGCCGAAGCAGGATTCATATCCCAGCAAAGGAATTGCTTATGAATGGATGACATGGTCAATAATCACCCTGTTAGGGTAAGCACTAAATGAAAAGTACCGATTGGCCTGATAACCCTTATCTATCGACTTGAGTCTTCGGAATATACTTACAAAGGTTAGAGATGCATGGAAGCGACACTTTATTCCACGTGCAACTATGGCTGATGTTACACACGGCAGTACTGCCATGGCTTGCGAGCACTACATGGCCCCTCAGAACTAATAACTTCGTCGTCATCTAACCCCATCACTGTAACATCGCTTAAATGTGAGCGTTCCATGCCGCAGTATCCGAGAGAGGTGGCGAGCCTGACCCCGTAAGCGGGGTATAATATGCCAACATCAAATCAAGAAAAGCCAGTAACGTCCTCGAGAGCCTTCGCCAGAACAGCGAATTATCGAGTGTGAAGAACTTTATTAATTGCGAGTAATTACTCAGAGATCTTCAACACGTCTGAAGATATTGTGCAGAACGTAACCAGAGACAGCTGCGGTAAACGTTACTTGAGATCTTTCTCCAGTGGGCCGTGGGCATGTTGAAATGCCGTCCCGGCACAGCCAGGCAAGAAAAAGCAACAATAACACCAATCATAACTCTTACTCCACAAAGATTCGCAACACTTGAGAAGCTGATATAACTGGGTCCGAGACTCTGTGTGGACCATTTCTGAGACAACAATTGCAGTCAAAATCCCGAGACATATTGTGACACCGGAAGTCACGATGGCGAGTCAATTATTAGAAGAGTATCAAGGTATAAGCACGTCACTAATGGCCTGAGACCCCGCAATGATCGCCTCTATGACGGTATTACCCGTGCCCAGCAGCCGAGGAAGCCGGACTTACGCACGGCTCCAGTCCACCATATGGGGTTTCTCACCGAGCCAGCCACTGGCCTCCAAAAGGGTCCTTGGGATGGAAAGTGTGACCTCACGAACTCATTCACATGTCTCTCATGCGTTGCCGCGGACTTATTTAACTGGGCATGGTCTTTGTCTTGGGTAAAATGGAAATTTGTGGCCCATGGCGGCTATATACAGACGAGATCAAGAAACGAGAGCAGTTTATTCAGTACAGTAAGACCATTTCCACCATCCCTCAGACATTATTCTTCCCCTTTCTCAACGTGACTTGCACTCACAGCTTTGCGCTCACGAAGACTGCTCTCATCAAATGCACGATATTTCTCCTCGCGCTTTTTTGTAATGGCTTGTGTACCAGTCAAAAGCTCGTCACCGTCAAAGATCTGACCAATCTCCTCAAGACCTTTGCCCTTCGTCTCAGGCAGGTACCACCAAGCAAAAACAGTTTCAACGCCGAGAACAGCACACGCAAAGATGTAGTAACGCCAGCCGATGCGGTCCAAGGCTACGGGGTTGACGTAGCCTGTGAAGAAACTAGCCGAGTAGCCACAGAACTGGAAGATCATAGCTGTCTTTGAGCGCAACGAGTAGAGAGAACACTCAACGACGTAGGGAACTGTTGATATGGCAAAGGGTTGGTAGCCAACCTGGAACAGAAAGATCATGGCAACGACTGCGAGCGCCAGAGGCCGATCGGAAAAGTGGCGTTCCTCGTTGAAGGCAGAACAGATGGTCCATACTATGAAGACAACCAACATGGTAGTAATCCCGAATGTGATCAGACCGCGTCGGCCGACTCGATCAATAAGCATAGCAAAGAAAACAGAGCAACACAGCTGCCAAACAGCAGCGATTGCATTGATAAGAAGTTGCGTATTGGCATTAGTTACGCCAATGCTGTTCAAGATCTTGGTCAGGTAATAGCCGGTCAGTCCCAGACCCGACAACTGAGCAGCGAAACCCATGAAGAGTAAGATCCAGAGGCGCTTGCGGTTGCCACTGGTCCGGATAAACTCGGACCACTGGATCGCCTTGTGCTTCTTTTCTTCTTCCAGGGTGGCTTCGATCTCGAGTAACTCGAAGCGCACTAGGCGAGAGTCGTGGTCGCCGCACGAGTGATACTGAGAAAGCACACTCAAAGCTTCATCTCGCCGATCCTTGTACACGAGCCAGCGTGGGGACTCAGGGACCCAAAAGCTAAGAACCAGTTGCAGGATGGCTGGAACGCCTTGCAACAGACTGGGTAGCCTCCAGCTCCAGGAAGAGTTCATCTTGAACGTGCCAAATGTTGTCCAAGCAGCAACGAGATAGCCCTGGTGGGTATAACATATCAGTATTATTGCTAGAGGCTCAGGACTATCAGTGCCAAAAAGGACTTTGACCACTTACGACAACCCATTGTGTCATGTATAGAGACACCATTTTCCCGCGATGAGTCGGGTATGCGACTTCTGTCATTAGCTGAGGAGCGGCCACAGCTACGATGCCAGTTCCTAAGCCAATGATGATTCGGCCGGCGACAAACATGCCCAGGTTCTGGGCACCGCCCTGAAGGGCAGAACCGACGATGATCAAGAAAGTGCCTAGCGTGATCGGTTTCTTCCGTCCGAAAATCTCGCACAGCTGAGAGGAAAAGAGGGCGGATACGAGAACACCAATATTAATCGCATTGACAAGAGTTCCGAGGTTAGCGCCTGTCTATCAGCTCATCCGTCAGTCTCATACAATACAACCTGTCACCAGAGAAACATACTGGATCTCCAAATGCTTCCCGCCAGAGAGGCAGAGACTGCATGCCGTTCAGCATGCTGCCGTCGAATCCGCAGGTAAATTGGGCCAGAAAGGCACTGAGCAGAAGCAAGTTCAGCTTGCGTAAATTGGGGTACTGAAACCACCATTTGTCCAGTTTGGGGATGACATCGGCGAGGACAAGGCCTTCAAATTCTTCCACATCAGCCATTTCTCTCTTGGCGTCGTTCGGATCGTTCATGTTGAGCGAACAGAGGCTATCGGCAGGATCTAATAAATGGAAGCTTGGAACTTGTAAGAAGCGATAAATGACAAATCTGTTGCTGAAGCATAGCCACTTGTATGCAAGTGCAGATCGCCAATATATAGAACGCAGGCAATTACAGATAATTCCAGCCATGACGAATTTCGAATTCAGGTCCGCCTTTGACTCTATTAGAATGCGGGGAAAACCTGGGGGCGTTGGGTTACGCACTAGTGGCATGACATCGGAGAAAGCGTCGGAGCAGCTCCTACAAGCGATCAATTCTTGCCGTTTCATGGGCCTCATTTGCTACTGAGTTAGTCGAAGCTTCTATCAGGTCATAATTGGAAACGATTGGGCATGTCGTTCCATGGCTTCAAGCCCTGAGTCTGCCGCCACAGCTATTAAAATCTTTTCCGAAGCCAGCAGCACATAACGCTTGCCCATGGAGCTCGAGACGTAATTCCAGGTAACATCAGCTAATATTAGCCAGACAGTCGATAATGCCTCTCGTAGAGTGCTAGAGGGTTCTCAGCATAAGACGAAACACAGAAGACTACAAATGAATTGATCGTGAAAAAGCCATTATGCCAAATATGTCATACTGTCAACTGAAGTGTGCCAGAACTTTGTTTACTCTCGGCATGCGGCCTAAGTTTCGGCATTCGTGGTGAATGGGGGACGTTCATTGATTCAATGACCTTTCCGTAGCATGTGTGAAGTATACCTTCTAAAATAGCGTGCATGTGTTGATTGAGAGGACATACGCTGGTCCCTTTTGAAGCAGTGCATCTTGCTCATTCCTCGGAGTCAGATTCAGTATTTCAGCATGCACGACATATGTTTCCAGACGGCATACGAATATGTTCTAAATTTATTGCCTAAGTAGCTTGGAGCTACTGAGTAGATTATAAAGACATGGCAGATAGACTGCGCGCGCGAATGGATTTCATTGTTTGCCACTATCTAGAATAGACAATAGGATCCAGCGAGGGGTCGTGACGCCAAAGCACCGTGTTTACACTGCCATGCTCATCGACCCCAAACTCTACCTTCCAGAATGACGGATCATTATCATTTCCTAATACCCATCTACCGCGGCGCGACAAATCGTTCCGTGGTTGCAACCACGTAAAAGTATCGCCATCGTAATGTGTCAGCTTGTACCTTTCCGAGTCCATTCCCTGGAAAGCCCAAAAGAGCGCTCCCTCTTTCAAAGTGACCACAACGCTGAACACACGGCTCGTATCAATGTATTCTCCCACGTATTTCTCCAATGGTTTGTGAGGGTTGATGGTCTCCGGTTGGCCCTGCACCAGACCTAGAGCAATTCGGTCATACCATCCCAAGTTGATACCGATAGACATCTTCGCGTGCGAAATAAAATCTGTGCGATCCTTGATCGGAACGCCAGTGATTTCCTCAAGTACCATTTGTGACACCCAGTCAGGCACATCAGTAAGTGAGAGGCTGTTGCTCATGACCAACACGACGCTCTCCGTACGGGGAATCAGTACAACAACCGCAAGAGCGCCTGGGAGCGTGCCTTGATGGTATAATATCAGCTCGTCACCTCCTCCTTTTCCGATGATCGGCATTCCCTGCGGCATCAGCCGGCCGTTCAGGCCAATATGTCCCAAGGTGCTGGGCAGCTGCACACGGGCCCATCCCAGTCCGTAAGACACTTCTTCCCTCTCAGTCGAGAGCATTGGAACGTGGGGAAACATGATATTCGACACCTGCTTCAGAGGAGAGCCTGGTGTACAGGTTCGGCCTGTCTGACACTCATGATTGAAACTCTGAACAAAGCAAGTATAGAGCTTGATCAAGTCAGCAGCGCAAGACTGGAGTCCACCCGAACCGCAGCCGATACCATCCTCACCAAGCTTGGGTCCTAGTATGCACCATGGTGTGCCATCATCCAAGGCGTTGTAAGACTTTGTCACGTTATCTGTGTCGCTGGGTGGGGGTTTCATAAAGGTCCTTCGCAAGCCGAGCGCAGTGAAGACCTGCTGCTGGAGGAAGTCATCCAGAGAAGTACCGCTGAGGCTTCTGAAACTCTCATCGCAGGCATCATAAGCAGTGCTATTGTACGCGAATGAACCAAGGTGCGCGGGGACCAGAGTCTGTTGATTGACGACCCGCATGCAGTCGTCTTTGTCGATCAATATATTGCCCTCACAACCACCAACCAGGTTTCCGCATGATGACATACCACTGCGGTGGCTGTAAATATCTGCCAGTGTTGTGTTATTATACAAATAAGTGTCGTTGGGATGGAAAGAGGGTGTTGCGTCTTTGACAAGCATCTCCCACGATGCAATGCCTTGGTCGACCAATATGCCCATGGCCGCGGCTGACAGGCCTTTAGCGAGTGAGCATACTGGGAATATTGTCTCTTCTGTAACAGGAAGTCTGTTCTGGAGGTCTCGGAAGCCGTAGTTTCCATGATAGACAGGCTGGTTCTTGGTTGCGACCGAGAGACTCAAGCCTGGCGTGCCACCAAGCTTCATCAACTCTTGAATGGCAGGGCCAAAGGCATCAAGCCTACGGGATAAGTCGTCCATGGCACTTCGGTGTTAAAAGTAGCTCCAATGCAACGAATCTCGATCTGGAAACTGGCATGCCCCTTAAACTCTTATCATGAGTCTATACTCTATAGTACCTTTATGGAGGTGGACTTCGGGATGAGCCCGACAGCTTGGCCGACGGGGGTTAGTTGCAAAAGCCCGCACGCGGATAGTAGACCCCGCTTTGTGTCTACAGCCTTATCATCCTTATCATTTTCTAGAAATTAAAGAAGTCGATGTGGCCAGTAGATTTGTCCAACTTTGTTTTCCCGCCAACTGGTTCCCAGCTGGGGACGGGCCTCTGGTCTAAGCAGGTCAGATCGAAAAAGACGATCAGCCTATCTATGACTATGTATTAGATGATCTACACGACGCGGGACATGCTTCAATAGCATACAGCCAGGATTTTCCAAGACGATACCTTGGAACACATCATTCACCACGAAGACAACTCTGCTGGTCCTTCCAGGCCAGACTCATATTCATGACTACACATCAGTCTCCAATATACGAGCGACTCAGCATACTAACGCGCTCTGACGGAAGAAACGTCTGCTCTGAGAGATCATAGAAATCGAGGCAATTCCCTGCCATATTCATATCCGTACCAACCACTTCTCCCATGTCATTACCCGGCTTTCCCTGCGCGGCGAATATTGAATCGTGAGTTGCGTTGCCCATCTGAAATGACAGCGGAAGCGGCGGGAAAGCCAGAGAAATGCTCTCGGGCGACTCCGTCTGAGTACCATTAATGCCTATTTCTCCGTCTAATACGCCTGGTACTGCTGCTTCATTTGAGGCACTCATCCTTTGAAGTCCTGCACTGCGAAAGCTCACATCCGCATTTCTTAATGAAGGAATGGCGTCTTGCTTCTCAGAAAAAGCTTCCCGGATATCGACCGAACCAGAACCTTCGATGCGAGCCTTCTTGAGGCGCGAGCAGAACTTAGAAGCCAGATTGGCTCGGGCTGCAGGCTGGTCCCCGTTCCACCTACGAGATATCTCCTCGAGGCTCGCTATGATCGAATTAAAAGATGAAGTAAGAGTGGACTGGTAGTATGCGGCATGAGTCAGCAGCATCTTGCCGCACACAAAGAGGCAAAACGAAAACTGGGGACTGATAAGTACATGTGAGTGGCCAAGGAACTGCTCTGCGATTGTGGCAACTTCATCGGCCGCAACCTGACAGGTCTCTGCACTGGAAGCAGAAGGCAGTCTGACAGGAAGAGACTGCCATTCTGCTGGTGGATACGCTAAGCCCTGGTGTAGGAGGACAACGGCAGTGTTGTGTGCTATGTGCGCAAGGACTAGATTGGGATCCAAGTTGCCGTCATTGTTGAATTGGCAAGCTTTGCGCCATTTCTCAGGGAGAAAGAATTTCCACCTGGTCTGGTTAGCTCAGCCTCTACATTCTTTATATGGGAAGGGAATACATACTGCACGAGCCGCAAGTCCAACTGCTTAAATCTCATAAGCCACCTCTGAACTTCGTGGACCTCCTTGAAGTCAACTCTGTATTGGAGAAAAAACGATGTGACAAGGCTCAAACTCTCCGTTGCCTCTATACAAAATGCGAAGCCTCCTAGAGAAGCCTGGCCATCCTCGGTATCGCGAGTGGCTGGCAAATAATCCTTCTCACGGTCGTGGGACCGGGTCGAGATGCCAAAGTAGGGAGTAGGAGTCTGGCTTGGTTCTCCAGTCTCCCATATAGCGCCTTCGCAAGGCAGCCTCCTTGTGACATCAGCACTAGTTAATGAGAGGTTCCATCCGGTGCAGATACTGCAGAAGCGGTCCATGAGGAAGACATTCCAGAAGATGCGGCGCCGCTCTTCTACTTCGGCCCACGTTGCCGCTGGGGGGAGAAACGCCACCCTCTCGATTAGAGCCTTTGACCTGGACTGATGTGACTGGGTCTCCTCCTCAGTGCTGAGGCGTAGTTGTTCAACGGTTCTAGACATGCTGCCGACTATGGACCATGCCGAGGGACCTCTGCCGCTACCAATAATGTCAAATGCACAAATGGTCATTGCTTGCAAGTTCTCGACCGAAAAGGACTCCATACTCGCAAGTATGACTGTCTGGCGGCAGCTGGTGGAGTACTGAGCACGGAGTTCTGGAGCGCTCTGGAGCCGTGGATCATCTGAGAATCGGATACAGAGAGATACTATAGCGTGGAGTATTGTCGATACTCGCGCTCTTCCAGAAGAATTGGAGAGCAGCCCTCGAAATGTCGGCTCATGTAGCATTGGTATCCAAGGATGCATCTGACTGAAGTATATGTTGACCATTGAGTCCACTAGATCGTCTGGAGGGAGGGTACCCAGGTTAATCTGGTGTTGAAGACCGGAATTATTTTTTGACTGGTGCGTATTTGTCGCATCGAATGTGCTTCCTGGCTGAATTCCTTCCCCCACCGAATCCACCTGTTGACCGATTTCCGATAATGGCAATTCGGTGAGATGTCTTCTGACATCTGATGCCATCTGCTGGATTGACACTTCCGGATGCGAGTCTGGTGTTTGCCCGTACTGCTGGTTAGTTGGCTTATTGATGCTGTTCCAGATCTGCTGCCAGAGAACACCCTGGCCAATAAACATGTTTTCCAGCGTCGCTACCGGCAAGTAAGTCAGCTACAAGGATTGAATATGTGAAGTCGCTTTGCTGCGTACCTACACGCTGAGTCAATGTCTCAATAGCCCCCGCTCGCATGCCCGGCTTTGACTTTTCCTGGTCGTATATGCATTCGGCTCCTTCAACATGTCAGTCGGTCAAGTTATAAGGATGCGTGAGATTTACCGAGCTTGATACAGGTCCCGCATGGTTGATCTCTTGAGCATTTTGCCTTTCGCCTGCGGCATAGGGAACACGAAGGTCCTTGGGGATCGTCTTTGCTGGTGCGCTTGCGTTTCTCAGGTCGAGGTTCGTCTGAATGGACTCCATTGAGTCGGGGCGATGACTCTTCATCGTTATCTTGCTCTGAGTAGGGCTGAAAGCTCATGTTTGGAATCTGCTGGTCGCGATAAAGCAGCGCTGATAAGCTTTGATGTGCACGCGGCGTGTTGCGAACATGCGAGACGGCAGAGACAATCAATCATAACGAGTGGCGGGGCCCCATGGGGCATGTCACGTCACATCACCCTCGTTGGAGTTTAGTTTTCGTGGAGAAGTGTCTGTATGATCTCATTGGGTATCGGGGTCGGGATAGGTCTCGGAAATGAGCCCGACAGCCGTTCAATCACAAGAGTATCAACATATGTTGTATTTCAAACATCTTTACCAATGAAACTATTCTACTACTTAGCTTATCTTGATTGCTGTTTATCTTGCAATTACATTCATTACAACCTTTTCTTTATCACTCTGAAAATCTTTATATGCATGTGACTTAACAATATGAGATGAGATGGATGTGACTTCTAGTGCTAGACTGAATGGGGTTTGTGATCCATCGCTCGAGTGGAGATTGTCCTAGAGTATAATTGGGTCGCTTAAATGAGGTAGGAAACAGAAAAGCGGGCTCGTCGGAGCAAGTCCGTAATCTAATCCGTCGCCGGTCAATCTGCTGAGTGTAGGGTATTATTGCAATTTTAGATTTCTCTTTAGTAAAGTTATAGCAAGAAGCCACTTCTGTTAATAACAATTTGTATAAGTAATATAGTATATAAAATTGAATCAACTAGATCTGTCTGCTATTTTAAGTTTTTAACTTTAATATGAAGATTTACTCTAACTTGTAATATTAAGCCAAGAGGAAAAATAATGACTACGGAATAGTTGGTTGGAATTGAAACGAACTGTGATTTTGTCGGAGAAACCATGGGTAACACCCGTGGAGCCAGGCTTATCTTAGCGTCATTTTCTTATCTGAATCCAATCTCCTAAGATAAACCAATCTCATCTCGGTTAGCTTCACCTGGCTAATTACAGCCCCCCAACCCAAAGCACCATTCTCGAGCTCACTGGTACAATTGGCTAGTCAGCACATCTACTGGTTATAATTAAGGGCCAGAAACTACGGGTCCAAGGCAAAGATGCTTATATATAAGGAGACGAAGGCGAATTAAAAATACAAGAATAAATCAGCATCAGATTTGGCCTATCACCTTCACCATCGATCGTAATTAGGAATGTTCTCCTCGTGAAAAGTCTCCCTGACCTCGTTGAATCCAACTTGGGGTCCATTGTGAGGCCAGGGCTCTCCATCCCCAGTTGCAAATATCGCCCAAGATGCGCCCGAAAACACAAACCAGTTTGGCGGAGCAAAAGCTTGCCAGGACGACGCGAATGACGTTACGTAAACAGGGGCCTCCTTTCCGAAACTGTAACCTAGCCGGTATTTGAGGGGTTCAGCCTTGATGTGTAGCCTGAAACCACCAGCAAGACCGCTCGTTTGGTTGAGTGGAGTTTGCCAATACTGTCGCCATTAGCAATGGCTTCACATATACATTGAAATGGCCACTCACCTCCTGGGTGCCATTCTTGTTGAGCTCAGTGTAGATGCAAATACCGGTAGCATTAACACATCCTCGAACACCGATATCTTGATGCTGAAACTCGGAGAGGTATGAAGAAATCCCGATCCTGTTTCTTGGGCCCAGATCCCCCTTGAAGTTGGAGAGTTCGGCTGAGAAGGTCATGTTGAGCGACTTCTGCTTGCGTAACAACGCCGCTGGGGTATCGCGGTCACTGAGACCGAAGACGTTAGGTTTCAGCACCAATTTACCTTTCTCTAACTTGTAATTCTTGGTATACGGTGCTCGAAGTTGATACCATGATGGGTCGAGGTTAGTACGAGAAAAGTCGTCGACCCATTGTCGAGGAACCTGTCGTGGACCAACCTCTGGCTTTATTTGCTTGCTGAGCAGAACAGGATCGCCTTGGTTGAAGACTGGCCACTCATCCTTCCAGTCAACATTGACCATGAATGTCTCTCGGCCTTGTCATAGTTAGGTATCAATCAACAAATATTTGAAGAGGCGAACGCACCGAGAGGAGATGATCCGTTGATGTTGCGGCGAGCCAAGAACGTCGCATACCATAGTCCGTCATTTGTCTTTGTCAGGGTAGCATGTCCAGTGGACTGGACGGTGAGATTGTCAAAACCCCATTGACCATTGTATAGCAGAGGGTTGTGTGGCCCGGCAACAAATGGACCAGAGGGAGTCTTGCTTCTTGCGATGGTCGATCGATGTAGCTGATCCGTACCGCCTGAGGAGCATCAACTTTTGTTTTGCTCGAGAAAGTCTCAAACACACCCACCTTCAGCGATCAGGAGATAATACCACTCATCCTTGTAATACATCTTGGGTCCTTCGGGTCTGGCTGTCGAATTATGTGGTAAGGTCCCGTTCCAAAGACTAACATAGGGTCCTACGCAATTTCCAGATGCCAGAGATACCTCGCACTGGGAGATACCCCAGAGTCGATCTTTGTTGTTGTTGGGGGCCATGAGGTTGAGGTAGGTCTTCTTGGTCACAGGGTCCTGGAAAAGCTCAGGGTCGATGCCCCATGGCTCGGCCCAGACAGGGTCAGACCAGTTAACGAGGTCTTCCGAGGAGATGAACCAGACACGAGGCCATACACGGGCCACGGGATCATAGGTCCAACGGGTCATTGCTGACAACCAGAACTTGCCATTGATAAAAGAGAGACTTGGCGCCCAGGCCCCTGTCAGTAGTGAGTCAGATATCTTGCATCGCACATGAGAATTGGAACGTGGGATTTACCTGCTCCAGTGGGCGTCCCATAGAGCTGCAGCTGCTCTGGCCTTGTCAAAGCATGAGACTTGATCGTCCAATTGGATAGGTCCTTGCCTTGAAATCAATCAGCAAATCTGGCTCGATGAAACAATGGGTTGGGAATTTACTATGGTAGATGGGAATACCGGGCCAGTACTCGAAAGAGGAAGTGGCGATGTAGTAGTCGTCGCCCACGGTCAGTATCGCAGGATCTGGATTCCAACCACTAATGATGGGGTTCCAGATGGCCTGAGCCACTGGCAGGAATAGCAGAACCCAACCGCACAGAAAACGAGTTAACGGATACATGGCAGTTACTTAGATATGTTGTTTTGAAGCTGAAGGAAGATTCAATGCCTGATATCTTAAAATAATCAGCGTAGCCCCATAATATGGTTTGGGTTAATCACCACGGCTATATTCGATACGCCAAACGGCAGACACAGGCTCCGAGGTAGGCTTATGGAGTCGTCTTAATACAGCCTATGCATTGTAGTATGTATAATGGTGATCTTGGTATACATACTGGTAATAGGCTGGCTTCGGAAAAGGCCCGAGACCTTTCCCGACATTATGTCAGACCAAAAAGCCGGGCTCTGCTGTTTACAGCAAGGCCTGTATTTAATTTAATTTAATTAAATAAATTTATTTATAAAATATTACAATAATCTATTTATTTAAAAGTATAAAGAAAATATTTTAAAATTTTATTAAGAAAAAGTATTTTAATAAAAAGAAATAAATTTTTTAAGAATATATATTAAAATATATATATAACTACTAATACTAAATAAAAAAAAATAGATAAAAATTATAGTTTTATTATTAAACTAAATAAGTAAACTTTTATTTATTATCTTTAATAAAGGATTAGCTTCTGTCTTTAATACAGTAGCTGACTTAATACCAATAACTCTATCCATATGAGTAAGAATAGATTTGCAGACTAGTAGCTGCTGGGAGGTCGCGCGCTTGCAAGATGTAATGATTTTCAATGGCTGAAGAATAATCAGGGCCCCGGCCCCATCATTGGGCGTGGGTACAGGCTGGCCACTCGGGTCCACTTCAGCTAAGGCGTAGGGAACACATGAGAGCATATCGTCGATAGTTACGCGAACATCATGCTCTAGAGCGGGCAAGTAGTCGGCCCATCCAGCGCTTATAGCGTACCCCCCTCTGGCGCCCTGTCGTATCCTTTCTTCGAGATATTCCAGCGCGCTTATCAAAAGAATCAGACGTGATAAGCGAATTAAGATAATCGTGCAGGCGGTTTCCGGGTCGTAGTAGTGCGACCCTGTGGCAACCTTTCCAAGGGCGATAGGTACTGTACGATCCTCAAACGTGTTTCTCCAGTAGACTGGGGCCTCTTCATCCCAGGTATCAAACTTATAGAGAATCTGGAAGCAGTCTTCCAGTAATTGAGCGTCTACCGCCTCTTGGTCGCACGATGTGAAAGTCTCTGTTGAGCGCCGAATACCACTTGTGCAGCTAACCAGAGCATGCCTCAAGTGCAGCATTTCCGTCGTTAAAGACATGCCGCGCATCAGCGGGTCGAAAAGGCCGAGAAAATGCTCCATCCCGCCAGGGTCGCTATAGGTGTCGTCGTTATGCAAAAATGAGTAAATGTGCTGGAGAGTTTAGTAAAGGCTCTAGACTAAGAGAGAAAGGTAGCTTACAATTCGCAGAAGCGAAAGGATATAGAGCTCAAAGCCCCTACCCGTAGCCAACTGCTCAAGCCCCCTCATCTCTAGAAGGGAATAAAGCCCGGATACATGCTCGCTGGGGTCACCAAAGCCTTCGCCGCTGATATCCTTGAAAGTGCAAAGCAAAAGGACTGAAGCAAGGACTTTGTCATCAGTGATGCCTTGCCCGGAGGATATAGTATCCTGGAGCATGCCGATAGCTCGACCATAATTACGGTAAGATTGCACCCGAAGCCTGTCGCATCCAAGCTGGTTGTAGGCAGCCATCCGAGCTACGCTCAGGGCAGTAACCTCCAAAAGGCCGTGGCCATCGCGGTTCAAGATACTGGGGAGGCAGGTCATGTTGCTCGGATAACTATCCGCCCTATTGCGGGCTACAAAACGATGGATAAAGTAGCTTAGGGAGGCGCGGTCATCATCACATAGATCTATGATGGGAGATCTAACCAGCATTGCACTTTGAGACTGCACACGTTTGATTGGGTCCCAGGCACGTTCGTCGTCGTTACCGTTAGTATTCACGTGTTGTGACGGGTTTGGTGACTTGGAGCGGGATAGACCTGGAGAGGCCGCCCTCGAGCCTTTGAAACTAGAGCTTTGCAATGGCTGGCGGAATGGAAACTGGTCAGTATATCCCGGGCAGGGTAAGCCGTGGACGTAGCAGCGATGACAGGTAGGCTTTGTCTCGTCGCACTTGAATTTGTTAGCGATAGTGGAATTGTTAAGCACAGTCGAATGATTCCGCACCTTGATCTTGCGCTGCCGACAGCGGATGCAGCCAGTGCTGAAACGACCGGGAAATACCATTATGGATAGATAGAGCTGGTTAACAGCAGTACTTTTGCAAATGGATGCGACAAATACGACAAGGGCGAAACCAAGGAGGTATTGGAAACGGGTCATGAAACGTAGAGGTTACGGTAGGAATGTTGGTTTGTGGGGACCCCAGATTCTCTGCCGAGGAAGAAGACATTAAAGACCCACCGTCTCCGGGGTAGATGCGGGGTGCTGAGCCGGGCTATGTCTCCTTACATACTTTTGGGCTCTGGTGTATGCTACTCCTCTTTGAAGATTGTTATTGTTATGCAGGTTATTCGGTAAGGTTCCGGGTTTCTTGTCTGAAATATAACACAGAACCTAATTTCGCCTCTTGTGTGGTGGAGTACAGGACTGTAGTAGTTAGGCAGGAATGTGATCTTGATTATTTATTGAGGTGCCAGGCAAGACTAACTAGTCCACGTTTAGATCCCCCTTGCGACCCTGTCATCGCCATCCAATAGGGAGGCCTAGCTAATCCCCGACTAGAAATCGCGTGAGCCGCAATGACCTCCAACTTCATATTCGCCGGCGGCCCGTTGGAGCATATTGCCTGGCGTAATTGGCAATTCCACACAATGATAGAGTTTTTATACCATCTCACTATTGATTCCAGTAAATAAGCTTCGCAATACTGGACGTTCTGTCATCTGACACGTAGACATTCATGGTGTCTTGCTGTTATCCGCTTCATGTGATTTCGGTTCAGTCGGAAGTATCCAACTCTTAGCAGCCGGCTATATATATCACCAGCTCGCTCGCTATATTTTGCCCTACTTCAAGCTCTCTACTTATACATTTCTCTCGTTCCAACTTGTCATCTAAAGCCACCATCCCCCATGTTGTCTACAGTATTCAAGTTCGCATTCCTCCTTCCGCTAGCAGTTGGGGGTCTTGCTACTCCTTCGCCTCCGGAACTCGCGAGGCGCGCAGTCGCACCTCCCTCAGAGGATCCCTTCTACAAGGCCCCAGCCGGGTATGAAGATGCCTCTCCGGGAGATATTTTGGCATACCGCAAGGCACCAGCCAAACTTGCTGCCTTCCAGGCGATCCCGTTGAACGTGAAGGACGTTTGGCAAGTCTCATATAGAAGCACCGACGTTTTTGGAAAACCACAGGCTTCTGTCAGCACTATTATAATTCCTTATAACGCCGACTATTCCAAAGTCATCTCCTACCAGATCGCCGAGGATGCTGCGTACATCAATTGCTCTCCTTCTTACGTCTTGCAGCAAGGCACCAACACGACTTATGCTGGCACCAGCAGCATAGAGGTCCTTCTCATGGCTGGAGCTCTCAGGCAGGGCTGGATCGTGAGCTCTCCCGATTGGGAGGGTCCTCAGTCAAGCTTTATCGAAGGTGTCCAAGCTGGACAATCCACTCTAGACTCCATCCGTGCCGCCCTGAAATCTAACAAGTTCACGGGGATCAAACCAAGCGCAGCCGTACAAATGTGGGGTTATTCTGGAGGTCAGTACTGCGTGATAACCTGTCTATGCTTATCCCTGAGACTGTAACTAACACTGAGGTAGGTGCTCTTGCATCGGAGTTTGCCGCAGAACTGCAGGCTTCCTATGCTCCGGAGCTCAACATTATCGGAATGGCGATTGGTGGCACTACGCCAAATGTTCAGAGCGTCTACAAAACTATCAACAATGGTCTTTTTGTCGGCCTTAGCTTCGCAGCTCTCGGAAGCCTCACCAAGATTTTCCCTGATGTTAAGGATGCCATTGATGCTCAACTTGTCCCTTCCAAGAAAGACGCCTTTTATTCATCTCTTGAACGTTGCTTCTATGACGATGTGGTGAGCTACGCGTTCCAGAACTCTTCTACCTACTTCAAGTCGGACATCATGAAGGATCCAACTGTGTCTCGCTACTTGAACAGCAACTGCAACCAGGGTTCTCATGGCACCCCAGGAATGCCAATCTTCTGGTACAAGGCGCAGAATGACGAGATCTCTCCAGTTGCTGACACAGATGCCGTTGTGGAGAAATACTGTTCCGCCGGCGTGTCCGTCACCTATGTTCGGGAGGCGGCTGGTGAGCACTTCACTGAGGCAGCTCTTAGTATTGGCGATGTACTTAATTTCCTTACGGCTCGTTTTTCTGGAACCCCTATTTCTGGGTGCACGACCAGAGATGTATTCTTGAGCCCCTTATCATCCCCAAGCACCGCTAAGACGGCTGGCACGTTTATTGTTGGAACTCTACTTAGTCTGATTAGTATTCCTATTGGATTAAGTCACCTTTAAGTTAGCTAGTTTAGTAAGGCTAATACCTTAAGCTAAGGAGTCTTAGATTTATTTATTTAAGATTAAGGCAATTACTAAATTAGTAACTATATATATTATATATTAGGCTTAGTGTTAGTATATACCATTTAGCTTAATGTACTCCCTAATGGGGATTGCCCGAGACCTTTTCCGACAGTATGTCAGACTAAAAGACCGGGCTCCGCTGTATACAGCAAGGCCTGTAGTCACTTCACGGAATACGAAGAACGTAACCGAGATCTGCAGTGGGTCTTATGGGTAAGGGTATCATCTTAGAGACTCACAAGCTTACGGAATATTATCCGATATCTTCTCCGGTCTAAGCTAGATTATCATGTATCTCCAGCTATCAACTGAATAAGCATTCTTCGAGACAAAATAATTTGTAGTCTTGAAATAACGACCCTATTTGCAATAAGCATTTCATTGTTTTCTTCTGTATCTTTTACCTGGATTCCCACCGTGCTTAGCGCCCTATAGCCCGCAACGATGAAGCTGTCAGAAACTATGCAGCCTAGTCAGATATTGGCGACAAAGCGTAAAATTCCTGTGCGCACCCTTAATCTATTGAGTATTGCGGCAGTCGCTCACCATTATTCTTCTAGATTTCGGAGAGCCAATACACAAATGGTGCGAAGAGAAATGGGACGGAGAAAACAAAAGCCGACGTGAAGAAATCGCTATCCAGTGAATACAAGCATCTTGAACTTCTCTACTCCCCGTCCGTTGAGATGAAGATATGGGCCATCGCTGAGAGAAGCCTCAACATGGTATGTCCTTTGCAGATTAGAGTGAAAATTAGAGTGAAAATCTAACACCCAAACCAGCCAGAGCCGCCTACCTGGTTCCCGGAATATACCAAACCCGGAAGCACTGAGTATGTCTACAGAGATGCTTCGTTCTGGACCTCGGGCTTCTTTCCGGGATTGCTCTACCTGATCATGGAGCGTAGAAAGAAATTCCAAACCGAACTGCGACTTCTTGGCCTTTCTCGACCAAAGCCAGACTTTCCTCACACGCTTCAGCTTGAGTACTGCTCTCTTACCTATTTGTAATCAACACACGTTGCTGATAAATTATTGCTAGATATGCCTCCAAATGGTGGACAGAGAGTCTCCACCAAAACGGGTCTCTCATGGGCACGCACGATCTGGGGTTCATGATTTGCCCTTGGGCTCGTTTGCAGTGGGATCTACATCGTGACCCAAAGGCGTTTGACACATTGATGACGGCCGCCAATACCCTAGCCGACCGTTTCTCGGACAAGGTCGGTTGCATACGATCATGGGATGTCTGCCAGACAAAAGTCTACTCGTTCACGGACCCAAGCAAGGACTTTCTTGTCATTATTGTAAGTTTGATGTCCGAAAATGGACTTCTTATGGTCAGACGAACATTGCTGACTCAACAGGACAATATGATGAACCTCGACCTCCTCTTCTGGGCGGCATCCAAAGCCTCTTCCCCAGCTGACTCGACCCGATTCTTCGACATTGCCATGGCCCATGCTCGCACATCGAGAGAGTACCTTATTCGTGCCGACTGGTCAAGCTACCACGTTGCCAACTTCGACCCCTCGACCGGCGCTCTCAAAGAACGTCTTACAAACCAGGGCTACAGCCATACATCCTGTTGGTCGCGAGGTCAGGCATGGGCCATTGCAGGGTTCGCAAAGTCTTATGAATGGAGCGGCGAGAGTTCTTTTCTTGACACGGCCAAGAACTGTGCCGATTACTTCTTGAGGAGATTACCCGATACACATATTCCGCCATGGGACTTTGACGCACAGGACGAGTCTGCTGCTACGCAACCCCCAGACACAAGCGCAGCCATGGTCGCTGCTTACGGCATGCTGCTTATCCATCAATCCCTCCAGAGCCGCTCCGAGGCATCTCCGTACCTCGACCATGCCCTGCGGATAGTAGATGCTGTTTGCGAGAGGCACTTGAACCCTGCCGCCAGCCATAAACAGGACCTGGGGACGATTCCTACAGTGGAAAATGGTCGTGCCACTGTCGTCAAGTGTGTCGAGACAGCTGCGGGACTCGGAGACACCATCCTCAACGGAGCGACTATTAACAACTTCGAATTTGCGCCACGTCGTTGGGCCGATCATGGGCTTGTGTATGCTGATTACTTTTTCGTCCTGTTTGGAAACAAGCTTCTAGAAATGAACGCGTTGAGGTCATTAGCATAGATTGAGTAGAGGTATCTTAAATCACGAATGTAAACTTTTTATCTATACTTGTCATATCGTCCCCTGAACCTATATTTCTGCTGCAGGTGAGAGGGCAAATTTTGTTGCCAACGAGCGAAGATCCTAGCATCAATAATATCAAGCTTAAAGCTTTTCCTTCTTACCAGAACAAAGAGCACGTAGAGCCCTAGGCTGCACAAATGATAATAGTCTGTGGCCATTTTCATTGCCATGTTAGATCGCCACGACTGAATTGGCTTTGATCCTGCGGTGCTCAGTAGATACATTGTCTTCAACTTCACTAAATAAACAGAGAGAACGTTGTCTTCAGCTTCAGATCTAGCCAAAGAATAGTTCATTCGTCGCAATCTTCTTAGAGAATCATGTTAGTAGAGTACAGATCCCTGGAGCGGAGATAGCTCTGAGAATTGGCCCCAAAACACCATCAGAGCTGCTCTGAACGGGGGCGGGTCATTGGTGACGCCATGTGGGTATGTCAGTGGCGTGGTCGCTGGGTAAAACAACTGCTAGCGGAGGATACGACGGTATCGCCTGTGGGGGCGTCGGGCGTAGTTCCGATAGATCCCCCGTCCTCCGCCTCCACGTTTCCCCGCAGTAGCTCTTGTTTGTGACTTGTGACTTATACACTTGCAGTGTACTGTAATTGTATCGGAGCTGCGCCAGCTTCGAGTTGTAGTTATATGAAGCATTCTTGTCTTCGTCCATCACTTTTGCTCATCACTAGGTGTTCAGAGTAACTACACATCGACTAGATCAACTCTTGACATATCCTAGACTTTATCGAAGCCCAAGATCCGTCATGGTTAAAGCAATCGAGGTACAGCATAGTGATTCCATCACTCCTGCTGAGGCAACTGCCAATCACGGTCAAAAGACCGCAACCGCAGATCTTGAGGTACTGTAGAACATGCCCGCGGCTTACATCACCAATGTACTAACATCTCAATTCTAGACTGCCAACTACGCCCAAGATGCCCCGATCGAGATTGACGACAAGACAAACAAGGAGCTTTTCTGGACTATCAACAGGCGCATCCTAGCTTGTATGCTCGGAACATACTTTTGCCAATCTCTGGACAAGGGCACGCTCGGATTTTCGTCTGTTATGGGTATCCAGGAAGACGCCAATCTCCACGGACAGCAGTTCTCGTAAGTAGAGCCGTCCGCGCTCTTGTGGCAATGGGGATAGCACACGAGATACCTGATTCAACGTACTGACGTCTTGACCAATCAGATGGCTAGGAACAATCCTTTACATGGGAGTTCTCGTCGGCGAATATCCTACCAATTTCCTGCTCCAAAAGCTACCTGTTGCCAAGTACTTGGCGACCAATGTCTTCTGTTGGGGGGTTGTGATTGCCTGTTCTGCGGCTGCCAAGAACTTTGCTAGCCTCATGGTAGTTCGTTTTCTTTTGGGTATGTTCGAGTCCTGCGTTCAGCCGGCTTTTATCATCATGTGAGTCATAGACATCCCCGACCCCTTTGCAGCTCTTCCGATCTAATGATATGGTGCGATAGGACGAGTATGTGGTACACAAAGCGGGAACAAAGCATCTTGACGTCTCTCTGGTACTGTATGACTGGAGTTCAGCTCATGGTATGAAAGGTCCATCTAAGGGTAACACCGAGGTATCATGTACTAACAAAAGCACTTGTAGGTTGGTGGCATCATTGCATGGGGAGTGTCTCACTACAAGGATGGAGTCATCTATCCTTGGCAACTACTGTTCCTCGTCCTTGGACTACTCACCTGTGTCTGGGGCGTATTCATCGGCTGGTGGCTGCCCGATTCTCCCATGAAAGCAAAGTGCTTCAACGAAGACCAGAAGCGGCTCATGGTTGAGCGTGTTCGTGCCAACGAGACCGGTATCCAGAACAAATCTTACAAACGGTATCAGGCCATCGAAGCAGCCACGGATCCCATTGTTTGGTGCTATGTTATGCTCCAACTCACCTCTACTCTGATCATCGGCGGTCTGGGTGTCTTTTCGAATCTCATCATTTCCTCCTTCGGATTCACCTATCTCCAGACCCAGCTTCTTAACATTGCCCAGGGTGCTGTGACAATCGTAGTCATGGTCGGAAGCGCCACACTTGCAACAGCCACGGGGCAGACTGCATGGGTGATGCACGCGTGGACAATGTAAGTTGACAAAATGGCTCTGACCAAAGCACTTGAGTACTAACCCATGTATCAGCCCTCCTATCATTGGAACTGCCATCATCTACAGCATCCCTCCGACGTCTTCGAACCGCGTCGGTCTACTCATCGCCTTTTACTGTACACAATTCTATCTCGCCGAGGGAAACCTGATCTTTTCCCTGATCTCTCGCAACATTGCCGGCCAGACAAAGAAGTCTACCACGCTGGCCATCACCTTCGTGGCTTGGGCTGCTGGTAATATGACCGCCCCACAGGTATGTTGAAACCTGCATGCATTCTTAAGATATTTACTGATGTTGCCAAGATCTTCCAAAAGTCCGATTCGCCTCGTTATGAGAAAGGGTTTACGGCGCATTTCTGTCTATACGTTCTCTTCAACATTTTCCTTGTCATCCTTCGGCTCTTGTTGGTTCGCCGTAATGCCAACAAGAGAAAGGCGGCTCTGGAAGCATCTCCTGCAGTCGATGACAGTGGCAAGCAAACTGAGAGTGACCAGTTGGGACACCTGAATGCCTTCGCAGATTTGACAGATAAGGAGAATCCTGACTTCAGGTACGACTTTTGATGTAACGGTATGCGAACTACCGGTCAGGGATATTGTGGTCGTCTTAGGAGGAGTACGTGACGAGAGACTATCTATTGTGAAGACGATGTTGTTATATAGTATACAGCAGCTGGAAATAGCATGTCGTTATCATCCCATCATGAATTGAACATAATAGTTCTCAACAGCGACAGTTTCATCTCGATAACTCGAGCACGTTATTTGAACATCAATTTAATGGCTAAAGAACAAATGGGGACCGGTCGCGCTTGATTCTCTATAGTTGACCTAAGCTGAGTCTATTAGGCTGATACCCAGAAGGATACCCAGTTCGTTTAGCTGAGCCACTAGTAGTCTAATGGAGATACTCGACTTTTAAGTCAAGTTACATATAAAGCTGATCTGACTTCCATTGTCATTTCCTTTCATGTCGTAGACAGGTCGATATGTCATGCAACCATCCCAGTTGTGTTATTTGTAGTTGAAGCCCGTCACTAAGAACTTTCAATTGACCACACACAGTTTAACTCTCAATTCCCTACATACTATCCTAAAACCACCGCTTCGCCTCTTCAACCTTCAGCCTCATCGTGCAGGGTGTACCAGCGCAAAACCTCAAGCCGACAGGCGATAGAGGAGGGTACCGTATCCAAGAACATCATAGCCTCCACTGTTGGGTCCATAATTACCGCCTCCGCCCTCAACCCCAGCGGTAGAGTTACCATTAGTTTGATCGCGATACATCTTGGTCCAGGAAGCGTTGGCATGTTTGATATCGTTGTAGTGTGCATAGACAAGCTCAAAACCTGGGCGATGGGTGTACCTGCTATCCGCTGAGATAACAGTCTGACTGCCTTCGTAACTCTCGTACAGCGTATACGGGACGTCGTACCCAACGTTATACTTCGAGACATATTCGGAGCTTGATTCATATTAGCTACTGGTCATACAAGGCTTGGGACAGCGGGGTTTACTTACGCATGAAGCCCAGCATCTCCCAATGTGGCAAACAAGTCATCCCCCTGGTTGTACCCTTGTTGCATAACAACCCCGAGCAGAGAAATGTCTAGAGTAGCGTGGCCCTGGTCTCTCCCAGCCTCTTGGCCTTGGGACAAAATCTTGCCGCTGCCGGACTCGGTATAGTTCTTGTAGATGAAATTGTTGATCGCTCCGCGTCCGTCTCCGCTGAGGAAATAGTTTTTACCATAGTTGTACATCGTTTGGTTGTCAGTAAATACGCCGATTGCCATGATATTGGCGATGTTGCAAAAGTCCCAGTTTGCGTACTGTAACTCAATTATTAGCTCGATTTGTTCCGATGTTGGTAATTGTAGAAAAGAAACTAACGTAATGATACTCGTCTTGCCCGTTGTGGGTTGTCAAGAATCTGTAACTCTCTGAGAAGAAGACATCCTCGAGGAACGTCTTCATCTGGTCTTGATCCGAGGCATTCCAGCCGCTGTATGAACGCAAAAGCTCTGCTGCATTAGCAAGCTGATAGCCGTAGATACCAGCAGCGAGGAAGCGATCACTGCTACCACCAATGGCCACCATGGTAGACGACCAAGCATTGAGGATAGCAACAGCCGCGTCGGCGTATTGGTCGTCTCCCTGGATGTGCCATCGGATGGCAAGCTGATATGCCGCATGTGCGTCGTTGTAGAGGCGACCATAGTTTTCCGCGTGAGTACCATCCGAGCCGCGGTAAATGGTGGGTTGAGGGTCTGGCTCGTATGTTGGTGATGCATGGCTATTGTTGAGCAAGAGTTGCCAATCTGTGGTCCATGGCTCATCACCCTTGAGTACGTGATTCTTGGCTCTTTCCAAGTCCCGAGACGTGTGCAAGAGGCCAGGATGGACGAACCCGGTCACGGATGCAGCCAGCGCGACGATACAAACGATTGCTTTGGCTACCATGTTGAGTTTGGTGCAGATGGTTGTTGTCTTCCCTGACGAGCTGTGTATTTGTTAACTGAGAACTTGAGACCTGCGACTGAGAGCTTGTAGCATCACAGAAAACGAAGGCCTGGGAATGCGAAACTATTATAACCTCTCAACTACCAGGTGGAGAGTATGTATTGCTCCGATATACGGTAGTTCAATGGAGAGATCGCTGGATTTCGCAGTGATCTGATGCCACGTAACATGAGCCAGAGAGGAGAAAACAGGATGTCGAAGCCGCTCCCATAACTTTTCCCGATAGACTTCCAATAACTGAAATGATCGCCATAAAAATTGGAGTGTCGTACTTTGCAGGCGCGTGTGCCAGTAATGGTTGCTCACGGTCCTCGCGATTGACAAGGTTACTCTTCCGGTTCAATGGAATTGAGTAACAGAAACCTCTGTGGTATAGAAGGAACTGCTTCATCTACGACTTGAAAAGCGCAGGCATGGGGACTGCATTGGCTTGGCTGCAATAGTTCTGCCTACTCTATGAGAAAAGTTGGTTTGCTTCTGGCCATACTGAATAACACAGGGATGCCGTTTCAGGTGAGTTAACTCAACATCATGGGACAAGACTCCTTCAGTGGACGGAGAAACAATTATTCGTTGCCGTTGATGACACACCCCATGCCACCACATACCGCTCTAGGATTTCCCCATGACGCCAAAACAGCCAGGAACCCGAGGTCTCACTCAAACCGGCCCAAGGAACAGAATAGAACGTGCGGAATACCTCAGGGAAGCCCAACTCCTCTGATCAAACCTGCTTGGGTGGTGACCGATCAATCCTCCGATTACGTGCCATGTGCGACTTGTGTGTTGGCGCTAGGAACATCATTGCGATTCCTGATCATTAAACGGGTGCAGGAGATTATCCTCCACTCTCTGGCCTGACGATCATTCCCCGGATTCCCCAGACTTTCCCCGCAACTGCATGCGCGATTAATTACCCGCATTGACTTGCTGGTTTGGAGCAATCATGCCGAAAGGTGACCAGGATTTTCATCAAACTGAAATTAGTTGTCGGAGCTGGCCCGAGAGATCCTCCGTGATGAGCCACTAAACCGTATTGATCAGTAATCGTAAGACACCAATAGCGTCTCTGCATTGCTTATAACCCACGACACATATTTACTTGATTGCACCTTTTGTTGATCTCTGCAGTAGCGAAAGCCTACCGGTTCACGTTCAGTAATAGGTGGAGAATAACAAAGCCATTTTTGGCAACTCGCAACTCTCAGCCTTGTTGAAATCAGCGAAAACAGTTCAAGATGAAACTGCTTACTGTATGGTACGTCCCTGTATCACGTTCGTCACTTGACTAATATAGACTTAGTGGTCACTCTTACTCATATCGGGGGTCGCTGGTCTCGTGCAGGATGTCCCGAGCATCAATGGTAATTCCACCAACATCAATATTGACCATCACTGACCCATTGTGCAGCTGCGATTCCGTATGTCCCTTGGACCGAGGGCATGAAGCGGAAGCCATCCGACTTCAACCATCCGGGTCTCTGGCATTCTCACAACGACCTTGAAATCATGAGAAACGGCGTTCTCAAAGGGCTTGACCCATGGAAGTCAGGCTACGAACAGTTTGCCAACAGCAGCTTCTCGCAGGCCTCTTACAAGATGAACGGTCCATATGCTGTGATTTCCCGCGGATCTATCAGCAACTACACCTCGTTTGCAAATGACGCTCGCGCCGCTTACCATAATGCTATTATGTGTATGTTCCCTCTCTTCACTATGCGTTTATATAAGCATTTAAAGCTAATTGCGATATCACAGGGTATATCACCAAGGATCAAGGCCATTGGGATCGCTCTACTACCATTTTAGATGCTTGGGGTACCAACTTGACCAACATCATTGGGACCGACCGCTCCCTGCTCATCGGCATTGAAGGAACCCTGTTTGCAAACGCTGCAGAGATCATGCGATGGGAGGGCGGCTGGACGGAGGTAGGAGCAAAGTGGCAGGGAGGCCAAGGGTTTAGTATTCAGCTCTACTGGCTGTTTCTTCGACAGAGCTTGATCATTGGCCAGGCCAACTACGGCATCGCTTCCATCAAAGCTTTGATGGACTACGCAGTGTACCTCGAGGATGTCTCAGCATACAACTTTGCCATTTGGTCATGGAAGAACGATTGGTGCGCTGGCATTGACGCAACCATCAACTCCAAGACAGGTCAGAGCTCCGAGTCTGGCCGGGACCAGAGCCATGTCATGTCTGGTCTTGGTTGGCTTGCCCTTGCCGCTAGAACCTCCAAGACTCAAGGATACGACTTATTCGGGTATGGAAATAACTTGCTTCTCAAAGGAGCGGAGTACACAGCCAAATACAACCTGAACGAAACAGTGCCATATGATTCGAAATGGCGTCGATGCGAATCAGTTCTGGTAAATGGCCCCTGGCAAAACATCTCTGAGTTCAACAGAGGCATTGTGCAACAGGTTTCGGGTGGAGTGAAGAAAGCACCGGCAGTGTGGGACCTCCTCTACTATACTTCTGAGGCCAAGGGACTGAACAATCCGTGGACTACCAAGGCCAAGGAAGCATACGATGCTGCAGGCGGAGAAGTGGTGACTGGAGGTGAAATGCCTGGCTTTGGAGATCTGCTCTGGGCTACATCGAAGAAATAGTTAGATCCTAGACTAGTCCCGGGGGATAGATTGTGGTAATATGAGACACTTTGAGACTATGTAGTGTTATTTTCTACAATTCCATGAATGTACATCTGCAGTCTAGCCTTCATTACATAGAACTCCGACTCAAGATGTAGTGGGAACTAGTCTGCTACTTCAAAAGTCAATATGTTACGTGTCGCGCGTTAAGAAGTTAATTGGTATTTTTCAGTGTGTTGGCTTGATATATCTCGTTGAGATGTCATAAGCTTTAACTATCAATCAATCGCGCGCCAAGCCAGTTCTTCGACTGGAGATCTAAGTGCCAACTGTAAAAGATCCCTCTCAGTGCAGCATGGTGGAAGCATTCGAATTTAATTAAACTCCAGTCATATGAAGCGATGTGGAAGAAATGATAAACGCAACAATTGATCTACAATAGGCTGTAGTCTAATTACATTTTCTAGACTTGATACTGCTATAGAAAGCCTCACTATTTAGAAATAACCAGGACCTTTGTCTGCGTTGGCTTGATGCTTTTCAAGCCAACCTTGCCTGCAGACGCAACAACCGCCTTTCCTGCCCAGACGTCCCTGATCTTCATCTGTTTCTCAATAGAAAGACCAGGGATGTTTTCCAATGATATCTCAACGTCTACGTCGCCGCTGCTATAGTTCTGGACCAAGATCACATGTTGCCTCTTCCCAGAACTCAGTGGCCCTGCCCAAACCTGATAACTGCCCTCCTTAGATAGCTTTGGCAGATACACCGCAGGCTTACCCGCGTCATCCTGGTTCAGGGCGATGATGTCCTTGTTCTTGTAAATGGCGAGCGAGGTATCACTGATGTTCTTGAGATCAGCACCGATGATAAGGGGAGACTTGAGGGCAGCCCAAAAGGAGAAGTGGGTTTGCTCCTCCAGCTCCGTCATGGTCCAGGTTCCGATCTCCAGCATGTCCATGTCGGCTGTATTAGGAATTAGTCTAAGTCCTTTGGTGAAATGGCATCGCTGATGAATTCACTTACCCCAAGAGCCTGGTTTCGAGAATGGGCTGATTTCTCTCATCTTGCGTATCATGGTTAAGACGCTGACCCCCGCATAGCCTTGGTTCATGCAGTAAGCCGTCTGGCATACAGTTGGTCTATCCTTCGCAAAAGACGAGTAAATGTCGCCCGACATACGATAAGACTCGCCAATCTGATCCGCCCAGAGCCAGGGAAACTGGTTACCCCATTCGCAAAGCGAATAGAAGATCTGACGACCCGAGGCACTCAGCGCGTACGACATCTTGAGAAATCGCTCCTGAACGGAGAGGGTGTTGCTTTGGAAGCCACCGCAGTTGTCATACTTGAGGTAGTCGACACCCCAATCAGCAAAGGTTTGTGCGTCAATTTCCTCATAGCCATGGCTTCCAGGATACCTTCCGCACGTTAAGATACCGGCATCACTATAGACCCCGAGCTTGAGTCCCTTGGAGTGAACGTAAGAGGCTGTGTCAGGGATACCGCCAGGAAACCTGGTGAGATTTGCTGCAAGCTTGCCGTCTGAATCACGCTCATCATCTTGCCACCCGTCGTCGATTAAAACGTGGTCGTAGCCAACCTTGGCAAGACCATTATCAACGAGGGCGTTGGCAGTTGACCTGACCAGCTCGTCGCTCACATTGAGCTTGAAGCTGTTCCATGAATTCCAGCCTTTCTCGAGTCAGTATTGTACTCGAAGCGGCATGTGCTCGACAACTCACCCATCTGTGGCTTCTGGGCCAAAGCCTTGGCTGCCAAGGCAGCCCTTGCCGAGAGCAAAACATAGAAAATAGATCTCATTGTGATTAATGAACTGAGGTGTCAGGAAAGGTTGGTGCAACGCGGAATATTCTGAACTGGGACCTTGTTGCGGCCTCAAGTATTCATGTGTAGATCAAGTCGATGTTGACGAATTGAGATACGATACAATACCTCCGCTATTTCTTCCACGCCGCCTGACACGGAATGTCCAATTTCAGGGACATGTCTTGGTGAACGGCTGTTCGGACGAACTACCGGACCAATACCCCATACCCATACCCCTACTCCGCACTTACGCCTCCCCCCAGCCCCCGGACGGCCCCCCGCAATTCCCAATCCCATAACAAAATTAGTGGCGAGTGGCGGGCCATCTTTCGGGTGTGTGACATGTTTCTCGGACGTTGTTTAATCCTTAATTGATAGGAGGCTTAGTCACAAATTACAACCTGTCTTCCTTGTCTTGGGAATCAGTCTGATATCATCCAGGCAGTAGCCTTTTATATCATCAAAGTTGCATCTACTTCTCTACAAGTTCGCTGACCAGTCAAGATCTCACTCAAGCGCTTCTATGTCACATTAACACACTTTGGACTATCAAGATGAAGTTTCAACCATCGCTTGTATTGTGCGCTGCTGCGGCATTGTGTAGTGCAAAGGTCTTTGATAGACAAGCACTGTCGTACGCCCCAATCCCAGATGATATCTACCAGCCTCCCGTCGATTCTTCAGAAACCACGTTGCTTGATCTGATCAAGTCCCGGGACGACTTGTCCGAATTGTTGAAACTTGTCGAAGAGACTCCAGGTTAGTGGCCTCAAACTCCCAACTATCATTGGTAGTTCAAAGCTGACTGGGTGAAGGTTTCGCCCAAGCATTCAGTGCAAGCGCGGACTGGCAATACACATTTATCGCGCCGTCCAATGAAGCTTTTAACAATACAGGTGAATACTATAATTCATTCGCCAGAACACCCAAGGGACGCTGGTGGTCTGGACAGATGCTTCAACATCACTACATTCCCAACTCGCGTCTATACACGGGCAACTTCACTACGCAAAAGACTCGAATTCAACTGGGGTCTTACCTCTATGCATCTGCTCAGATCAAAGACGGAGATCTTGTGCTCAACAATGTGGCAACTATCGTCGAAGCCAATATCCCTGTAACGAGTGTGAGTGCCTATAGAAAGAGAAGATTGGACTGAGAATGAATGGCTACTAATGATTGCAGGGCATTGTACACATCAGCGATCGCATTCTAGCTCCCGACGCCATGATCTACGAGGCTGATATCGGAACAACTAAGCAAGGATTTATCCCTGGGTCTTGCTCTAACCCGGCTCTACCTTATTGCTGAGTATGAGGGCATCGAGAGTATCTGGCCTATGGCATTATTATTTTGGACTAGTAGCAACAAATCTGGCATGCTTGCCAAAACCTATACATCTTTTGCTTCATGACATGTTCACACCAGATAAGCTTCTTCAACCTCATCTCCACTAGCTCCCAGTCCCGGTCGTAACCAGTTGTGTAGAAGCACCGATAACGTTCAAGCAATTCAACCGCTCGGTCCCTATGGAGCTGACTCTTTGTGAGACCACCAGCCATATAAAGCAACCAGAATGTGATCTCCGGCGCAAGCTTCCACGGCGACATTTGTCTTGTAAAGTCTGTCATACAATCTAGTATCCCGGTGACACACTTCTCAGG
This sequence comes from Fusarium proliferatum ET1, assembly GCF_900067095.1. Taxonomy (NCBI): domain Eukaryota; kingdom Fungi; phylum Ascomycota; class Sordariomycetes; order Hypocreales; family Nectriaceae; genus Fusarium; species Fusarium proliferatum. The sequence goes on along the minus strand of NW_022194795.1, from coordinate 3,239,103 downwards.
CGCAAAGTACCCTCCCCAGACACCTTCAGAGAGTCGATATGAACAGAGATAAGCCGCAAAGAGGCACGCTCTGTAGATCAGGGCTTCCTCGGTCTGGGAATTATCTCTTCTTGTTTCACTGAGAAGATCCACAAGTCGAATCTGCAAGTTGGCTTGGCCATTGCATAATGGGTAACCCTCATCATCCAAGTACTCCATCAACGGCACTGGGTTATCCAAAGTATCCTCGCTAAAATTATCAGCAAGGCTGATTGACGCTCCTGTCTCTCGGCGCATTGTGTCCACGACGAAACATAACGCGTTGAGATCCTCAAACACAGCAGACACTTCTGCAGACCACCCATGGTTGTGCGGTATAAATCCTTGCGGCAAACTAAAATAACTGCGGTATGTCTCATTCTCCCGTAAGCGGGTGAATATCCCACGATTGTCGAACAGCAAGAGTCGAGGTGCACCAGTAGCAAGGGAGCAGATTATGTCCTGCCAGAACAGAGCTCGCTGAACCTGAGTAACATTCGCGACACTATGTTGGCTGGTCAGGATGTTGGGTTGGGAGATCATAGTTTGGAGGCCGTGGATATGTGTAGCAGCGCGGACATGACCTGGATATGTATCGCGGACTCGGTACTCATAGCTGATCAATATGAGAATGGCTGTCATGGTATGAACTATTGTCGAGTTACCACCAAAGTTCGACAAGTCCTGGTCGAGAGACCGGAGAACCTGACTGAGGTGGTGCATCGTTTCGTAGTTTGGCTGATAGCTATTGGCTGCTAAAGCTAGAAGAAGGGATAGAGCATGGAACAAAGACTTATGGATCAATAATGGTGCCAGGCCATCCCCACTGCTCAGACCTTGGAACACAACACAACGTGTCGTTTGATCGATTCGAAATAGCGGCTCCCCGGCGGTCTTGGCCAACGCTATAGAACATACATTAGCAGAGCGAGGTTGAAGCTGACCTTGGGCCGTACGATGTATCATAAGCTGTCGTAGTCTCTCTGGACTCTCGCACAACGTGTCGAAGGGGTCGAGGAGATTGAGGGAAACTCGAGACCAAGAATTGGCGCACGTGCTATTGAGCCAAGTATGTTGAGCTGAAGCACTATTACCAGTCCCCACAATAGTAGCACCTTTCATTTGCACATCAGATATGCTGGGATCTTTATTCCCATCAGGGTCATGTGTTCGCTCTCGCCTTTGACTGGTGTATTCACGGGTATTCTCGCGGCCGATAGCATCATCTTGAGCTACTCGTTCATGCTGACAGTCTCGATCGCGGGTGGGTGGTGACAAGTACAAGAACTCCGACATGATCTCAAATACAGAAGGTTTCCATTGTATGCTTTCGGGTTTCACATGCAAAGTCAAAGTGCTTGTGCAGGTAGCCAAGGCGTATGTATAACAAGAATGAACGAGGGAGCAATATCCAGTCATGTGGGGCTGCAGGCAGGTGGCTGACTATTCGCCGAGGTAAATCCGTGTTGTGTTTATAGGTCTGGGGTAGTTGGATTGCTATACTACGTAAACAGTAAGCGCTTTAGACACAGCAACAAACAGCCTGTTTTCAGCTGTTAAAGTGCGCTGGGCTAACTCTGGGCTCTTATTAACATTCGAAAAGGTAGTTAGGCAAGCTTCAATTGAGCCTTGAATCCAGCCAAGAACCTTCTTTGCCACTGTATGTACAACCATTCCAATCTCACTGTGACGGTAGAAGTATACCTTGCTCAGCCTTTCAAGCACAGTAACCAAAAGTGGGGTGTTGTTATCCAGTCGTTCCACCACGCTCTTAACATACTCATAATGGATTTTGCCACTTGGCTTAATACCGACACTTATAGCTTTAACATAAATTAGTTCGCCAAAAGTATTTAAATAATAGTATAACTAATTATCTATGTTTAGAAAGTAATAATTATTATTCTAGCTTTAACATAAGGTAGATAGTAAAGCCTCAAGTTGATGACAAACTATCATCGTGTCAGAGAGGATATCCTGGATACGTTGTCTTACCACTACCCTACTACTTGACAAGGCTTGAGCCTCGTTCTCTCGTGCAAGATAATTGACCAATAGAGCATCGTCTGTTGGATTGGCAATATCAGAAGATAGCTTTTGAGTGACATCCTCGATATGAGCAAGCCAAATTGTAAGCCGATTAGTGACACTGTCGCGTATCAATCTCGCCGCAGCGAGGTCTACTGTACCGGAAATTACACGATTATGCTCATATTCAAGAATCTCAACAGTAAGACCACAAAGACCGAGGTAGACGTCCTCAACGAGCAACGGAACAGGCAGAAAGTGCTCGGGATGTTTGATCATTGAGGATAATTGGATATTACGGCTCATGGTATCATATCGCTGGCGATGAGCAAAAACATCCATGTCATAACAATTTCGTAGGGAAAAGGGCGATGGCAGGGTGGTCTCCAATTCGTTGTAATGTAGTCGGGGACGCCGTTGGCAGTCGAGAGATATCCGTGTCTCAATCTTGAAGAGAATACAGATGAGTCTTCATTCACTCACCGAATTAGCTTGAAATGATAAAGGGCTATATGATAAGAAGAAGAAAGAAAATTACGAACCTCTTCCACTCGTCTGTTATCATGCCGACCCACGGACCATAGCTGCCAGGAAACTCGGTTTGGAGGACTTCTTGTGCATATAATCCTTTGAGAAATCCAGTAACTCGCAGTGTCTCAATGAAAAGACCACAGAGAGAGTTAGCCTTTGCTGTTATCTCTTCGTTCTGAGGACAATGTTAGCACGAGATGCTTCGTCACAACCATACATACATTCAAGAGTAATGCAAAGATTATGTTCAACATAATTGACTGGTAAGTCTCCAGACGTCTCATTGCAGAAGGGATTATTTTGCTTCCTAAGATGTTATCCTTTGAACTTGTAAGCTGATATAGCTGGTAAATAGCACGTCACCAAACAGCAACTTATCAATAGCTGTATGTATTGGTCAACAAGTTTACAATGAAGATCTATGAAAACCCTGTTGCTATTCTGCTTGCTAGAAAAATAACACCCAATCATCATGATCGATGCTGCATTGTCAAAGGGCTTTTCGTTGAACTCATAAGTCGCAGCCGTGATTATATGCCATCGATGATGAAAATGATTAGTGTAAGACTGGAAAATCTCTTCAATCCATTGTTTCTCAGAGGCAGATGCATCTTTGACGTGCAGGGGGGCTGATCGGGGCGGTGATGCAGATAGCTGGTTAAGAATTGTTATCAAATAACTGGGATCGTTCGATGAGCTGGGCTCAGTTGCTGTTTCAATAATTGAAATAGAAGGTGGTAATGCATTTCTATAACTTTTTGATCTTGCTTTCGCCATAGAGGATTTGCTCATGGCCTCTCCTATTGTTGCGAGTCTGGCTTCAGGGATAGGTTGTCTGATAGGAGCGGTAGATGATGGTTCATCATTTAGAGGCATTTTGTCTTGTTTCTCGAGAGTGGCATTTCTGCGCATCCTGGATCGTCGCAGAGAGTACTTGCAGGTAATAGATTTGTTCTTACAAAACGAACAATCAGAAACTCCGTTGCCATCACATTTTGTCTTGTTTGCACGGCAAGGATCACAAGCACGTGGTTTAGCAGAAGGATCTTGATGAGTTGTCAAGTGGCGCTTTAAGACATCCCTAAACAATTGGTTTAGAAGTATGTATGCTGAAGAATATGATCTGATCTTACTTGCGCAAATACAACTGCCCACAAATGTGGCATTTGTGTGGTTCTGAACCATGTGTTGCTTGGTGTCTCTTGAGATGTTCCTTGCGCAAGTAACTCTTGCCGCAATCACAAATGAAAGGACCCGTAGAAGTCTGGAAAGACTTAACACCTAAGTCTTGCTGAAGGTCTTTTGCATTTTGGTTACCTGTGGACAGGGATTAGACAGCGAGTACAGAATCGCCAATTTGCAAAGCTGGAGTATATCAACGGGACTACGTACCTATTTGGTCACTCATTGTATCTTGAGATACGATGCAAACTTTGGTGGGCAATGAGAGAAGCTCAAAGTCTTTTCACGGAGTTAACAAAATTGTCTCTTAATATCCGAGTTGTTGGTGATAAAGTGGAGTAAAAATTGGTTCGGTGTTTTGTGGGAGAGCTGCTTAATAAGTTTTTGAGCGGTCAGTACCTCTCTGAGCTGATTCAGGGACACTTATCCTCAAATAGTTAGACCGATCTCATACAAGTCTTTGATATCACTTGGGTAGAATAGAGCCGACCCTTCCATTGCCTAGGGAAGGTTTACACTATCTGATGTTGGAGGTGAAATATTTAAACCCTCCGCATCCTGAAATTCCTACTCAGTTTGACCTGCATAGTCAACGATTTATCTTTTTACTGCCACTTCAAGACTTTGATCAATCTCTACCATGACCACAATGAGAGCCCTGGTCCTCGCCCCCAAGGACAAATTTGTCACCGTACAAGACATTCCTATTCCTGAACCCAGCCCATCGGAGATTTTGATCCGGGTTGGCGCTGTTGCGTTGAACAGAGTTGATTGGCTATATACTGCCAACCCTGTAGCTACGCAGGACTACCGCGTGGTCGGAAGTGATTTTGCAGGCGAGGTTGTAAAGGTTGGCTCAGATCTTGACAAAGTGGATGATTCCCGTGTCAAAGTCGGCACGAGAGTTGCAAGTTTTGTGCAGGGTGGCAAGTATTCCATGCGCCATATCGATCACCATGAACCTAGTCACTAACACGTTGTCCTATCACTAGCTTGCTCTGTCAACGAGCGACCGGGCGCATTTGCTCAATACGTCTGCATTGAGTGGGATCTCGCGTGGCACATCCCCGATAACATGTCCTTTGAAGAAGCCGCCGGCATCAGTTTGTGCGGTCTCACTGCAGCCCAGGGGGTTTTCAGTCGCCTTCAACTTCCTTGTCCGTTTGCCGAAACCGAGGGTTATGGTCACCTTGGCCTGAACTCTGGCGACCATGTCAATATTCTTATCTATGGAGCGACTACATCTCTCGGTCTTTTTGCTGCTCAATTGGTCCGCCTGAGCGAGAAGTTTTCGGGCACTAAGGTCAATCTTATCGGGGTAGCAAGTGCCTCGAAACATGACCTACTTCGGGCAAAGCCCTATGCTTTTGATGCTCTGATCGACTACCATGATGTCGATTGGACTGAGCAAGTCAAGAAACTGACTGCTAACACTGGTGGTGTGCACTATGCAGTTGATGCTGTATCTGTTTCGCCAACTGTTGAGCAAGTCGAATCAATTTTGGCTCCTGGCGGTCGCTTCACAGTGTACCGAAGTCCAGCTCTGGGAAAATTTGACAATACTAAATTGCGCATCAAGCCCTTGATCGGCGCTGTTTGGGAGGGCTTGGGAGTTGAAATCGGTTACCAAGGTACGTGAGGTCTAAAAGGTTGGCGAAAAGTTTGACATTGCTAACTTCGAGTGTTAGGTGCGAGTATTCCAGCGAATCCTCAAGCACGCAAGTTCGCTGCCGAATTCTTCAATTTTCTTGGTTCAGAAGCTTGCCAGCGCAAGGTCAAGCTGTATAGCAACCCCGTTCGTCAAATGCCTGGTGGTCTTGATAAGATTGCCGAAGAGGGCCTGCCACTTATTTCTCCAAACAAGGTGCCGGGAGTTCGTGCAGTTAGTGCCGAGAAGGTTGTCTATACTATCGCATAAGATGTAATGTGTAGTTTGATAGCTAATGCTATTTATGTTTATTTTATATCTGTTCTCTGTAATGCTGTATTGCCATTAAAAGCTGACGCTCGCAATAATTGTTGTGAAGACCGTATCCTGTAAAAGGACTTAGTAGATAGTTAGCTTTGCGGACAATTAGGTGGCTTAAGATAGAGCTATTGTAAGAGGAATTTTAGCTGTGTAGGTATAAGCCGCTTGGTGTTGTGTATAAATGCGTTATTACGAGATTGATCTTAGGAAATTAGGAATTGTCTGCAAGCGGGTTGTTATGGTGCAGTGCTATGCTAAGCTGAATATGGTTAGAGATAGACCTGGTCTAAACTTGGAATCTGCAAACTTCATTATTCAGTCCACTAACACTTAACTTGATCGCTGATTCGTCATCGGGATTTTGTGGGAGAAATGGGAGTAGATAAATTTGTAAGCATATTAGAGATAAGAGAAACTGGCTGGGAACAACTTTCAACTGAGAATTATTAGCAAGATAATTTCACTCCTTCTACACTACTTCTTCTCATACTCATAACTACATCTCGACTATTATGGCTACCCAGTATGCTAAGGACCAACCCCCAGGCTTCGTCAACGCCATCAAGAACGTGGCCCTCGTTGGTGTCAGTATGCCTGTAGAAGCTATCGGGGTCTGATTTGCTAACATATTCATAGGCTACAGGACAGATCGGAAAAGTCTTCACAGAGTATCTTCTCAAGTCTGGCAAGCAGACTGTTACCGCCCTTACCCGCAAGGGTAGTAAGACGACCGTTCCAGAGGGTATCAAGCTTGTTCATATCGACTACGACGATGAGGTTTCCCTCGTTGAGGCTCTGAAGGGCCAAGACCTCTTGGTCATCACTCTAGCCCTCACGGCACCTCCCGACACCCATAGCAAGCTGGTTAGGGCGGCTGGTAAGGCGGGTGTTTCTTACATCGTACCTAACGCTTACGGCGTCGATTTCTACGGCCACCCAAATTTCCAAGATGACATTGAGGCTCTTAAGTACATCTATGCCAGTGTCAAAGAGGTCGAGGATGTTGGAGCCAACTGGCTCGCCATCACACCTAACTTTTGGTACGAGTATAGCTTGGGCGTCGGACCTTTCACATACGGATTCGACTTTCCCAACAAGAAAGTCACTTTCTATGATGAGGGTAAGACTCGGGTGAACACGACTACCTGGCCTCAAACTGGACGTGCATTGGGAGCTTTGGTCAACATGAAGAAACTCCCACAGGACGAGAACGACAAGTCCACTACTCTGGCACACTTTGCGAACAAGCCCGTTTACATCAAGAGTTTCACTCTTAACCAGCGAGAGTTACTTGATAGTGTTAACAAAGTCTTGGGCCAGACTGATGAAGACTGGACTATTTCTTATCAATCAACCGTCGAGCGTTTCCGGGAGGGATTAGATGAACTCTCTAAGGGAGTGGACACGGGCTTCTTGAAGGCTTTGTATTCTCGTGCGTTCTATCCTACTAGCGATGGTGTTTTTCAGACTCACAATGATCTTTTGGGATTACCTGAGGAGAGTTTGGATAAGGCTACTCTGGCCTCTCACAACTGGGCTATTGCCCAGGCAGAGAAGAACGAGGAGTAAACTGGCTTTTCTTACAAAAGGAACTTCAGGACCACAAAATATAGAACCTGACGTTATTAGCGTTTTATATTAATTTAAGACCTACATTAACTTATTTTCATTCCACTTTGTCTTACTAAGTCTTAATAATAAGGTGGTTTTTATTTTATAGTTAATACTTTCTTATTTATTTAATATCTCTAGTTCAAACAGTTACTTATTACTAGCCTTAAGGCATATTAATAGGCATATAAGCTATTCTTAAAGCGAAAAGTATTTTACACTTACTTAAAATAAAATATCTAACTATGCTATTAGTTCTAGTTAGTTATTTCAAGCCCTATCGATTTAACTTTACGAATAAGCTTTCGTTAATTTATTAGTTATATAATGCTCAATTTGTAGTCCAGAATAGTTCAATTCATTTACTTGCCATCTGCCGAAAGACAAAGTATACAATGCAATATATTACAGTTTCCGCCCCAATGAGATCCAGCGCCTGTGATCGATGCTACTGAATGAAAGAGGAATACTCTTTCGCTCTCTCAGCCAAAGGATGCCAACGTTGCCAGTATCCTAACATTGGGTGTTCCAAGTCTTGCAAGCAAACCTGCAGAGGCCATCGACCACTTTTGGGCCCTTTACACACGGAAATTTACATATCAGGGAGCTCCGTCCCGCTGGTGATGAGCTACAGCCACGCGTTTAGGCTGGTACAATCCACGTCTATCATGTGCCTCTGAGTCGGCATGTTATGAGGAGAGGGTAGGGACATGTGAACACTGCTGTTCCAATCGCTGGAAGCCTTTCTGGTACTGAAATCATCTTTATTTACATTTATGCATATTCCCTTCGCCATGTTATCTAGCCTTCTTGAGATCAGTAGCGCATTGCCAAGCGTCTCATCTGCAGCAGATTGATTAAGACCTTGACAGAGGGGCCAAGGCCCTACAGATCTCAATATGGTCTAGATCCTCTTACAATATGCACGGCTAACTAACGTACTTCAGATTCACAACAGGAGACTGTCATTCTCTCTGGTTGTTTTAGTATTTTGCTTGATTTACAGCTTATGCTTAACGCAATATGATATTATGTATTTCACTTCCATGTTGCATTTAGCTTATCTGTTAGCCGATGTACGGGCCATCCAATGCTTTTCCCGAAGCTATTAATAAAATCAAGCACTTCCTGTCGTTCTACGGGATGAGTTAGCAAACAACCACCTGGACTGTCAGTGAGCCTTTAATTCAATAGAAGTTACTCAGAACTCACAAGTGAAAAGTATATGGTGTACAGTAAACCCAGCACCAACTACAGAAGGGTTGTGAATACCGAGACCGACAGCGATATGAAGGTCATTCAAGGCCGCTTTCTGGCATCTCGATGTTAGCAAAAAGGCATCCATGAAGATGGCTAACATACATCTGCAGCTACCCGATGCTCGATAGTTCTCAAACTGGACACCCATAGTCTGGGCTCAGAGATATGTAACAAAATGCGAGCTAGACAATAATGTTGATATCCCATGACTGCAAAAGTATGAGTCAGTTGACTCAGTCACAAAGTATGCGATACACTGACCTTGAGCAGGATTCATCATCCATACCACAGGAAAAGCCGACTTGACGCCAGTAGAAGTGCTTTCCATGTCCGAGTGATAAGGATGATAGTGAGCTGGTATCGAATCATGCCATAGCGCAACCTCTTTGCCAAGATGCGCCCACGTCTCGTAGTCGGGCTGAGCGCCTGGGCCAAAACAAGCCTCTAATACCTGGCAGCAGATGAGAATAATCCGATTGGCAAAGTCCTCATCAGTCGTGTCTATAAATGATCTCGAACGTCTGTACTTATTCAGATCTACTTGCATGGGCTCGCCTTTGATCAGAGAGATGTGTAGGTTCTGTCGGAGAAGAATCCAGCTGGCCGCTTCGCTCAACCCGCCTTCAGCTATGAAGTCGGGGATGTTATTCCAGAGTCGCGCGCATCCAACGAGATGGGTTCCAGTATCAACATCTTCAGAATTGTTAATGAGCAAGCTATGGTAATGAAGTTCTCAAGACCGTCTTACCACACATCTCCTCGTATAACCGTAGGAGGACTGCTGCTGCTAAAAGGTTTTCATCCAACGATGACATTGGGTCGTCAAGAATGGGGATCAAAATGCGCAATGCATGGCTGTGATACTCTTCACTACTTTCGTCATCAATACCGGTGACCATGACCTGATGGCGTGATGAGAAAGCTAGGATGGAGTATGCTAGGAGGGGAAGCTGGCGAGCCCTCTTTGGCACTTCACGACCAAAGCGTTTCGAAGGATCGCAGATATCAATCTGAAACTGGATATCAGAGACAGGACGTTATTTGGAGGACAGCAGCTCACTCTTGGTGACAGATCTTGCAGGTAATTTACTAAGAGAAACGCTTCCCGTCTAGTTCTTATCGGGGATGTCAATCCACGCGGGCTGCCAATAAGGTAGCTGGATGCGTAAGATGCTGGGGAAGACAGTCTTGCTATATATTAACTCACGACCGATACTCAGTCCTCGCGAAAAGACTTACTGTATACCATCATTTGATTTATATTCTAGGGAGCGATCTGCAAGGAATAGAGACGGCGGCATAACCGCATCATGTATAGGTGATTCCACCATTGTGAGATGAGTGTTGAGGGGAGACTACCAGATCGTGGGAAAGGACAGAGGGGGGACAAATGACGCAGCGGCAGCATGATTAGGTAATTAGCAAGTTAACTATAATGTACACAGGATCTACTGCCGTGGTTTCACCATAGCAATCGCCTTTCCTAACACTCGTGATGCATCACGAGTAAAAGAATTGAATATCTGGACATATACAACTAACATATGTTTACTGTATATTGCAGCAAGAAATGGCCACTCCTCGCCGCATGACTCATGCTCAGCGGGAATGGTTTGTCAACGCAAACGTAAAATATCCCCATACTGCTCACTGTAAGACAATAGACTCCCCGCATTCTGACGATGAGCAGGATAAAGTGCGGGCTTTGCCTTGGCTCTTGGAGTTAGTGGTAGACTTCTCCGCAGACAATAGCTCAATTTGGTACAGTTGTTCCGGAACCGGGGAACTAGCCTCGGAACAAGTATCCCAGTTATGGATTTTAACATTATGGTGACATGTATTTCTGATCCACTTGGGTCCGGAATTACCTACCTACCGAGCCAAACGCAGGTATAAGTCTCCCGACCCCAGGTTGTACGTGCCCCGCTATTTCCATTTTGCTTCTTGCTTTCCTGTACACTTATACACATGCCACGATATGGGACGGACTGGGCAAAGAATCTCGGGTTGTAAGGTAAAGCCAATGCAAATGATTCTTGGTTATCGTTACGTGACTAATTTTTGCTAGAATTGCCGTTTAAAGTGAGCTACGTCATACAGGTACATCGATCACGGCTAAATTTAGGCCCGTTTTATCAGACATCTCAGATGTAACGTCTTTTTTTAAATCCCTTTTCCAGCTCAATATGCTGACATAGCCTCCGCACCCAAGGTGATGATGAAGAGCCTTGTGCTCAGTGTATCACTAGAAACCTACATTGTGACAGAAGCCTCCAATGTCGATTTCGCCACAGTAGGCTTGGCTCGACGTTAGCAATGGCGATACCCTATAACAAGATTTATATGCTAAGAATGCGCAAGAACACGTAAAAAGGGGCTGAAATTTTCATCTGATCAACGATGGTGCAAGCTTGACAAGCAGAAGATCGAATTTCTGGATCAGACCTTGGACATTGTTCGGTCGTTTAACTCGTTTTCAGACCCCGAAACCTACCCCAGCTCCTCGGAAGAACAGACCTATTACTTCCTAGAAAGACAAGACGAAGAAAATACACCTTTATCTGGGAGTAGTCGACATGATGTCGACGGTGGTGAGCAACGTCTGACTAGCTCGACTTACTCGCATACAGATACTCAACCACAAGAGACTAGCAATCTGTGCCATTCCACCCTGCAATTCCACCAGCAATCCGACCAATTACCTGGGCTGGTGTTTCACGAATACACAAACGTTACGACTGATCAGATCAATGGTGACACAGAGTTTGCAGCACAAGATACTTATGCTTCGTATGGCGATAGATACCAACTACGTCTACCCACGTGCGTGCTCAAGCAAGACGAGGCAGAGCTGGTTCGCCATTTCTTTTCCGGCTTTAGCGATGCTTTCGATCTTGGGGATCCGGATCGGCCGTTCTCCAGTTGGTTATCAACTCGAGTGCTGCAATATCCTCGACTTCTCGAGTCTATCTTGACGATTGTCTCAAGACATTTTGGCAAGGGGAGGACTAATCCAGGTTGCCTGGACTCAGCGGCTGAGCCGCTTTCTGATAGAAATCCACGTTTGCCTAACATCAGCCCAAACATTAATTGTTCCATGGAAGAGATCCATTCTGTCGTGGACCTGTTATCACGGTTTGCGCAAAGTATGGAAGGTCAGTGTCTCAACCTTTAACGTCTTGTGTCTTATGTTGTCTGGAGCATATTTGTTGTTATTTTGTTAGTGTAGGACCTTTCCACTAATTACCAGTACGCACAGCGAAATGCTTGGTCTCCTCTCCCTCTCTCGGTCAAGCGAACATGATGGATCGACCGACAGAGAGCTTTGAACGAGAGAGCCTCCCCGAGGCCGCCTGGTGGGCATATCTACGAATGGAAGCCTACTTGGCAGTTGTTAATCAGGTACCTTTCCCATCATACTTAGACCCTCTGTGGGCAGAGAAAAGAGGTGCTCCTGTGGATGACAAAGATTGGGCAAATCTTATGCTTCTTCACTTGACAGACATCATCCGATACTGTTTCTCAGATAATAAAGATACCGAGCACTATGCGGCGCTGCTAAAAGACATAACCATCTGGTCGGAGACAAAACCAGATTCCTTCGATCCTATATACACATGCAATCATCCTGAGAAACAAGTACTTCCAGATATATGGCTGTATAGCGAACCAGTGGCTGCTGGCTTGCAATACTACCACCTCAGCAGGATGCTTCTCATGTCTCACGATCCGCGTCTTCCAAAGATTGGGCTTGCAAGGAATAGGACAATGAAGCAAATAGAGGTACAGAAGCACTGTGCCACCGAGGGATAATTGTCTAATGCCGAGTAGCACGAAATGAAGACCGACACCAAGATAGTCTGCGCTATCGCTGCAGGCATGGGCGAAGCCAGTCCCACATACCTGTGCGTTCATATAGACCCCGAACTTTGGCGGTTATGCTGATTTGTATTGAGGATTGCATGCATGGCCATAGCGTTGGTCGGAGACCTTTTCGACAAACGCGCTGAGCAGGATACACTCCTTTGTGCTCTAGCTAATGCAACTGATCGGTTTGGATGGCCGACTTCTTACATGTATGGTTCGACTAATATTTTCATCTATCATCTGGTAGCTAATTGTCGTCTATAGAAAGGATAGTTTGAAGAAAACGTGGGGATGGCTTTAGCTAGGCCATTGTGATAGCTGTAAAGCGTGTAATTCTGATCCTTTGATATATGCGTACTAAGCTCTGTATGTGATGTTTGAACAGCCACGTCGATTTTGCGCTATCCAAGAGTGATTGTCAATAAATAATAGCTTTAAATCAATAGGTCCATAGGAGAAGAGTGGAAGCACACATAATAGCAAATAGGTGAAGCTAGAACATGGCATGGTTCCCCACGGGGTAGAGTCTGGAACATGCGCCACTAATCCCCACTCGCTCCAGAGCTTGGGAACGATGGCAACAGCTCATAACAAATCCGGGGTGTTTGTTCCGGGGACAAACAAGACGATCTCCACAAGGTTCGGAACAACAACACCAAAACGAGAAGAATCGCAAATGTCGACGCCAACTCCCCGCGATTCACAGTCCACAATGCTCTGGGCCAAGCCACGAGTCCAGGTGCCCTCACCAAGTAGTAAACTGAACCTTGCCTTGCCAATTTGTAAAGGAAACTTACTCCGGCAGACACGAAACCCATTTTTGTACCCCAGACTCTCCCACAACCGGGGATCGCAGAACATGGAGCCGACGGCAGTGAACATGGAGAAAGAGGGTCGTTATCTGGGGAAGACTTTTTTCTCAATCGAGATTCTGTACACAATTTCCAGGATCCAACCGCTGCCCCCGCTAATACCCCAACTTTTGAGGCGATCTAACCCCCAGAAAACAAGGTTTCTCGGGATCGTGAGAGCGAGCGAGGCCAATGAAACAACATGTAATTGCCGCATGAATCGTTAGCCTCATGGGAGTATATATATGGTGCTGCGCTCCATTCACATGTTGCAGTTCCCCTCACAACAAGCTGTCTCATCTGCACCACAATATTCATCTCTATTTCAGTCTTCTATCTTGACGTTTCGTAACATGTCTTCTCAGGATGATCATAAGTCCTCGACCGAGGGCGGCGGTATAGAAAAGTCAACGTCCACCAATGTCGAACACCTTGAAAAGTCTCACGGCACTGTTGTCGAATTCGACGACTCAATCGAAGATACCAAGCCATCCAAATCCGTTTGGCTTATCACATTTACCGTTGCCATGGGCGGATTCTTGTTCGGTACGTAGCCTACATACTTCCCCTCTGAACTATCCTAAGATGATCTACTAGGTTACGACACTGGTGTCATCTCGGCCGTTCTGGTCACTATCGGCGACGATCTTGGCCACCATCTTGATTCCCATGAGCAAGAGCTCATCACTTCCATCACCTCTGGCGGCGCTCTCATCGGTGCTCTGATCGCAGGCCTTCCAGCTGACAAATACGGCCGTAAGCTTGGAATCTACATCGGTTGCTTTCTCTTCCTCGTTGGGTCTGTCGTCCAAGCTGCCGCCTTCAACATTGTCGCCATGACTGCTGGACGTCTAATAGTGGGATTTGGAGTAGGGTCGGCGGCGATGATAATTGTAAGAGCCTAATTCTACAAACAGTTGTCTTGAACTAAGTTGCTAACGTCTTCAGCCTCTTTACATCGGAGAGCTCGCCCCAGCCAAATATCGCGGTCGCATGATTGCCTTCGATAACCTCAGTGTGACACTGGGTCAATTGGTTTCTTATGGTCTTGGAGCTGCTCTTACCGATGTCCCTCATGGCTGGAGATACATGATCGCTATCGGCGGAGTTCCCCCCGTCATTCTTGCCGCCCTGCTGCCTCGTTGCCCTGAGTCGCCTCGACAGCTTATTGCTCATGGTAAGAGAGACGAAGCTGAGAAGTGCCTGCGACGAGTTTATCCTGCTGCTACTGAGGAACAGCTCAAATCTAAACTCGAACACCTTGTATGGACAATTGAGGTCGAGTCTTCGGTTGTGGCCAATAAGTCTCTCTGGTGGCAATTCAAGCAGCTTCACTGTGTGCCCTCCAACCTTCGTGCACTAATTTCTGCTTGTACCGTTATGGCCAGTAAGTCTCTCAACATTTTCATGGGTCTGAACCTTTATCGCTAACAGTATCACAGTCTCTCAGCTCGGTGGTTTCAACACTCTCATGTACTACTCTGCCACTCTGTTCTCCCTCGTCGGGTTCAACAAGCCCACCGCCGTTGCCATCGTTGTTGGTGCTACCAATTTCCTTTTTACATTTGTCAACTTGGTTGTTATAGACAAACTAGGCCGCCGCATCATCCTCCTAGTCACTGTCCTGGGCATGGTAAGATACACTTAAGTCCTAGGTAAAGCCACCATACTTATATTCCTCAGGCTGTGAGCATGGTCATCGCCGCCGTCGCATTCCACTGGATTCCCATCTCCAAAGATCTCGTCCTTCAGGCCGATTCCGTCAACTGGGCTGGTATAGTCGTGCTCGTAACCATCATATTCTACGTCGCCTTCTTCGCTACAGGTGTAGCCACGATCGGTTGGGTCGGAACAGAGCTTCTACCTCTCGAGGTTCGCGCTCTTGGCACGATGATGAATACAGTGACTTGCTGGAGCTGCAACCTTATCATCGCGTCGACCTTCCTCTCTATGATGAAGAGCATGACACCTAGCGGCGCGTTTGGCTTTTATGCAGGTATCTGCTTCTTTGGCTGGATTTTTGTTATCTTCTTTTACCCGGAGGTGAAGGGGCTTCCGCTTGAAGAGGTCAGGAAGGTCTTTGAGAATGGGTTTGACGTCAAGTTGGCCAAGCAGATGCAGCTCGACCTCAAGGCTAACAGCCAGGCTTCTATGGCGTCTAAGGCCTAAATGGGAAATTTCGCGAGTTGCATGGCATGCCATCGTGAACCCGATACTACTCAGGATGTTCTTCAAATCCTCGATAGTCGATATTACACTAGAGCTCAATACCGCCTAAACTCTGCAATGTGCTTGAAACTATGTTCCTGATTAATGACATGTCAACTTCTATTTTCGGCTATTGATCCTGAAAACTGAAAACTGAAAAATGAAATCAGAAATATTGATACTATGGTGAGTTCCCTTGACTTCTGCATTGCTATAGGGAGCTTTCCTAGGTGCTTGACTACTACACTTGAGGGTGAGAAATAACTTACAGTTATTTGTTAAGTTGTTCTTCTATATGAGGGCATTTAGAACCTGAATGATCTGTTCCCGGCCATCTCTCTATAAATTTGAACCACTGTAGTTTTTTCTTTCATTCTAAGGAAGTTAAAGGTAAGCTTTTAGGAAATTCTCCAAAAAAGACATAGAATTAAGCATATATATACGACGCTGGGTAGGAGGAAGAGCAAGAACTTCTTATCAACCTCCTATGTATATCCTATTAACAATTTATCCGACAACTCATCAAGAACACAATTGAGGAGCCAAGACTTTGGTTTTGCTTTTCAAAGTCAGCACACCGAGATTGTAGAAAACTCGTCATTTAGGTAGTAAAGGTTGTATACGGGCTACGATTATCGCTTTCACAATGTGCGAATCGCGTCAGTTTGTGTCTGGGCCAGCCCTCTAAAAGCCTCACAGTATATGTATATGGAGCAACTTTCCTCATATGGCTACTTAAAAATAGCGCAATATTTCAGAGTAGTGTATCTGGAATAGGCAATTGCCCCCCGCGCTTGGTCTGACACCGTGGGTGGAGATGGTGGACATGCACAGCGTATGAGGAAATTTGGCCTGGACTTCCGAAAAAGATCAAGGCTCGAGAAGCGAGTCCAGTCCGTCATCCCTGCTTTAGGCTTCCTGTGACATCTTAAGGCTGATTCCTTTCTGGACTGGCGAGGAAATGTTCAGAGGTCGCGGGGTAAATCTACGCGGGGTAAACTTACTGGGGACGGAGAAAGTCGCCAAATGTGGCAATTTTCTCGATCACGATTGCAATTGTCAAAGATTAATATTTACCGTCGCAGAAGTTGCCATGTATAAGAAACTCATGTTGTCTTGCTCGTATACATTACATCCCTCCAAGGTCGCCCAAGAAACAGTCTCTTTCTTACTTTTTTCTCGAGTCTTAACCTGTCATCGAGAGTGTCAACAATGTTTACCTCCATTGCCTCCCTGGGCTCAGCGCCCTATGCAGCTGCAGTGGGTATCGCTGTGGTCTTCTACTTTTTTATCTTCCCTTTTATCCTCTATATCAAAGACCCTAAAGGTAATATATCTGGTCCAAAGATGAAATATCCATACTGACTCTATACAGGTCTTCGGCGCTTCCCTAACATGTCCCCGTTCTCCGGCATGTCTAACCTTCCCTTCATGATCCTCGCCCATGGAGGCGCACGGTCGACTCATCTCGCGAAACTACATAAAACAAAACCCATTATCAGAACGGGGCCAAACTCGTTGTCATTCGCCGGCGGTCAAGCCATAAAAGATATCTATGGCCACGGAACTCCCTGTATCAAGGACGAATCATACATCGTGGGAGCCGGAACCCATTTTCACCTGGCCGATGTTGTAGATAAGCACGAGCATGCCCGAAAGCGAAAGGTCTTGTCGTCTGCTTATGCACTCAAGAACCTCGAGGGCTGGGAGTACAAGGTCGCGGATAAGGTGCAGCGAATGATGAACCACTTCGACAAGGTCTGCACAGCTCCTTTGCCCAAGGGCGCCAAGTTTCCCGACCCCCAAGACGTCAATCTTGACTTCCGCGCCTGGTCTAACTTTTTTTCCCTCGACGCCATCGCCGATATTGGTCTTTCGGAAAAGCTTGGTCTCCTTGATCAAGGTCACGATCGTGTAGAAGCCCAGCAAACATGCGGCACTGTCTACGAAGCCAATCTACGCGAGTGCCTTTATCCCACTGCACGCAAGCAGTCCTATCTTCTGTGGACCTATGATTATTACAAGTTGCTCAATAAGATCTCTAACGTCATTCCTTTCTATCGAAAGATGGCAGAGTCAGCGAAAGGCTGGGATGACATTGTATTACGACGAGCTCAAATCCGATTAGATCGATACCACAAGGGAGAAAAGCTTGACGACTTCTTCCAGGCGCTCATGGAGGACAAGAACGGCAACTCTCATGAGCTTGAATGGGGCGAGATTGTTGCTGAGATCAACATCATGATGAACGCGGGTAGCGTCACGACCGCGATTGCTTTAGCCAACATTCTCTATCAGTTGATACTCAACCCTAGGGTGATGGAGCTCCTGCGACACGAGCTTGACTCTGTCCTAGAGCCCGATGAGGTGGTGGCGCCCTACGAAAAGGTGAAGCATCTCCCTTACCTTCGCGCTTGTCTCGATGAGTCGCTTCGCCTCTGGCCCCCAACTCCCCAGAATCTCGGTCGTCAGACTCCTCCGGAAGGTTTGACGATCATGGGCCAGTATATCCCGGGGAACACATCTGTCGGTGTGTCTGCTCTTGTGGCGCATCGCGATGAGAGCATTTATCCCGAGTCAGAAAAGTTCATTCCTGAGCGATTCTTGGGCGAAAAGGGCAAGGAACTACAGTCTCACTTTATTACGTTCTCAGCAGGTGCTCGAGGCTGCATCGGGCGCAACATTTCATATCTTGAGCAGGCTGTCTGCCTTGCTTCAATAGTTCACCGCTACGAATTTGCACTACCAGCAGGCTTTGAGCTGAAGAGAGAGGAGACAATGAACCACATCCTGGGGCCTATGCCTGTCAAGGTTTGGAAAAGGAACTTGGAAGAGTAAAAGCGGCAGTTTAGAAGTGAGAATATAATTTAGTTTCGTGCTAAGACATAAATTCCTTGGAGGGTAATAAACTATGAGAGACTATTACCGCTCAATCCAAACTGCAGCATGGCTAATAACTTTGGTCAGCAACGGTACCAGTAATCGCTGAAATGGGTTGGTCTGACCTTTCCTATATCTTCAAACGTCACTCTTTAATTGAAGGGGTTGCAGAAGTAGATAACGTTGACAGTCCAGCCATCCACAGTATACAGTACCCAAGGTTTACCATTTGGGTTAGTGCCCTTGTAGCAGTTGTATGTGTGAAACCCGTTCGTTCCCGTTCCAGCCCAAGCATTTCCCTGCTTGCCGCCTGCATCGGCAAAGATGTTTGATGTGAAGGAAACGCCACTACCGAAAGTGCCTAAATCCAGTTAATTTCTTCTTGTGACAGCCTGCAGATTCGGGAAAACCTACCCTTCACTGTTCGACCTTCCCAGATGATGTTGCTTCCATGGACAACGTCAACATAGTCATCAGGACGAGACCCTCCGGTTGCAGAATGCCCATCGGCATAATATGCTATGCCGCTTGAAATCTCACTGCCCTTGTAGGAGTTGACGAGGTAGACGCTGTCGCGGGCAGCGACGGCGCCGGCGAGGGCAGAAGTGAGGAAGGCGGTGATCTTCATGATGATTGACGAGATGCCTGGTTTGGTTAAACATTTTAGTTCCTAATTGTAAAGACACTCTGTATTTATATCCCGTGAGGACGCATGTTTTTGTAAGCCGTCTAACTGCGAAGCAAAAACGGCTGGGCCGGCAGCACAGAAAGTTACCACTATCCGCCATGTCTCATTTGACTATGCTGACATCAGCGGCCTTCATTCAATGCGACGCTACTCTCTGCATTAGTTCGAAGTCAGCGGCATTCGCTCTATTAAGAAACTCTTATGCTGGAGCTGAAAGACCTTTTGTTATTAGCCCTTAAACCCCTGGCATGACTACAGCTTGTGCGCTGTAAGTAATACGAGATCTAACGGAATAAGGTAATATCTTACAAAGGCTCGGACCGCTCTTTCGGAACGTTTAATGCCGGGCTGCCTAATTCGGTAGGGCTAGCGCTGTGGTTGGTGCCATTTTGTTCCAAACAGTGTTTGGAAATTGCATGTAAGACTTACCACCAGCACAGCGCGTCTTGTATAATAATCTCTTTTAAAAAAGGGAAGGGAAAAGAAAATAAGAAAGGCTCTACCACAGCCACTCCTTACAACTATGCATTTACCCATTTATTACTTCCAGGTATACATTCCATGCATTCTAGGCTTAACCCTGGCTAAAAGCCGATAATTATACCACGCCTCCTATCTCCCACATACCACTCATAAGACCCTAAAGGGGTGTTAGCAGCAGGCCTTATGTGCATTCTGTTTTCTGTTTGACTCTACAATAGACCTGCTTATCTATAAAGGACAGTACGTGAGCATGTCAGACAAGCTCTGTTGCCTAGGGCCCGACTCGACTGGCCTGTAAGCTTTCAATGTGTCTCGAGCCCAAGCAGGCATGCCTAAGCAAGTTTAATCTCCTCAGCCTTTCCAGTCTTGATATCAAACAGAAATCCACGAGCCGTGTTCTTGAGTTCGTCCCTAATAACTTGGTTCTTACGAAGCCACTCGAGGTCACCTCTAACGCTGTCCCCCATGCTGCACACAATCATTAGCCACTGAGGATTTATTTATCTGTAGACTCAATACTTACTCAGTGTTGGCGCCCCAGTCAATCTTATCAATTTCCTCCCAATGACTCTCATCAACTCGCGCTTTAAGAGTGTCGCGCATCCATTCGTTGGTAAACATGGTTGAGCCACAATCAGTATGATGAACAATAATGAGCTCGTCGATCACGAATCGCGTGTCTAGAAGAAGGATGTCCCGGACAGCGAATCGGACGTTGCCGCCGGCATTCCGCGAGACCATGACCACTAAATGCGATTAGTTTCTGTAGTGGCGACTGTCTTGTTCTTGACCTACTTTCACCCTCTAGGACCCCGAGGTTGAAGTCGATGAACTTGTCGACGCTACATCGAGGATCGACGCAAGCGACTATAATATCTTATTAGCAAATACTCAGGGATGTTGCAGTCTATGGTCCCTTACCGACGATGGTAAGGCGAGGCTTGGTAACCTTGTTGGCTTCGGCGATAGTTGGGAATGGTGTGAAACCCTGAGGGCTATTACCTGGTTAGATGGTTGTAGGTAAAAGGTGAGTGTTGCGAAAACATACTTATGGGCTTCAATAAGATCAGCAACGGTCTTGGTCATTTTGCTTGCTTGAAAAAGGTATTTACGTAGATGCTTCAGGTAATTGGCGCGTGTTGTTAATTAAAATACTTGAGAATGAAATCCAGACCTAGGGGTCCAACCTCCATTATATACAAATGGCTTTGACAAATCAAAATCGCCATTGCGTGACATTCACTTCAGTAATCCGCCCGGGAGAAGTTGGTTACAGTCGTGTTACCCGAGACTGTTCGGATACTCTCTTATTCTGTATTCATTGGTGTTTTCATGATAAATCAATAAGATGCAGGTTGGCTAGTCCTGACTTGTACTAGTGGTTGAGATTCATAAGCATAAACACAGACGTATGTATTCCGAACTGGGTCGGATATTAACTCAGCAAACCAATTGAGACGGACGCCTACTTATATCCAATTCTAATGTTCCAAGCTGAGAGTCATGATTACTGAACATAAGCAGTAAGGGGACCTGTGACGCAGGTGGCTGTAAAGACCTGTGGCTTTATTTGGTGCCACAAACGTGTTGCGACACAGCAAAGCTCACAATGCAACCCTACAAACATATCTGGTGTCGGTAATTATACATAACTTGCCCGAGCCCGCATCGAGAGCTTCTGGCATTTTCTGTTTTTTTCTGACATATCTATTTGTCTAATTCTCTAGTGCTTGACAGATGAATATCATGGCAGTAACTGATTTGTCAGAATTTCTGTCAAGCATTCTTGTATATAATGTTGATATGCCAACCCAACGTCGAAAACATTACCAGCTACATTGAGACTCATTCAAACTATTGGCCTAAATTATATCCCATCTATTCACTCAACACCATCAATTATGGCATCATCAACTGCTGGCCCCTTCCCTTCTTTTCCTTTAACAGGGATAGAATTTCCGACAACTTCCCTCGTGTTATCTTCATACCAACACGCGAAAAAGTACGCGACTCCAGGTGTTCTAAATCACATCCTCCGGAGTGCAGCTTTTTGCCTTCTTCTCCAGAAGAAGATGCCCGAGTTTGCCGAACTCGGTGACTCTCTTGACATCGAGCTCGTTGTCGTAAGCTGTCTTCTTCACGATCTCGCTTGGTCCAAGACGAAGGAGCTTGTCACGAACACAAGACGATTCGAGGTTGATAGTGCGAACCTGTCTCGTGAGTTCATCAACGCAACGTCGGAGAAGGACGGCAATTGGGAACAAGGCAGTCGCCGTATGCAGATTGCCTGGGATGCTATCGCTCTTCATACAATGGAGACCATTGCACCGTGGAAAGAGCCTGAAGTCGCGCTTGTTCACTTCGGTGTCCATGGGGATCTTCTTGGGCCCAACCTGCACCTCCTGGGTCTACCGGAAGACCTCCCGAACTTGGAAGGCGTTATAACGGAAGAAGAGTTCAAAGAGATTTCCAACGCATTTCCGCGCATGCATTTTGCAGATGAGTTCAAGGAGATCTTTTGCGGCTTATGCCGGGACAGAGGTCGCTATTCTTTCGATAGCAATGTGGTGAATTATGGATTGGAGTGGGGATATGATGGGAAGGGTACTGGAGCGGACGAGTTCAAGAAGTTAGTGGAAGATGCACAGCGCGCTAAGAGCTTTTACGGCGTCATGAGTGCTATTGATAAGCTTTTGGATGAAACTTAGACAGATAGCATTTGTCGATACGGTATAGAAGGGCAAGATACGAGAGCAATATGTTAATAGCGGCAAGCACATAAGCTGGAGTGTTCAACATTCTTAGCATTGGAGCAGTAATACATGTATTACTAAGAGTCGGAGAGACAGGTCCCTAACTATCTACAACCATCTTCAATCATCTTCCCAGCTACCATTGTCTCTGATACATATCCATCAACCACTTAGTAGCGAACAATCTCCATGCGCTTCTTGAGGCGGAAAGCAATAGCACGCTTTCGCGAAGCAGCAGACTGAGTGAAAGCACCAGAGCCACCGAAAGGACCAGCAGCGGCGCCGTTGCGGACACGAACGATGCAGACGTTGTTGGCGCCTCCGACAGAGCCTTCGCAGGTCATACCCTGGGGCATCTGGACCTTGAGGGGGAAGTCGGTGTTGGTGGCGAGGGAGAGACCCTGGATGCCGATTCCAGGAACATCTTGGGTCACCTCTGCGGTTTGGAAGGCATCGGGGTCGGTGCCGCCGGATGTCGCGTCGATTTCAGCTGTCATTGGGCCGGCGCCGTCTTGGTTGATCTGAGGGGGTTAGCTAAGCTAAGCACTTGGATGGGATGAATGGGACTTACCTGTCTATAAGTCATGGTGACCTCGCCGTTATCAGAGGCTGTAGGCAAGCCCTTGGTAGCACCCTCTCCAGCTGAAGCAGCAACGCTAGTCTCTTCAGCTGTCTCGGTCTTCTCACCACCGCCCCCACGGCCACCTCCAAAGAGTCCACCCAAGAGGTTACCCAACTGGCGCCTCCGGTTGTTGTTGTTGTTGTTGCCCTGGTTGTTACCCTTGGGCAAGTTGGAAAGGTCATCCTCAACACCCGCAGCACTTTCAGTGCCGTTATTGGTAGGAACATTATTAGCGTTTCCGCTGCCCAAGAAGCTAGAGATCATGACGGAGGCGTCAACAGGGCCGTTACCCTGGGTCCTGCCCAGAGCGCTGGCTTCTCCGCTGCGGATCTCACGATCACGAATGATGGAGGTGTCAGCTTGAGAACCGCATCGGTTGCTTGAGCAATCACGAGGAGTTCCGTCAGCAACTGCCTATTGTTAGCGAATCCGCTGTATACTTCTATATAGGGTGGCATCTTACTGCTGAGACCAGGCATGGTAACTCCATTAGCTCCCTCAACAGAGAGGACGACTCCATGAGCAGAAGCCATGGCGAAGAATGCAGAGGCGATAGCAAGAGAGTGCATTTTGAAGGTTGTATGGATCAAAAGAGGATTATTAAAGTTTGTGTTGCTGAAACTGAGCCGCCAGGGCTAACTTAAGGCTTTCTTAGAAAGGAAGTGAAGAGAAGAGAAGATGATTGAGATGCTGTTGGATTATTTTCCAAGATGTCGAATGATGCGACTCTTATATACAAATTTGTGTGTATATCGCAAGTATGATGTTTGATATCGACCTCCTCGGTTGTCGGCTGGCCATGCCCTCCCCAGCGCTGATCATCAGCGATCAAATCGCATCAGGAGGAACCCCAACCTCAGCTTCAGGTCATTGTTTCCATTTGTCTCAACGCCTCTCACAGCCACATATTTTCCTCTCAAGAAGTCAGTTCACGAGTCTCAAGTCTTGACCCATGTTTCAAAATTCTTGGTGTTTCATGTTTCGCTCAGACCTCTTGCCCCTCCCCTACGGATCTAACGCTGCACCCAAAAGACTTGACACGTGAAACTCTCCGTGCTAACAATTCGGAGAGTTCTTGGCTTTTTTGGTGAATGCGATTGGTTTCTCAGATTTTTGCATCTTCCAAACACCAAGACGTTTGAACTCGCGATTCACTCACGTCGGCCGCCGCGTATTATTAATAGAGATCAACCCTGGGCCTAACACGCATTTAGGGAAGAGTTTTAATGGCTTTGTTTGCGAGAGAATGTTCTTTTGATCGGCGCTAATAGGTTCGTGTTTTTGGTGATGAAACCGGAAACGAAGAGTACCAGGTAGGCGCAGCTTTTCGCGAATAAGAGGCCAAGAGTAGAGGAGAAGTATGGTCGGCGAAGCCGAAGTATTGATATACGTTATTGTTCTTCTGGTCATTAGCAGTTTATTGATGGCTTATACCGTGGCAACGTTGCTTTATTCTATTTAATTCCTGAAGAATGATGCGCTGTTGTTTGTAGATGTGAGCAGTGATCAAGCGTTCTGTTTATGCAAACATATCCCATCGTTTATAAACAATTCATGCGTTATTGTAAGCTCTTAGACATAATTTAGTTTATTTACTGGATGCAAATCCATGTGCACTCAATATTTTCGGCCGAGTGCCGAGCCGGCAGATCTCGGCATTCTCTCCACCAAACCCAAGTCCACTCCACTCCAGGAGTCTCACGATGCTGAAACAGCCACTTGGCGCCCCGTTTTGACAACGTTTCACCGCCACTTTTCGGGCGTGACACCTTCAGCTTTCTTTTTGCTTAAGTATTAAGTTAAGAATTAGGCGCTTATAGCTTAACTCTGAAGAACAGGCGGTTCCATCTACGTCAAAGCGTCATGACTGCTACCCCAAACTCCAGAACGTTTTCTGTGTCAAGATCCAAGACTTGGCTTCTATCGCGAGGTCAGTGACCTGTCGCAACTTTTGAGGGAGAGAGGGCTGTGCAAGAATGAAACGTCGCAGATGGACTGAGTAGCTTGCCCGGATTGGAAAGGCATGCGAGCTGGTTCAGTGTTTGGAATCATTATTAGCTTAGGCTGTAGACGACGTCCTATTAGCCACGATACGCCGCGCGACAAAACATTCTCGATATTCCTGTCTGATAGGAAATAGTCTGTGCAGTCTCTCGCATGACACTCGACCAAGACCGTAATTGAGTTGTATCTGCCACCTCTCACATTTGCTACCGCACGCGGTTGGCGAGAACGTGACTGCCCTTTACTTGGTCACTTATGGTTTGGATAAAGGTATGTAAGTGGGATAATGCCTATAGGCATGTCAAGCTGACTAAAGTATGTACGATCTGTTAGCTAGATAACAAGAAAGAAAAGCATGAATGCGACTGGGACTACAGGAAACCTCTATCTATCCTTGGTTGATAGGGTCATTGATAGGATCAACACCCTTTGCAGTACCAATACGAGCCTCGAACCAGAATCGCAGTCTCTCAACCAACCCGCGGTCCGACATGAATCGCGCAAACTCAGCCGGGTTGGTGGCAGTCTCGTTGCGAAGATCGGGGAAGCCCTCTGGAGTGGCGATGTCGCGACGAACAGACCAAGTACCCATGGCAGTCTGGTACTCCTCGCTGAGGATGAAGTTGTGCAGAAGCTTGGCTCCCTCGGGATGAGGAGCATCTTTGAGAATACCGGCGTATTGCGACCAGGAGACGTATTTGCCGCGTGTAGGCTGAGAGAACTTGATAGGCTTGGATTCGCCGAAGCCTCCGCCGGCAGCGAAGTAGGCAGCTTCGGTGGCGTTCTTCTGGCTGATGATGGCGCCGGGGGTTGCCGTGCCACGGACCCAGCGAGGGTTTTGCTTGAGGAGACCCTCGAACCACGACGCTCCGTACTCTTGCATACTGCAAATTGGTCAGCTTTATCGCCTTAAAGGATGTGACTGAACTTACATAAGATAATAGGCGTAAAGAACTGCGTCGTCGTCGTTGGGGTAGGTCAGGACGAGTCTGTTCTTGAACTCAGGTCGAAGCCAATCGGTGTACTCGGCGGGTGCCTTGATACCGCGAAGCTTGTCTGTATTCCAGGCATTGGCCCAGAAGAAGATATACACTCCATACCAATAAGCAGTGCTATCCTTGAACGCATGGTCAATCTGGTCAAAGCCCTTGGGGGCGTAGTTGAGCAACGCGCCCTCCTGAGCCCAGCGAGGATAGTCGTTCAGGGTCTGCAGGATGACGCTGTCGACGTAGACTGACTTTCCACCAGCGGCAAGTTGCTGATCAACTCTGACGTCATGGTATTTGGATAGATCGACGGTGACATTTAGCTTGATTCCAGGGAAACGCTTCTCGAAGGCTTGCTTCAGGCCGGCTTGTTGGTTGACTGCATCTCCGCCGTGCCAGAGGGTAACGGTATCTCCCTCCTTCAAGGCAGCTTTGTAGATCTCATCGAGACTTCTGGTCTCGACCTCGACTTTTTCGTTGAACCCGAGGACTTGGTCATAGCTCATGACAGAGCTAGCCAGAAAGGCGAGCGAGAAGAGAGATTGCTTCATATTGGTAGATTTGAGTGATGAGATGATGATGCTCTTGGTCTTTATTTTCTCGTCAACGGACATCAGGTATTTATACAAATGGTCCTCGATACGAAAACTTGATTTAGCCTACGTTACATAACTCAATCTGGCTCGGCAATACCGCGACGGTGTTTCCGGCCAAATCGAGGATAGAGTTTTGTCAATGCCGATCTCGCATGATGGCTTATATGAGTACCGGGATTACGTGATGCCCCATGTTTCTACGATTCCTCCAATGAGGAGCACGATTGATTATCGACGCGCGCGGCTCGGAGGGGCAGTGGGATAGACCTCATCCCGCCGACTCTGCTTAGTCGTCATTTTCGTACTTGGCCTTCCTAAAGGGAACAAGATGACCGTGGTCGCATTACGTAGTTTGTATATCCGCGACTCGTGGTGAGGCTGAGCGTGAACTCAAAATTGCCAGGGATGACTTTTTTGAGAAGAAATCCTCGTGATAGCTTGTGATACAGACAAACGAGATCACATCAAATCTAAGTTCTGTCTGGTTTATGCTCTCAGCCACAAGATCACCATGTCGAGGCCGGTCGATTACAGAGTCGCAATTGCGTTTGTCCATTGTTTATGATCACGGTTAAACGGTTATCCAGGAACCGACATGACAGTCATGCTGGTTCGGTTTAGCGACCTGATGTTACTTCATGATTCGATTGCATTATGGATTATACACCGCCTGACTCAGGATGCTTTCTCCGTATATACGTGACAGCGACCCATATTATTCCACCAATTACGCGAGTGTCTTCTCGCCCTTCTCAATAATGGGAGGAGGGCGCTGAATGTCCTTGCGAAGGACGTAACGCTTGAAGATATAAGGC
Source organism: Fusarium proliferatum ET1 (assembly GCF_900067095.1). NCBI lineage: Eukaryota > Fungi > Ascomycota > Sordariomycetes > Hypocreales > Nectriaceae > Fusarium > Fusarium proliferatum. Next base: position 3,211,751 of record NW_022194795.1, on the reverse strand, counting down.
AGCCAGACCTTTGTCTCATGAGACAAGAAGCTCTTTGTAGGGACGGAAAAGACCTCTGTTCTGCGTGTTAGTAAATGCACCTCAGTGATGTTATAGTGCGGAAGACTTACGATCCAATTCCTCAAGGGTCATCTGCTTAGTTTCACGAACGAAGCAGAAGATCATACCCCAAGCGATGAGGTTGAGCCCGGCATAGAAGCCGAAAGCTCCAGTGGGTGTCATGACAGTCTTCATACGAGGGAAGGTTAAGCCAAGAACACCAGCAAAGGTGTTGTTGATGCAGACAGCCCAAGCCATACCCTGCTCTCGCTGGATGGTGGGGAAGACCTCAGCCGAATACTGGAACGCGACAGGTCCCTCACCGAGACAGTAGGCGATAGTGAAAAGGTAGACGAATAGGACGACGGGACCGATGTTGGCAGCTCGGTTGTCGCTGTTGTTGAGAAGGGAGAGACCGCCGGCAAGCAAGAAGATGCACATGAAGGGGAAAGTAGCCAGGGTTAAGAATCGTCGGCCCTTGGTATCGATCAAGAAAAGAGTAGGAATGGTGAAGACAACCTGGATAGCACCGTATCCCAAGGAAGCATACAGAGCCTCGTCGTGGCTATAACCAGCCTCTCGGAAGATACTAGAGCTGTAGAAAGAGATGATATTGATACCGCACATCTGCTGGGCCAACATGACAGTGCTAGCACCGTAGTTAGCACGTCGAATTCTGGGAACAGCGAAGCAGTCCCAAAGACGAGCAAAGTAACCAGCGCCAGCATTCTCGCGAAGCTCCTCGTGGTAGATGATGTAAGAGTAGTAGTAATCACGAGCACCGATGATGGGGTGAGCTCGAAGCTTGGACATGGAGACGAAGCCATCGGCGATGCGACCGTGCTTCATCAGCCAACGGGGAGATTCGGGGCAGAAGTAGATGCCGATGGCGAGGAGGAAGGCAGGGATGAAGGCAGAGCCGAGTTCGAGACGCCAGGCGATGTCGCCGATATCTTTGACGATGACATTGGCGCAGAAACCGAGGAAGATACCTGTTGTTATTAGTACTCTAATCTGATTGAGAGAAAATGAGAGGCGTCTCACCAATGACGACCCAAAGTTGCCAGAACATGACGAGGGCACCTCGAATTCGAGCAGGAGCCATCTCAGCTGAATATATAGGCACGGTAGCATTCTTTGCACCGATACCGATTCCCATGATGAAACGGATGGCAAAAAGCTCTTGCCAGTTCTTGGCGAAACCTGAGGCGATAGGGGTAGCTACTAAGCAACAGGCTGTGATGAAGATCTCTCCACGTCGGCCGAAGTAGTGGTTAAGAGGGTCAACGATAAAGGCACCACTGAAGATAAAATGTCAGATGAGGTCACGATATAGTGCATGAGAGGTGAATCTTACATCAGACCAGCAGTAAGGAAGATGATGGAGTTGATAATACCAACAATCCACTCATCGCGTCCCTCACCATCGATACCAAACTCTTTGGGGAATGAGAGATTAGCGCCATTGGCACCTGTCTGATCCCATCCCTGCGTAGCAGCACCAACAGCGCAAAGACCAATGGAGTACCACAGCATCTTGGATCCATGCCACTTGTGGTCTCTCTCATAGATGAGAGCAGCGCGTTCGTCGTCGAGAAGGTCCACCGATTCGAAGTTATCGGGGTCACGAGCGATGAGAGCGGCTCGGCCGAAGAGGTCGACGTGCTCGGACATGCCATTGGACTCGGCAAAGGCGCGAGCGTCAGCGACGACTTGATCCTTTGTTTTGCTCTATGATATGGGTGAGTAATTGGCAGAGATTTGAGATGAGGTAGTGGAATGTACCTGCAGAGGGTTCTGGACAATGTTGAGAGCTACGGATTGACGACGGCCCTGAGAAGCGTGCTCTAGAATCTCAGCACCGCCCTTCTCAGGCGGAGGCGTGACGGTCTTGTCATCGTAAGACGAGCCACCATGGCCGGGTGAAATATCCTTGTCATCCATGTTTAAAGTCCGGTAATTGAGCAATCAGGACAATGAGAAAGAGAAGAGGAGAGACACTGCTGAAACAAGAACAACAACGAGATCTTCACAACCTGAGGCTGGATTATATATAAGCTTAAATTTAAAGCACGGCAGTTGGCAACCCTCTGGGGTCAAACTTGGCAATCCGAGTGTGTCCACCCTTGCCAAGCCCAGGCAGCAGGTTAACAGTCTTGGCCGGCATGATATCACCTCGCGCCAAGAGCGTGTTGGAGGTGTGCTACCCCGTGGGATCAACGCGGAGAAGGTGGTTTTATTGGACAACATCACTAGAGTGGGACCAGTGCAGGACTTTTTGCTTGCTTATGCTGGTCTACTCTCTGCAATTGAAGATCATTGCCTTGTCTACAGAGTCATCAATCGCTACTGATTTGCAACTCCTGTCAGATTGCCCTGTTGTTATGAGGCATATCGACCTCAGATACGAAGGATTGAGATTACTGAGATATCCCCGGCTTTCATCTCATGCGGAGAAGACTAACAAAAGTGGCTTTAGGCACCGAAATTCTTCCCCCTTCTCTCCCTAAAAACCAAGCTTTTCCTCTGTCCTCCCCGCTTACCCCACACGTTGTGCCATGGGGGGATTCAAACGCAAAGTCTTGGCCCATCCTTTGAATTTCTCCACTTGAGCGCTTCATCCAATCATCGGTATGTTTATTTCACTGCCTGTTTTTTAGATCAGGAATTTGGTCTGAGCTTTTTGGGGAAAACGGGCGTTGGCGAACCATGTGAAAGAGGAGGACTAAAGGAGTTGGTGCTAAGTGGGACGGAGTGCAAGAATACGGGTGCCTAATTGAGGTTATTGAGTGTTGATTAGTTTGTGAAAATTTTGTCGGAGAAGATGAGGCTCGGGTATCTCGGGCAATGTTGTTGAGGATTGATCGTTTATGGCTTGAATGGTCAATGCTACTCCGTGGCTTGAGACTCGAGTCAATTGACTGGCGAACCTGTCGCTATTGAAATCTTCCGGCCCATTCCTGTCAGCAGTGAAATTGAGTTGAGATAAGCCGTTAACGTTATATATAAAGTTAAAATACGATCGTCGCTGTTTGTGTTGATCAGAGTTTAACTGCGATCGATCGTCGGCGGAACAAAAAGTCAACAAACGGTTTCAACGTTCAATATAACGATGATTCTCTACCCTGGCTCATCGGAGCATTTCACGATAGTCGAGATGCTTCCAGCCATGTTCGCTAACCCAAACAACACTAGCCAAATTGCGGCTCAATCCCAAGGTATCAACACCAGCCTCGAGAGAGCGGTCTGGTTATTATCATTCCCAGGTGTTCCTCTGTATTCAGAATCATGCCATAGTAAATAATTTATGTAACAAATACGGAGTACCTACCAACATCTACCAAAATGGCCAGGATCTTTCCATGTTTCGCTCAACTCAATTTCGTGATCAAATCCCGTCGCGTAGCGACCAACGCGTCTCCACTCTTAGCGTTTTCTGTCCAACATGCATCAGGTTGTATCGGGAATACCGGAAATGGCCTCAAAATCTCTGAAACATGACCGTGTCTGTCGGTATGTCTGGCCATCCCAGTCTTATTCCCTCATACGCTGGACCCAATAAGCAGGATTAACACGTGAGATTACAGAAATGCGCTGGTAAGACGGGAGGTAAGAAGAAGCTTAGTAGCCAAGATGTCCAGCGGAGCAAAGCGCTCCATTGGAACTCGTTTGGGTAAAGTGTCGGGGCCCCGTGGGAAAATTCTGGTGGTCTCGCGTGCCTTGGTTTGATCCTGCAAATCCGGGGCAACGACATGCAATGTCCTTAGGTATTCGGTCCTATACCCTGATCTGCGCTTTATATTACCAGACTTAGAGAATCATGCAACTTTAAGACCCTTCTCCTCAGAAGTTCCTGGCTAAGATGTCGAGCTAACAGGCTTCAGAACAATAGGATGAGGGGCTTACTAAAAGCAAAACCAAAAGTGAAGACGCAAACCTAGATATTTTATGTCTTAATCACAACAATGACTAAAACTCATCTACAAAGTGAGAAAAATGTAATCCTGATGGCATTGAAATTATTATAAGTTAGTGATTGAAGGTCTGTAAGACTTAAATCTGCCACTCCGTGGATTAAAGACATGTCAAATGCTTATCTGAAGTTGGTTGCAAAAATACCCTATAACAATACGTTCAAATTTGCGGCCTGAGGCAGCACAAAATAAAATTACGCACGGGATACCTAAAGCAGCCATCTTGACGTCACCCACTTTTTTCCACCGGCCAAGCTAAGCCAGAACTAATTAATGGCATCCCTGGCATGCAACGGATAAACTTGCGCCGTCCTTGCGCACCGACAAAGCGCCATTCCTTGCGTGTCTTGCATCTCAAGCATCACGCTACAAAATCCATTCACTTTACATTATCTATGATCCGCTTTATTCAAGCCTTTTTTTAAATAATACCTTTAGAGAGGTATTAGATATTTATCTTACAACTTCATTTTAAGGGTATACATGCCTACATAATTATATACTCAATAAATAAATGCCAAGATGTCTAGCTCCTGTCAGCTGTTCAATATCTTACGATTGTTGCATATCAGGATGTCGTATTTGGCCTAGGAAACAGAACTAGTAGGGTGGCTTGCAGATTTATTGAATATTACACAAAGACAGTCTAGATTCATCAATTTAGGCTGGCTGAGGAAGAATGGCCAGATGGTTAAAGCTGGCTAGCAGCAATGATAGAATTCCCATCTATTTCTTCTTCAAAAACTCCAGGCTATCAATAATCGGTCTACTATATTTTCAGACACCACTGTTATATCGCAGCCTTACTCTCTCTTTCTTGGAACCCCTAAACAGAAAGAACAATGGCAGACCTAGAGATTGAAGATAAAGTATGGGAATCAGAGGTGATCTTCATTGATTCTCTCAAGCAAGAAGGCACTGTGTACCGCCATGTGCCAAACCTCAAACTTGACCCTACGGATAGGGACCCAGAGCCATTAGGCACATACTGTCCAGAGGGGGAATTCTATGTCAGACTTGTAAGGCGTCAGTGCGAAAGACTTAGCGTGTTGGAAAAGGAGCCGGAACTATATTTATCTGTCCATTTTCTCAACATCTGTATGACTGGTGACAGCAAAACCCACTACCAATGGCAGGCTTACCGAACACCTCAACACGATGACGACATGGTTTTCCAGCCCATAAAAGGAATAGACGGCAATCGCACAGGCTATTATCGACCGGTCAAAGAGCTGGAGTATCGGAAGTGGAAGAGTATGATAGAAAGCCCCCCCGTGGGCACTGGTAAGGACACGTTCAGAGGCGGGTATCAAGTTCCTGCTCGCAGACGAAATGGCAGGGCGGAGATGGTCGGGCTGCACAAAAGGTTCACGAGCATGGCAGATGCTGAGTTATGGGCGAGTATATTTCGGAGTGCAACATCACTATGGAGCATCAGCAATGCAGGAGCTGCGTTCCGTGGTATTGACCCTAAGGGGATCACGGTCTACATCCTGCCAAGTTCAAGAGTCAGGGGAATCGGTGAAGGAGCTAATATCACTTGGACCGATGTGAAAGATGGATTCGAGGAATTGCCCAGCCGTCTGAGCACCAAGTACACTGTTTTGGAAAATAGTCAGGCTATTGAAGACAAGGGGTTGGTGTTGGTCGGTTCCCCATTTGCTTTTGGTATTCCAAACTTGATTCTTGCTAATCATCTGAACCTCGATAGTATTCCAACAATCCCTTTTTCTACTACAGCTCATACGTTTCCAAGGATACCGCAGAGGCATTTGGATTATACTCTTCTCGGCCTCTGAAGCTCTATACCGACGAGGCAGGTGACAAGCTAGCAGAGAAGATGGAGCCTCGCCAATCAGATGTTAAGATCCAGAAGAGACTTGCCAGAGATGGAATCGTGATGGAGAGAACTAATGGATCTATTAGCCTTTCGGCTTCCCGTATGCTGAAGGCTACTTCCAAGCGAAGCGAGACGAGCTCACAAAAGACTGTGATGGGCATTTCGGCACCGGAGGTACATTTTTTCTTCCCTCCCTCTACCTTCGATCTTTGTCGTGGCTCGGCTGACAGAATATGGCAGCTTGCGAGGGACTACCTGGGTTGGGGGAGTCAAAACAAAGACACATCTAAGAGCGGCCAAGATAAGCATACAGCAGAGGTGAGTAACCTATAACCCGTGAGCCAGGTAAAATTACGAGATAGGCCATAGTGTTTTAGAAACGCTAGGGCTACCACACGATGCTGATCAAATCATGGCTGGCAGTGGCTTCATATTAGTGCCTTTTCCTTTGGCGGACTGACCGACGGGTCCAAGGCGTGGGAAACGAGCCAAATCCAACCCAACATGATGTTTGGCACGTGGGAAATGAACTCGTGGATGCTCAGATACGAAGCTGCCTTTCAAAGGCTGTTCAAGCTCGAGCGCGACTTCAGAAAACAAGCCGAGGTGGTCGGCCAGTTACGCTTCAAATCCTTCGAACCTCCTGAGCAAAATGAAAAGTCTTGGTTCGACAACTGTGACTGGATCCATTTCGAAATACAATGGAATCTAGAGATGAAGGAAAAGTCACATCTCCTTGATAAAGACTTGCTAGCTATGGGCTTGAGGATCAACCCTTTTAATAGATCCTGCTTCACCAAGGGTGAAGCCATGGTCGACATCGCCTTGCTCAAAACGATTTTCAATCGCAAGGCAGAGGGCGTACTTAGCGCGATGAAGAATGAAAGGCTTGGAGCAGAGTCCGTGTTGACCATTAGTATGGGAAAGCAAGATGATGGGAGGGCCTTTGAGGTGCTTCTAGCAGATCTTGAAACCCAACTTGTTTTGTCAGGCAACATCAACCGATTAGACTCCCCTGACGACCTTCAATCTCAATTTACTCAGCCTAGAGACTCTCTCTTTACGGCTGTTAACAATGAAGCTGTTGAGATGAAGACCCTGGAGGCACCCGGAAAAGGGGACATGATTGTTGTTGGAGGTATCCCCTTGACCAATACCAGACTGATTGTCCTGGATCACCAGGGCAAGTACGCAAACCTCCCAGTCACTGTTCGGGGTATTGATAGCTTTGCCAACGAGGCTGGACTACTGTTGGTACCAGCCGCTCGAGAAGGCCAAATCACCGTCGCCCAAGCATCAAAGACGAAGCCTATCCTCATATTATCCTCGTCTCCACGCCTCGGCATGGAGGTTATTGCGCCTTCAATCGCTACAGTCTCTCAGGTGGCTGAGCTAGCCACTAAAACCTTTAGAGAGGCCGGCGCGTTGCCTGCTGCAGATTATGTCCTCCAAGGCGACGTTCAAGGGCTGTTTGGCATTCCTGGTCTTAGCGGTGAGCTGTTGAGTATTCAGGGCTCAGGTCCTCAGGACCCAATACAGGAGAAGGTCAAACCCTACCTCAGCAGCTCTGCTGATGGTTACATTGCGACCCTGTTTCCCTCGCTCAACAACGATATAATCCAGAAGTTACCGATAGATAACGTTGAGTTTACGTACTCGAACAAGCTCGACGACTTTCATAACCCGGAGGGACTATCACTGAACGCTGACATTACCTTTACGGGGCCGCTAAGTCCTGTAAAAGAGCTACTGCAGTTCATCTACAGTGGAAACGAAGACAACACGCCACCCACCAAACTTCGTGTCCAGGCGCGACTGAGCCCAGAAAGAAATTGGCGTGAGCCGCTAGAGTTGAACAACTTTGCCTTGCGAGGCTCCGTCGATCAATCGCTTCGGCTTGGAGATATTATAAGGTTCCGGAAGGTCGGCGTAGAAGTGTCTGTAATCAGCATTTCATCGTTTGACAATGACAAGAACAAGACGACCTGGAAGCTTGGATATGGATTGTGTGGAGAGCTGGAGATCAGCAAGATTCAAAAAACCGGTTTGCCACTGACCGTCAAATACTGGATGAGAAAGATTGGCGATACCTACAGTCTTAGCATGGCCCTTTCATCGCACGAATGGACTTCCGTCTTTGGTATTGAGAATCTTGATGTAGGTCACTCACATGGAGTGCAATACCGTCATGGAACTAACGATCGTAAAGGTCACAGGAGTCGAGTTTCAAGCTTCGATAGACATTAACAACTTGGAAGAGTCTCTTGTACTAGGTTTCAGTGCAATGATGAAGCTTGGCGATGGGGATATCTTCCTGGCAGGGCAGTATTCAAAATGTAAGAAGGATCCCTCCCAACTTTGACCCCATACCATATACTGACTATGGGATAGCGGAAACCTACCTAGAAGCTGAAGTCGGAAACATGACATGGGATGAAATCGTGAAGGCCTACACCCAAATCACAGGCAAGTCTGTTGACGCTGCAACAAATGTCGATGAGCTGGAGTTCGAGAATATGCACATCATGATTTCTACTGCCGGGATCGAGATCAGGGGCAAGATCTGCTTCAACGGCGCAACCAGTGCCGCAGGATACATCACGTTTGACAATGAGGGCCTATCTATAGGCGGTGCCATTGGAAGCTTTCAGGTTCCCGACACGAACATAGTGATTGAAGAAGCTGGCCTTGACATATTCATTGGCTCTAGGGGAAGTGACAAGAAAAGCGGTCGAGCTAGTAGGCTAGCACTCAAAGGTCTCGTCCATTTTCAAGGCATCAGAGTGGCTGTGGGACTTGAAACCAGCACTGATGGGTCGCCGAACTCACGGAGATGGATTGTCTATGGTGCCTATGAAGGTAACCTTCGACTGTCCGCGTTGGAGGCAGCCAAGACTCTCAAAGAGCATCCAGATCTGGATATTGAACTAAAGTACGTGACTATCATAGCATCCAACAAAAAGGGTATCTGGACAGATCCTTTGAGTAAGAGAAAATACTCTCTTTCTGATGGGCTCTCGCTCTTTGCACTCATCGATCCACTACCAGCAATCAACAACCTCGCAAGGAACAAGACAGTCGGTGGATTGACTCTCATCGCTTCCATTAGTGCTCAGAGGCTCTCGGTGGAAATTGAGCTTCCAGACAGTATCGGTGTAAGTGAACGAACTTTTACAAACTGTCAGGAAGCCACAACTGATCTGCAATAGATAGATATGGGCGATATTGCAAAGGTCGACCGGTTCTCTGTTGGGCTGGACATCTCAAGCAAGCCCAATTTGACGCTCAGCTGTGACTTACGAATCAACATAGCTCAACAACCACCGCTGACATTCCATTCCAATCTTAAGGCACTACTACATGAAGCAAACGGTGAAATGTAAGCATCAGTTGAGTCAACATCTTCAGTTGGGGACTAATATTTATGACTTTAGTTACCTTGACCCCGAGGTCCCATGGAGGAACCCTTTTGGCGTTAGCGATAAGATTATCGTGCAGAAGCTGGGCGGCAGTGTTGCGTTCAGATATGCAAGCGTTCTGGTGGAAGGCCCAAGGTAAGATATACATTGGCTATCTTCACGGAGACCTCCGTCTGCTGATAATGGAATCATGAATAGTGAGCTTGCCTTTGGAGGCATGGTAAAGTGCGGTAATTTCACGGGAGAAGCTTTTATTGTCGTGACTAAATTGCCTACTCGTCAAGTTCTCAAGGTCAATATATCAAACGTCAACGTGAGTGAGCTAATTAGAATGGCTGGGGAAATTGGAGACTTGGACGCACTGCGAAATATCAGCGCCGGCGACTTTCTTGTCTTCAATAAAGCTGAAATGTACTTCTCTACTGGTATTGAAGAAGCCCTGGGAGAGGAATTCCCTGCGGGAATCTCAGCCAAGGGAGATGTCACGGTGTTCGGGAAGAGGGCCAACTTCGAGGCATCACTGGGCTCAGGGGGCTTCGAGCTGAGGGGCGAAGTGGATGCCTTCAAGATTGGCCCCCTTGAGGTGCGCTCTGCCAGCGGAAACCCACGAGCGAAGCTTCAAATTGCCACGACTTCCGAAAAGCAACTGTTGGAGATTGACGGCTTGGTAATCATCGGAGGAGACGAAGGTCTGCAGATTGGGGCCCTGATACGAGCTTCCTTAAATCCAGTAGTCTTGGACGTCTGGGTCTTTGTGAGCTTTACAGACCAGATCAAGTTTGATCTAAGAGCCGTGGCCACAAACGTGGCGAACCTCAAGGACCTCTCACAAGCAAATGTGAACTTCACTCTCACTCTCAACACTGAAATCTTGGAGCTTTTCTACAACGGTATCCTCGACTTCTTAGCAGAGCTGCAAAATATAGCCACAGCATCAACAGAGGCGCTCGAGTTTGTGCTTCAGAAGAGGAGGAACGAGATTTCTGACGAGGTCAAGATTAAGAAGAAGCAAATTAGTGCTCTGAAGACCAGAATCGTGGAAGAGAAGGAAATACGGGATAAGGAGAGAGCCAAAGCGGAGCTAAAGAAGCTGGAGGCGGAGGCTGAACTAGAAAAGCTGCAGAGGGCAGCAGATACTACTAAGCAGGCCAAAAAAGAAGCCGAGGATGAGCTCAAAGACCTCTTGAAGCAGATCGACCTTGAGCGAGAGGCGATAAAGGCGGAAAAGCGTCTCGAGTGGGCTTCTCTCCTTGAAAGTGCAGAGAAAGAACAAGAAAGGCTGTCAAAAGAGAGAGCCGAGCTGCAAGGCAAGAAGAAGTCAACATTCGGGAATGTTGCTCTTGAGCTGGAGAAGTATAACGAATGGTTCAATATAGCGAAAGCGAAATTGGCAGGACTTCTAGCGGACTCGAACGATAGGAAGAAGAACTTGCCAAATCTGGGAATACTTGCAAGAGTTAAAGAAGTACTGACCCTCAATTATGGAATAATGAGATTGATGCTAATTTGTCTGTAGCTCATCTATATCAATACGATCGACGCAGCAGCCACCTTTCTCACTAACAGACTTGAAGAGGGCGCGGGTGTTCTCCAGGACTACAGAGACACCCTCAATCGGCCGGAATTTCGCGACATAGAAATTCAGATCCAGGAAAAAGACGCAGCGCTCCAGAAAGCAACCGAAATGGTGGACAGGCTTGCTAAGCAGGGCCTTGAAGGTTTCATCGAGGCAGCACTGGAGGATAAAGACAAGTTTTTGAAAGCCAGGAAAGCTGAGCTCGATGCCATGCAAGATGGAAACTCGCGATGGATGCAGGCCATTCGTGAGGCACAGGCCAAACTTGATGCTGGGCGACCTGATCTGGATCGCGTCATCGACGAGGAGCAAGAGAAGATCAACCAAGCTAGAGACAGCATGCAGCTCCGCCAGCTACAGCAAGAGCTACAATCAGCCGAGGATGAAGAGAGGCGTAAGCGAGAGCAACATGAAGCCATCAGTACGGGTTTGCGCATGATTCAAAACGAGATCGATAGGGGTTCTGAGTCGGTACGACAACTGGTGCAAAGCGTCAAGCCGGTCAATTTCAAGATCAAAGGAGTGACGATTACGGCAGACGGTAAGGAGATAGCCCAGGGGCGTGCTATGAGTTTCAAGACTACCGTTGAGCATGAGGGCAAGATTATCATACTGGAGGAAACGTGGGCGCCTTTCCAGAAGCCAGCTGAACTATATCGGGATATCATGAAGGGGCTGCTTAAGAACTGAGATTGTAGTGCCTAGCCTTGTCTTACCAAGTTACACAGGAACGGATTAGGCTGGGAGACCAGTACAGCCTCTACAATGCGGATGATAAGATAGGCAATATTTTAATAATTCAAGTCTATTTAATTATAAAAGTTAACTGTAGTATATTTTTAATTATATATTTTATAATTTTATAATAAGATATTAAACTCCCGAGTTGTGTTCCTGAATAGATCTCGCCATCTAGAGGTAGCAGTTCCATATGTATCCAAATGGCTCCAAAACTTCTTTAGAGAGAGAAGTAAGGTAAGCGGAGTCTGAAAAGCTAGGGAAGTATGCATCATGCTGAGGGACTCTTCGATCGTGGACCGTGACTCAGATGTTTGAGCATGTATCGCGAGCATGAAAAGAGGGAAGAGACAGGCCTGTAGCCATGAGAGTTTCCGGAGAGGTTCGCTAGCCATGGCTACGTAGTTCTGGATGCGAGGGTCGCTGGAATCGAGGGTGTAAATTTCGTGGTGGATGAAGCAAAGTAATCCAAGCTGCCATATGGTGTTAAAATGCTCGACGGAATCCATGTGCTCTTGATCAACGATCGACACGTCCGGGGTCCAGTTTTCCAGGCTCCGAACGAGCTCGCCGGCTCGAGCCATAAGTTTGAGAGTGTCGTCGACTGAGTTGCGAGATGCTTTCATCTGATGCACTTGGGCAGCGAGATCCGTCACCTCACGGAACATGAGGTGCATAGCATGATCAGGGAGATTATGCCACCAGAGGGACTGTATTCTGGCCCCTTGCGTGCTTTCAGCCTTCGGATCTGGGCCAGGGACTATGAAGAGATGTACTGTCAGCGGGGGATACAGTCAAAGCAGCGAAAGTTACTAACCATGGATGACGGTCCCAATTTCGTCAAGCACCTCCGGAGATACAACATCCCTCAGAAGTGTGCGACTCATAGTAGCAGCCCAATTGTATTGAACGATCATGCACTGCAGGAACCGTCCATTGGTTCCATTCAATTTGTCCGTGGCGTTTTTAAGTAGACGGCGGCACCCAAGAAGTCTCGTACTCCAAGTGTCCAAGCCAGTATCAATGACCTGTTTCCATTAGCCATCAAGCATATATGCCAGGGGCTTGGTGTGTTGCTTTTGTACATCAAATATTACCGACAGTAGGGCTGTAGCGGCGAGTCCTTCGAGGTCGGTGTCTGTGGCTATACCCTCTCGGAACGCCACTCTCATGGCCTTGCGGTATGGCTGAACGGCGAATTTGGGCAATCTCCCCAGGTTTGCTAGGTGTGATGCGGAGGCAAATAGTATTGTGCTTCGTAGCGGTCGAGAACTGACTGCAAGGTCGCCATAAATTTCACGGTACGGGTTGCAATCTGGCCTCATGGGGTAAAGGCAGAGAGAAAGGTTCTGAATGTCTGTCATCCAACTGTCAGCTGAGCTTATTGAGAATCTAGACAGAATCAGTATTACAGTGACAGAACAGATAGTCGTCGAAAGGATCAGGGATTGAGGACGGCAGAGTCGAAATATCGGTTATCCGTGACAAGATACGATTGACGGTCTCCGATTCCACGGTGATTCTAGCCTCTGAGGATTCCTCGTCGTTGCTGTCCTCAAGATGCAGCCAGGAGTCTGATATGGCATCATCGATGAAGAAATCTTCAGGTCCGCAATCGGCAGGCAACACAGTGACTTCTGCCTCTGCACCCGATGAGGCGGAGGCTAGAGTGACGTGGTTCTGTAGATCCAAAACCTCGGCGCTGCATGCCGCTAAGCCTTTGTTATTCTGGTCCGATATCTCCGTGTCATGGCTCATCTCATGAGCCGCGGGCGATGCTGATTCTGGTGTATGACAATCATCAAAGTTCTGATCGGCAGAGCTTGGAGATAGGCTTGTAGTGGGATGCTGCATGACAACCGCAGCCTTGTTTGTGAGCGAGATGATATTTTGATTCATGGTCAATTGGGAGATTTTTACCGAGTCCTTTATGCCCGCGAAACTGTCGTCAGTATGGAGCTGAGATTCACTAGACGATATCAAATTGTCATCAATCGACATTGCGGCAGTATCCAAGTCTGCTGTCCTATCTCTTTCATGTCGGCCGACCTCTGACCGTGGTCCTTGCGGTTTAGCAGCTTTGTTTTGCCGACGAGGGCCAGTTCTCATGACTTTTGATACCATCTGGCCATTGCGATGTATAGAAAAGTCATCCAGCTGGATATCATAGCCACCGCAGGTAGCTCCTCGTATACGACAGTTTAAGCACTCCGGCCTCGTTTCGTCGCATTTTTGGTGACGCCGGCGGCATGTCCAACACCCTTGTAGAAGAAAGGTCCCGTATTAGCTAGTAGAACCAAAGCATTGACAAGACCAGATGAAAATTACACACCATTTCTCGACCGTTTTTGGCCCATGATCCCGAGGCTATTTGCAGCGATGTTCTTTGCAACGCAAAGGAGAGTTGATAGGTGATGAAGGCTTATCAGGAGAGGGGAGAGATAAATGTACGTATGCTGCTTATCAGGTATCCGCCCGCTTCCATAATAGGCAAACTTAGGCTCGCTTGATTAAGCCCTTTTGGGAATAGATTCACGGAACTACTAAGCCAGATTCCGAGATGCGTACTCTTCTAGGAGCATGAGAGATGGGTAAGAGCAGATTTTAAACCTCATTCAAAAAGATTAAACGAAGAGAATTTGCCTGGGTTTGCTTTCCAACGATTGCTCGTCACAATGAAATCAATGAATCAGCCCGGAGGCATCTCATCTGTCATCAGCCAGATTGAAGCTGCTGGGGACTCTCAGCAATTACCAGAGCTCTCACGCGTGGCATCGACGATCAAGACCAGCAAGACCAAACAATATCTGATCACATTCCTGATACTGATATGTAATTTGACGCAGGTAAGAGCCTCCAGATAGCCTGTACTCATGTTTCGTGGCGGAGTATTGCTAACATTACTGTCCCAAGTTTATCTCCATGTTCTCGACCGTAGCTGGGGGTTACGAGCTTAGCAAGATTCTGGGGAAGCCCGTAGGTCCAGGGCAGGCCAACTGGATGGCTGCAGCTTATTCGTACGTTGATCCGTCATACTTCGCCACGGAATCTACTCGACAAAGAGACTGACTTATCTACTCCAGCCTTACGCAGAGCGCTTTCGTCCTCATCAGTGGTCGTCTCGGCGCCGTTTACGGTCACCAGAAGCTGCTTCTTCTTGGGGGCATTATTATTGTCACTTTCTCCATTGCCAACGCCTTTTGTAACACTTATAACTCGTTTATTGCAATCCGCGCTCTTACTGGTGTTGGTGGCGGTATCTTGATGCCCAATGCAGTTGCTACCCTTACTATTATGGTTCCTCCTGGCAAAGTGCGCAACTTCACGCTGGCCATATTTGCGGCATCGCCTCCAGTTGGAGCTGGCATCGGAGCGCTGATGATTGGAGCCTTTCTCGAGTATTCAGAATGGAAGTGGCATTTTATCTCTGTGTATGTTTGTCGTACTCTCACTTTTAGCACCTTGGACACCGCTGACTGGATCCTAGGGCATCTCTTGGGGCTATTTGTTTCTCTGGGCTTTTCTTTGTTCTACCTCCTGAGGAGCCCGCTGACAAAGGCGGTAACATTGATTGCATTGGCATCATTACCGGCTTGGGAGCTCTTCTATTATTCTCTTTGGCCTGGAAGTGCGTTTCCCCTTCCTCTCTCCCCCAAGCAGCATGGCACTTTGCTAACTGACTTTAAAGTCAAGCACCAGCTGATGGATGGGAGACTCCATATGTTATTGCGATGCTGATCGCCTCGGTTGTGCTGATGGTGATTTTCTTCTTTTGGGAGGGTAAATGGGCCGATGAACCTATCATGCCCCCTTCCATCTTTCGCGGCAGAAGCTTCAAGGCCCTCACGGTCGTTGTCTTATTCATTTACATGGCCGTTGGTATCACACTTTGGTACATGGTAGCATGGCAGCAATTGATACGAGGATGGTCCGTCCTCAACGTCGCTGTCGGCTGGATCCCTTATGGACTAGGGGCATCCTGTGCCGTCATTTTGGCCGCGTGGTTGATCCCCCGGCTCGAGGCACAATGGATCCTTGCCATCGGATGTGTCACCTCGCTGACAGCCACTATTTTGTTGGCTACAATGCCAGAACAACAGAGTTACTGGGCACAGGTTTTCCCGTCAACTGTATTCGGTAGCTTCTGCCCTGATTTTGTATATGTTGCTGCACAGGTTATTGCCAGCAGCAGTGTGGGTAAGAAGGAGCAGGGGCCAGCTGCTAGTTTGATCGGGACGCTTAACCTCTACGGCAACAGCTTAGGTCTTGGTTTTGCCGGCACGATCGAGACAAACATAGCGAAGAGTCATGCTGGCGAAGTGCTGGGGTTTCGGTCCGCATTATGGTTCGGAGCTGGTTTGTCTGTCATTGCGCTACTGATGGACTTAACAATGGTGAGAATAAACAAAGAGGACAAGGAAGGCTGGGAATCGAATGAGACCGAACTTGAATGATCTGATGGACGAGCATAAGATTAGAAATTAGTAGTATATGAAAGAGGAATCTTTAGCAATCATTATCGATTATATGTAACACAAACATAGATAGGAATGACTAAAGAGAGCTAAGAATAAATCCAAAGCGAGGGCCAAGATTAAAGATAAATTCATAAAGTCAATTGTCTGGAAAATTTGAACTCCTTGTAATTACAATGCTTTTCCATTTTCATCAACCATCCCAGAGACAGGAATAATACCATATGGGCGACCTTTCTTAATCCTTAGAGGAAAGACCTTGTATTCAACCAACGCCACATGTACTTAAGCGGTTTTCAGTTTTTTATTCAGGCTGTCATTGACATTGTATTTGCCATTTGGTGAATTCAATGGATGAAATGACATTAGGTTAACTGGCGAAACCGCGTTCGGAGGCGGGGCCTTGACTTGCGAGCATTTTTCGCTCCATGATGCAGTGATAATCCTCGCGAGATGTGCAGATAAAGTGTAGGTAGCAGCCATAATTGAGCAGTAGCTTAAGTTCGGGGATTGTTTGTATGGAAACGATACGCCAAAGGTTGTCTGGGGGCGGACAATAATAAGTGCTAGTTTATTGCAACAAAATAGTCTAGTTATTCAGGGCCTCTCATCAATAGCCAGAGTTATGCCACATATTAAATATCTAGCGACGAAGGCAAGATCGGGTCTGTAAGATAGAGCTAGGCAAGCCCGAGGATCCATTCTCCTATCTTGCTCACAGTAGCCGAGCTTAGGATTGCCGATTTAGGTTTAGCTGATAATTCAGGCATGCTGTACAGTAGGTAACACTTCCCCACAAAATAGACAACCTGCATTACAACCCTACCAGGCCCGTCTACTTATCAGATAGGGACCTTATAGGAAAACGGATGACGAAAGATTACAATGCCAAAATGTGAGTTCGCTCTAGAAGTAGACTTGGCGCGCCGAAATAAATTCTGTACATTGAAAATTAATTGAACCACTTGCCATGCAGATTATAAGTTTGTATACTGTTCTACCTTGCAGTCACTGGCATCAGGCTGGCCATTGCTTGGCAACTATTCTTGCCACTGAGGCCTGGCCAGGAGTGCTACAATGTGTAGCAGATAACAATATATGATATGCGTCGCCGTTGGAGATCGTTGGTTAGTGACTGAAGGAATAAGAGGAAAGGGGAGCATCGAAGAATTTCATCCATAATTGAGGGGACCTATAGCTATGGATGAAGATGTAATTGTGGTTAAACTGAAGGAATAGATATTTACGAGTAGGCGGAGATTATATATCTAAAAAAGTGGCTATTAAACTTAACATAACGGATAGAAGGTACTAATACTAAGACGACTAAACAGGATATTTTGGCAAGTGGTTGTTGATTATCTTTCTATTCTTCAGAAAACTTTTCAGAGACTGACAACTTGACTTATTAGAAAAATCAGATATTAAATCTTTAGTTATTTACTAGGGTAACTTTCATTCTGTGAATACAGGCGCAAAATGGTTTTATATACGTGGGAGAGCACTGTTTCAGAACTACATTGAAAAGTGTATTATAGAGGCTAGAAAGGGCCGGCCTATTACCGATCCGGCCGATATACCATATTTAAGTACATATTACTCCAAACTTCAGTCTAAAGTATAAGTTACTCCATCAGAACTATGCAGCCTGGTCGTGGGCTTTGACGTGAGCCTTTTGTCGCTTGTCCTGGACGCATTGCTCGACATCTTCTTCCAAGCCCTCAATGACCTGGATATCTGAATCTATATCAACGTTGTTGAGAGGGGAGAACTTGCCGCGGCCCTCGAGCAGCCACCCAGCAATCATTGCAACAGCCAAACATGTCATGATCAAGACGGTATAGTTCATAGTATCGGCAGTCACAGGATGGGTTTGCGGGATCTAGCGCGCTGTTAGCCTCCAGAATGAGCATCAGGAATAGGACAGGGACCCACGAATGCCACGATGATAACAAGGACAGAGTATAGAATAGCAACAATGTATACCGGATTTGACCAACCTCCAAAATCCCAGCGGGGACTTGGAAGGAGCATTGATCTTTTGGTTAACAGAAGGATAAGTGCGGGAAACCCTTTATTATATCAACAAAAGAACCAAGAACGAAACAGGGACTCATACCGAAGCTAATGATCTGGCAAACAGCTTGTGCACCGATTATTGCGTTGAATGCGGTGAGCGAGAAAAGATAACTAGGATGCGTTAGGGAGGCTTTAACGTTGAACGCCTTCTATCTCACATTAGACCAATAGCAAACACGATCACACATGAGAGGTTGATCGACCACACAGGAAGGTTTGTGTGGGGAGATAAGTGCACCAGCCTTGTGAAATGTCAGCTGTGGATATTCTGTGAGGATGGAACTCGTTCAATCCATACTTGTCATTCCAGAAGAGACCATTATCTCGGGCGAATGCATAACCTTGACGACTCATCGTAATGGCCGAACCGAGAGATGATGCGACCATGTTCACGAGTAGAATGCAACAAAACACTATTGCTGCTGCCCGGCTGCCAGTGGCGAGTCGAATGATTTCGAGCACGGGGACTCTGCAGCGTGTTAGCAGTATCCAGCAGGAACAAGGTATTACTCTCACCCAGTAGATGTTGCAACAATAGCATCCAAGTCTTTGACAGAAAAGCCAAGGACAAGAATCCAAACAAGACCAATTGCAAATTGACTGAGGATGACGATGATCATGATGCGGGGGAGAAACCGCTTAGGCTGTGGAATCTCCTCAGCCAGATGCGCTGGCCCATCGAGACCCATCAGAGTTGAGAAACTATTC
Source organism: Fusarium proliferatum ET1 (assembly GCF_900067095.1). NCBI lineage: Eukaryota > Fungi > Ascomycota > Sordariomycetes > Hypocreales > Nectriaceae > Fusarium > Fusarium proliferatum. The sequence goes on along the minus strand of NW_022194795.1, from coordinate 3,192,903 downwards.
ATCAGTCCGAGTAGGACAGCGAATCCCGTAGAAGAGTATCTAGTCACCACTTGATTAGCGAGTTGGATGACGAACGCATTGTCATCTGACACGAACCCAGTTCTGTTGCTCGTTTCTACAAAGACGAAACTTGCGGAAGCTTTTGGAGCCTTGACAAGAAGCAGCACAGAGAAAGCCACGAAACCAATCGCGGTTGCCCAGCCTATACAAGTCAGCAAATCTATGTATGGGGGCTTGCAGCGATGCTTATACTCACAGCCAATATTCTCCAGCGTGGGAATACCCCTCAGTCCAAAGAGGTTAACGAGCCAACAGCCCATTGCAACAATCATGTATGCGACAAACAGACGCCATCGAACAGTCACGTCAAAGTCCGCGTCGCAGAGATTGATCAGTCCGAGAAACAAGGTGGCAGTAACAGCACAGCAGGCCGCGTGAGTCAGGACCCAGCCAGCATAGTTCAGCCAGCCGAGAGGATAGGCAACCTGTCGCTTGTACTTTTCAGGGGTCAGAAAGACGGCATAGTGATAAGCGCCGCCTGGCAAAAGTCAGTACGGTTGATAAGCTGTGGGTGGCCGACATACCAGCAGTAGCGAACCTTGCAGAACATTGCGCGAAGACGAGCATGATACACATGACGCAAAGACTTGACGCCGTGCTTTAAAACAGGTTTGTATCAACATCGACATAAAAGGTGATGTACGCGAGGGCTTCTAGACTTACTAGCCATAGATGAGAGTAGGAAGACCACCAGCTGAGAGACTGATGAACAAGATAAAGGATATTCCACCGAAGGAATTGATGGTAAGCCATCCTATACTTATGCCGCTCCACAGGCCAAAGGTGTGCGGAAGGTGTTGACCTTGAGAGGAATTGATCTGAGTAGCCATAATGAATGGTTGAGATGAGTTATGGAATGACTGTGAGATACTTGGGAGCTGCGGCAACCCTCTTAAGTATTAATCTTTATCCAGGTTCTGTTAATTCATGAAAGAGGCTTTATCTGCATTGCAGGTTGTTGTAGTATCACTATCATCCTCTACCTTTCTAAAGAGGCTCTGTGATACGCTAAAGTCATCTGGTATCCTATACTCACTATGGGATGTACATTCCGTAATTCAAAGCGGCACAAAATGCGGTTCGGTTGACTGATTGTTGAGCAATTCGGTTGTGGACAGCGGACTAATCCAAGACAGGACATCATAGTGCTATCAATGAAAGTCCTCTAGGTGATATCAGCTCAATATGAAAGAGATAAGAACCAGGAGAGATAACGCTTGTAGACATTATAGCTCTTAATTGGACAGATCCTTCTAGATAAGCATGAAGTAGGCTTGCCTGTTAGCTTGAACTACGTTATCGAAGGCTAACGTTAGGTGAATTATAGTTAGATCTGGGTTTATCAGTAAACCCCGCATAGAATGTTGCCCCACATTCATTGCTAGACCCATCGGCATTCAGTAGTACTTCCTGCAGCATTATGTTGACTGCTTGTATGCCATGGTTAACAGAGAGTGAGAGTAACCAATACCTTGACAAAACAAGCGATTGCGAGGAACCGCATTGAACAAAATATGGCTAGTATAAGATCTGGAGACCCACGTAAGAACAAACCTGCATCTCAAAGCCTTCACAAAGCCCTCAGCCGATTACATACATGCCGTCGGACTTGTTGCAAAAGTGGTCGAAGGTACAATAAGGGCAAGCTTGAATTGTCACTCTCACGGAGTTACATGTGGTCGCGATACCATATAGTGAAAAAATTAAAATACCTTCATTTAAAGCTAATTATGTATAACTGGCCTGGACTATGAGTTAATCGTTGTTTTTGTCTACTACGGCTTGACTACGGCCTACAAGGTGAACCTTTGTTATACGAGCTTAGTATAACTTAAAGAGATATTACGAGATCAAGAAGATAAATATTCATATAAAATACTCCTCGCAGGTAAATAGTCTGACAGCAAAGGAGAAGATGTCTTCTTAGAGAGGGAATTTAAAGCAAAGTCCTTCTGTCACCCGAGCGTAATCCTGGTATTGCAATATATATAAAAACAATGTACCCAATTTCAATTTAAGGTAGATCTAGTATAAAAGATAAAGGTGTCTTGTGTGTCTAGGCTACAACCTGCCCTTCAATGCTCCCGTATCCGAAAGGGTCTTCATTACTGCCCAGCGTGACGATCGGATCTCTCATATTCACATGACCACAGTTTGGGTGACTAACCGAGTAACCCAACAACGACTGTACCTCGGGATCGTAGTCCTTGATGACCTCACGAGGAATAGCCAAGTACTGGTTCTCGTCCGCCCGGTATGAGCCACGCACCATATGACAAGAAAAGATGTTGCGTCGCTCGTCGGTAATGTTAGCTCCAGCACCATGCCACACGCTACCGATGATCATAACGGCATCGCCCTTCTCCATCTCGGCCGTGGAGCACATAGACCTATCGGCAGGTCCTGAGATGGAGGCTTCGGGCCAGAAGTGGGAGCCGACAATGATTTGAGTAGCTCCATTCTCAAAAGTGCATTTCTGCGGTTAGGTCAGCACGCTGATCGGAAGAAGAAATAGTGCCAATACGTACAGTGCCTGCAACAAGCAACCCTAGCAGAGAACTCTCCCCGCTACCTTCGACATGGTCAAAGTGTTGAGCCATGTCGTCCCGGTGGAGGGGCTGAGCCTTGGATCGACCGCGAGAGAAGGCTTCCGATACGGCCAAGACGGGGTTAGACACACACTTGTATCGCTTGCCATCACGGAAAGGGTAACTATGGGTCTCGTTGATTAGATGAAAGCTTCAAACTTGAAAGGGACACTATTCTTACGACTCTTCCTTTAGTAAAAGCTTTGATGCCTCTCGATAGACAGGATGGTTGATAGCTTTGTGGGCAAATGTTGGAGACTTTCCTGCGAAGCCACTGTACACTCAATTTTATTAATCACTCACCGAAGGAAAAGAAGACTTGAACAAGATGTGGAGTACTGACCTCAGAGGCGGGTCAGTAGGAGGGAACAGGGTGCCCTCATACTTGCCAACCTTCTGATAGTGAGGGTCGGCCTCTGCCTGGATTCGATCTGCCTCTTCTGGCTTGATGAAATTCTTGATGATGATGCCCCCGTCTCTGCGAATTACGCTGACAATTTCTTCAATGGGGGCCGTGGCTGGCAACGCCGTGATTTCCGGGTTGTTCCGCTGATGAGTAGGGTTGGGCATTTTGGCGAAAGGCTCAAAGTACAATGGAAGAAAGCTTAGTTGCAGGTGTAAGGGAACTCTAGTTGCTGTAATTGTTGCTTTAAATGAATGGTATAATTTGGTTGATAAAACTGGTATATATGCACATCACTGCATATATTATTCTAATCACACCGAATATGGATCAGAAACCAAAACACGAAACGAGCTAAAAGAGTTGATAGCGTTAATTGTTCCCAAAACGGTAACACTAATGCTATCAGTTGTAAAAGCCACACTGAAGATCTTATCGCAGTGGGGCTGGGCCTGGGCTTATCTTATCCAAGGGCTTGCGGCTTTCGGCCGGCCTTTAGGGAATGTCACAGCATTTCCGAGGATAGCCAATATGATGTACAAGTTGACGACCATCTCTTTCATATCTAAATACCTGAAGCACCACGGAAGCATAAGTAGCCCGAATACCCAGGTCTATAAGGACATTACCACCAAACACTTGATACATCAAAGCCATCTTGTTCCTCTTTTGCCTATCGCTCATATCCACCACCACTATGTCTTCTGTTAAGAGACTCGCCGCTTCAGCTCAAGCCCACGATGTCCTCCAGACACTCAAGGCAGATGGCATTGTCGTTGTTGAAGGTGCAGCCAAGGCTGCGACATTAGACTCCGTTCTCCAAGAGATAGGACCGTTGGCTGATGGTCAAACCTTTGGTCTGATCGGCAAGAGTCGAACCTTTGCCACCGATCTTTTGATGAATGACCTCTTCATCGACCTTACGAAACGCCTTCTCACTGATACATGCACAATTTACTATTCCGAAGAAAGAACCGTTTCTACTGCCGAGCCTCAAGTATCTTTTACATCCGCTTTGTTCTCTAAGCCAGGATCTGCTGGCTGGGGGCTTCGTCGTCAGGACGATTGTCATCATACCATCCATCCCGCCAAACGCGAAACCGATTTTGGTATCGCGTATGCAGCGACTGACATCACCAAAGATAACGGTGCTATTCGGGCTGTTATCGGCTCCAACATGTGGAAGGACACTCGAGATCCCACTCCTGCTGATGAGACTCAAATCGAGTTGAAGAAAGGGGATGCTGTTCTTTGGTGAGTTTATTTATAGCTTTTAGATATTCTCAAGACTCATTCTCACAATCTTCAGTCTAGGGTCTGTCTTCTACGGCCAGAAGCCAAACACCACGAACGAGGCTAGTTTGTTGCTCAGCGCTTTCACCACGCCAGGATGGTGCCGCCAGGAAGAGAATCAATATTTGGCCATACCATATGAGATTGTCGAAACGCTCCCTAAGGATATTCAGCGCTTTCTGGGATACTATGTCAGTCTCCCTTATGGAGGTGCAGTAGAACATATGGAGCCGCTTGACTTCCTTGCAGCTAAGGGTGACTGGACTAAGTATATCCCTGTGGATTTAGTTTAAAGTAGTAGTAAAGAAGTCTAAAGATAGTAAATTGCAGTGAAGCATAAGGGGGTAATAACTATACTAAAGGAGATATAAGTGCCTTTTTAAAAGTTAATTAAATTAAGATATTTTAAAGGCAGTTTCCCGTTCAGGTTGGATGGTTTCTGTCTTCGGGGAAATGTCGCAAATAGCATCGTGACAAGGGTCGTAGACAGGCATTGCAAGTGAAGATTATTTGTAGCTAAGTTGAGAGGATAGTGAATGATGTTCCACGGAAAAGAGGGCTTAAACAGCCCTCACTTGAATACATTCGCCAGTATTTCGGAAATGAGCTGAACCAACATGCATATTCATAGAGCCAGTTAGGCTTTCCACACGATGCGTATGGTAGGGCTAGCTTGGAATGTAGTCTATAATAAAACATGCCTAGAGCATTAAACTATCATAAAGCTTTTCCCATTGTTTTTGCTTTATCCTTGTATATAGTAGTAATTCCCGGCGCTACTAGTCGGGACAGCACTGGCGATACTGGATTCTCATCAGGAGTTGTGAATAGGCGCAGGCGGGTAATAAGACAACTGAGTCGTGGCGACGCGGTAAGTACCGTAACGGGAACTAGAAAAAGGAGGCTAATGATCAAGGACAGAAGCCTGTGTGATGTATTTTGGGTAATCATTAGCCAGATAACTCCGAGGCCGATCAGGTTTTCCACCCAGAAGACTCGAAATGTATGACGCCAGCTGAGGCCAAGTCGATCGCGATTTTGGGCGTCCCATTTGATGGATATGCCCCGAAGCAAGCCACAGAGAAACCAGGTCGTGCTGACAGTAACCGCAGTTGAGACGATTGACGTAATGAGATGCTCTAGGACGACGGAGGTGACAAAGCGCAAGATGCCACCATAGCGCTTGATTTCGAAAGGTGTTGCCACAACAGTGAAAAGAGCGGCAGTGTTGGGTAAGAGTTTGAGAAAGAGCCATTGCGAGAGAACAGTAACGCCAACTCCGGAGGCACCAGGGGTTCCTACTCGCAATCTGATATTGAAAGCTAAAGTCATGATAAACCAAGCCATCGGACTCAGACACTTGGCAAGAATCCGACACACCTGGAAGCGATTGATGAGGCTGAGTCCTGGCTCCTTGAGCAGGAAAACATATTGCATATCTCCCTGAGACCATCGGTCATGCCTATTCATGGCATCAATCAAAGTCGGCGGAAACGCTTCGTAACTCTCAGTTGGAATCGGCAGTAGCCGGCACTCGTAGCCAGCGCGGTGCATGAATATGGCTTCCACAATATCGTGGCTCATAATGTGTCCTGCAAGGGGCGGCTTTCCCGGGAGGACCGGCAGCTTGCAATGCTCCAGGAAAGCCCTGGTGCGGATAATTGCGTTATGACCCCAGAAAAGCGCACAGTCGTTGGTCCACCAGCTAAGACCGAGGCAGTTGACGGGTAGGTAATAGCGGCTGCCGAATTGCATGAGACGTGCAAAAGCACTCACTGCTGGCGTTCCAGTCAACGCAGTCTGGAGTATGCCTATTTGAGGGAACTTCTCCATGCTAGATACTATACGAACCAGCACGTCTCCGGACATAACGCTGTCCGAGTCGAGTAGAACAAAAAACTCGTCGCCTTTGCTGTGATTTTCGGCGTAGTCATACATATTTCCACCCTTGTAACCAATGTTCTTGCTGCGGCGGCGGTGAAAGGGGGTTTGATAAGTGCCTATGCTGATATAGTCTTTGAGGCGCGCGAAGCCTTCGTCCTCCAGGCACATCACCTCCGGGAGAGTCGTATCGCTGAGCAAGACAAACCTGAAGTGTTGAAGGCGGCCTATCTGAGACAAGCTCTTGTGCATCTCGAGGACGCGGTCAAATATTGAGGTTGGGTCTTCATTGCGCATGAAGACAACCAGGGCTGTTCTGGACCTGAGTTCTGGGAGGGGTGCTTTGGCGTCGAAGTAAGGATATACGGACTTTTCTGCATTGCCAAAAGCCATGACCAAGAGACCAATGACGGCATTCCAAGAACCGACAATGGGCTGAAACGTGCAAATGAAGGAGCAGAGTAAGATAGTGCCCTCAAGGAAGGTGATGCCATCCTTTTTCAACATGGTGTAGTTGCTCCATTGAACCAGAGATGAGGTACCAAAGAAGAGGGCCATGATCAGCCAATGGCGCTGATATCCAGGCATGCCGGTAACCTTGACAGGAGAGAAGATGCCCATATTTTGTGTTTACCAGACCGACGGACTCCTAATTTTGGGTGTTTTGTTCACTGGAATAGGAAATATCACTTAGTTGGAGTGAGATGGAAAGAGAATATTCTCTTTTTAAGTGTCACCATATTAATAACTGGCTCATTTGTGTCAGGGCACCTGATGGTTCAAACAATAGGCTGATTATCTAAAAAGGGGCTCCTAAATGATGATTTTTCTGTTAAGTCCAATTACGATCAAGTTTACACATGAGCAAATAAAATTTGAATTTGCAACTGATTGAATAAACTTTAGTTGCCTGCGTATAGATCGCCAACCAGAGGGTTTCTGAAGGATTGTCCACGTAACCCGTTCCACATCACCCTTGTCACAGGCCAGATAGAATTACTGCTCCCATCCCAGTTTCCATACCCAGCCTAGCTCTCTCTGTCATCAAACGGTCTCCTACTGCCTGGCGCGTTTAATGCTATAATACAGGGCTATTTACACTTACAGTTAAGGCTTTAAGAAACTTTGAATTGGCTACAAGAAGATGACAAAGATAAGTCTAATCTATTATAGGGGTTTAGTTTTGATATGAGATTATATTAACATGTACTCCGCCAGGATGATGGACCAAGGAGAAAACCGCCAGGAGGACAATTACGTACGCAAATATGTAATCGTCGTCCTGACCATGAACATTAACGCATGACGATAACTCGAATGATAGGCTGCGATAAAAGTTGAATATTCATTCATTTGGCTTGTTTAGGGCGAAGAGATTATCTTGGTGACCGCGGATTGATCGTAATTCGACCCGCAGAGGAGCACAACACTTGTTTGCCCGGCTAGTTTTGATGCGACCTTGTTGAAGCCAGCAAGAGCCAAAGCTGCGGAACCTTCAACAATCATGCTCTCAGACCAAGCAAGCTCCTTCAATGCCTCCTTGATATCGTCCTCACTACAGTCAATAAGTTCATCAACAACTGCATTTGCCAGTCCAAGTGTTATGGTGTTCTCATCGATGCCACCGGCAACAGCCTCGGCCAAAGTGGGAAGATGTTCTGTTTCGACAACGTGTCCTGCGGCCATCGACTCCGCTAGTGCTTTGGAGTTGACCGCTGAAACACCAAAGACTTTGATGCTTGGATTGTTTGCCTTGAGGATGGATCCGATGCCACTGATAAGACCTCCGCCCCCCATTGAGATGAAGATGTTGTCCATATGGTCACACTGCTCAAGAAGTTCAAGGCCAATTGTACCTTGGCCTGCAATGATATCAGGGTCGTTGTATGGCGATACGTAAGTATAATCACCAGAGGCAGCAAGCTTCTGGGCATGTTGCTCCGCGAGACCAGCCTCAGCACCATGCAGAATCACTTCGACGCCATATGATTTGATAGCATTTAGCTTGGCAGGAATAACAATCTCTGGAAGGACAACAGTGAGATCCTTGGATAGAGTTTGTGATGCCAAAGCGCAGCCGATGCCGTGGTTACCGGATGAAGCAGTGATCAATCGGCCTTGCCCTGCTGCTGAAAGTTTGGACATGGCGCCTCGGACTTTGAAAGATCCCGTGAGCTGAAAGTTCTCAGCTTTGAACAGGACATTGGCTTTGAGATCGCGGCCGACCTTCTTGGCAGGGATGAGAGGTGTTTGGTAGACGTGATGACGAATGCGGCTTCGCGACTGCACTGAAGCTGCTGCTATTTCTTGAAAGGTTGGCATGGCGTTGGCAGTTGGGTCTGAAGAAGAGAAGATATACAATGTGTGAAGTAAGCTCTGATGAAGGCGTCTGAGGTGAAAAATAATTGAGGATGGAGTATCTGCAGGTCTCGGCCGCATTTATGTATGTCTAGTCTGGTCGATTCTGGGATTGGATGTCTTTACTAAGGCGCGCAGCGCACATGTCAGCAACAGCCCAAGCTAAACCATTCTTGGCAACTCTTCTGACTACAGCGATTGGCTGCATCGCCGATACGATCGAGACTCATGGGATTCAGAACACCTTATAGGACCTTAATTGATGCCTTCGAGGTGTGTCTTCTAGCCCAATGAAGAAAGCCTTGCCTTACTTGTCCAGTTATGGGCTAGTGGGCGAGGATCAGTATGAGAGCCGCAGCATTTAGACCTGCCTAATCAGGATAATTAAGCGTTAGTACCCACTTAGGATTACAGAGCAGAGCAGATTGATCTCATTGAGATATTTTACAATCTAAAATATGCTGATCTTGTGAGTCAATATCATATACTTAGTAAATCCTAGCACACAACCTCGTTCCAACGTCAGCCACCAACTGGAGCCATTCTCCTGGTGGCGTCTGATCTTTCTGCTCAACACATTTTCCGAATACCTCCCAGACCTTGAGGAACTTGTGATTACTCTCCTTTGTCGTCTCAATAGTATCAAATGCTTTTACCATCCAATCATACTGTTTCACCTTCCTATAAGCCTCACGAGCCTTCTGCTTCTCAGAATCCTTAGCAAGGAATACTCTAACCTGGATGCAGTAGAGAATCAGGGCTGCGAGACCAGCTGCTAATGCAGTCGCGACAGATGACCCGTCCACGATCTCCGGGGGAGTTTTTCTGTTTGGACCGCTGTCGACTTCGACTCTATCACCGGGAAAAGTGTAGCTCAGACCCGAGGTATTACCGACGTAGTCTACGCTTGCACCTGAAGAGTTTGCAGCGCCGATGGTGAAGATCTTGCCTGTTGCTGCTTTCGAGGGATATGTTTGGACGTCGTGGGCTCCCTTGTCGCTCGCCGAGCAGAACATGAGGATGTTGGCGTTGGCAGCCTCGATGACGGCGTTCTCGAGGTCCTGTCTTTCTCTGTCATCCTTTGGTGGGTCGATGGTCCATGACATGGAAATGATTTGGACTCCTTGTACTATCGCTGCACGGATGGCCTATCGGTGTTAGTTACTGTTGTCCATCATGTTCCAGTTTACATACCTTTGCAGCACTTCTGGCGGTGATATTCAGCTTGGTCCCATCTTCAGATGGAGTATCCTCAAGTCTCAATATGAAGAGAGATGCATGCGGACACATGAGATGGATATTCTTCGCCATGATAGTTCCGTGACCAGTTCGAGACATGTAATATGGATCGAGAAGACCTCGATGCTCAGAACGTATGCAAAAGCTTCTACCACCGGTAAAATCGTAGTCAAGATCCTTTATGTCAACTCCATCATCAATAATGGCAATCTGGATTGGTCCGATCATCTCGCTGATCTTAGTGCCAGGGGCCATGGGATAATTTGCCTCAGCTTCAAAGACCAGCTTTCTGAAGTCTGTCATACACTGGATCCACTCGTGCTTGGTAGTATGCTCTGGGACTTCTTCAGCGCGAGCTGGGGTCTTGTCAGTTCGTCTTCGATGCGTATTTGGCCACTCTAATTCGACTTCGAGTTTGGGACAAAGTAGCTTCATTCTGTTCTGGAACTCGTTCACATTGTATTCAGTTCGGACGGAAGATTCAAGGCCCTTTTGCTGTTAGTATACCGCCATATGATGACAACTAGGCAAGACTCACTTGCTGGATATGAAGTTTGACAAGCCCCAGTTCGGTTAACTTTGCTAACCCTCCAGGCTCGCTCCAGCCTCTGAGGACAGCATTATTGCCGCTCCAATAGAGATGAATCTCACGTGCCTTCGGAGCGGCATTGACAATGACTTCGGTGCACAAGTCTGTCTTGTTCCAGTCCCAAACCTCAACGCCCATGCCTTGGAGCGCCTTCTCAATGGCCTCATCACTGTGCGATGGGGAATTGGGATCAGAGTCTTGTACAAACACGCGTAGGACCGTCTCAACGCCCTTGTTGCGGAGCTGGTTGAATATATGCACCAAGTCCGACCTCCCAGCCCCATCTGGTACGGGCTTCATTTGTTTGCGCATGGAGGTTCTCGACTTACTCTGCTGTGGCTCCTCAACCGTGATTCTAGGGATCCAAACGTATTGTAGAGTGTCCTCGAAATTGATGTTGCGCAGAAGATTAGTAAGTCCCTTCTGAGTGAGGGTTTCATCTGGATGCATCATGCCAGAGAGGTCAAAGCTAAGCTCCTTGTCTACGGCATGTCAAACACAATTCAATCCATGAGTAATATTCAGAGGAAATCTTAGACTTACCCGAGGGTGTATTCTTTCCATACAGGATCTCCATAGCGTCAGTGCAATCCCGGGATCTCAAATAGTGCAGCTTGAGCAACCGTTCAATTCCCTTCACAATTGTCTCATCCACTGGATCTGATTTGCTGCCACTCTTTTTGCCCTTCTTGGACTTGTTTGTACCTGATTCATCAGTTGTCTTCTTTTTGCTGTCATCTCCAGCATCTGGAACAATACTTGGAGCCGGTGAGGCAATGGGCACAGACGGCTGGATGGTGATACTGCCTCCATACTTGGTTCGGTGATCGACTCGTACGCTATCCCGCATCTCATGTCGCATGGAGCTGTTAGGCGATGAGATAGATGGCACAGATGACGACATGCCACGATTTGGAACAGATTCTGCTTCTTTGCCAGGCTTCTCTGCTTCTTCTGCCAGTTTCTTTCTACCCTTTCTGACACTTTCTTTATGACACCTATAAGGAGAGAGATTTGCCTTATTGAAATCGCCGTTTTTGCTGTTAAAAATCGCCCGATCGCCCTTGTCTAGCATCATCTTCACATACTGTAGCTGTTCTCTCTTGCAGTTATTATAGTCAACAGCAAGATGAAGCGGGGTGTTCCCATTGTCGTCCTTTGCTGCCAAAACCTCGGGCTTCGCTTTCTCTATGAGTAGATCAAGGAACTTGATCCTCTTGTGAATGCCGATGTGAAGACAATTCATGCCCCTGCTTCCGACGATGGAAATGATGCTGCTTATGTCAGGATGAGCCTCGCACATCCACTGCACTAGTGGTTTCTTTCGCTGCTCAATTGCAAGGAACAGTGATGTGCACCCCGAACGGTCTTTGATTTCGAGGTAATTCTTCTGCTGGCAGAGGAATTTGATGAGGGGCTCCATTTTTTCATCCAGGTTAGGAAGTGACTTTTTGTCTTCCTTGGCCATGATGTGAAGAGCTGTCGGCTGGTCTCTGTCTCTAGTCTGGCGGGCGAGGTTTGGTCCCCGATGGGTCACGAAAGCAGCCAGTTTCTGACTGTCGGTGAGGTCGAGTTCTCCATCGCGAATTTCTCTGAGGACTTGAGTGAGCATGTCCTTCACTGAGGCTTTCTCACTCTCCTCATCCCCATCTTCATCCTCGCTGCCACTGTCTTCGCTAGACACATCGCCAACTTTGGACGCTGCGTCTGTGTCTGCTTCGACAAGGTCATGATCTGGCTCTACATTGTGGGGTTTGTAATCCTGGATTGCCGTGCTCATTTTCAGGGCTGAGGACATCTTGGATATCTTGCTTGTTGTTCAGGGACCTAGAGAACTTCCCAAACCTTTTCCAACCATCATAAACGACACCAAGCAAGCAGATAATTCAATTCTCGGCATGTCACGCTTTGACTCAGGCAAAATCCAGGGACTCTGAAACCGACACCCCACCCTAATCTCCAGGGTCTATTCTGGTGCGTGTGATAGGGCCTCTAGGTTCCGCTTTGCAGGGGCCACGTCACTACCGGGTTCCATTCAAGCTGCCAGGGATTGTACAGCCCTGTAAGGATGTTCATAGCAAAAGGTCTTTGGACCTGGCCATGCGGTCAGCATATGCGGCTAGTATTGCGAATAGAGTTTGGAGATTTACGAGCCACGAGACTCACTACCAAATATGAGCATAAAATGCAGTGCTGGACTCGCCATGCCGAGGTTTATCAAGCATTAGATGGCCTCCTGGCAAAATGGTCCATACTGAGAAAGAAGACTACTACGATTACAGCGATGGAACCACTGAGTTCTTCGACGTAGACGCCCAACTAGATGCAACATCCATCAGCATCGGCCTCAATATATCCGCAGGGAAAAACAACGAGTTTCACACCCGCAATAACCCAGCGACGCCCTTTCAACGATCGACAATCACTGAGCGGCAAGGAATAACTCAAGTACAGTGCTTTTCACGCGAGATCATCCATGGCTACTTGTCACCAGACGGAAACAACGCGACCTTGCTTGTCTATGATCTTCATCTCGACACAACCAAGAAATCCCGGCGTATCCGCGAAGCTCAAGTCAAGTTCGAGTTTAAGAGCAGCAATCCAGGAGGCTCAGCACCCCAGATAGCAAAGGTCGCACCTCATGGAAGTGTCTCCCTGTTAGCAACATCTGCCGAAGAATCCAAAACTATCGGCTATGGACTATCGGCTGGAGCCAGCCAGTTCTTCAGCGTCGAGAGCTCGGCCAAATGGGAGAAGACGGTCAGCCAAACAAAAAACGACGCTGCCAGAGTAGCAGGTGGTTTTCTCTGCAATGACTACGGCAAGCAAGTGGGTGCTCAGTGGAGCCTTTTCGAGAACAGGCTAGTAGCTTCGGGCACACCGAGATTTATGCGCTTTGCGATTCTACTCGACAGGGACAACGACGAGGAGGAGTTTGAGTGCAAAGTCACCATCAATGCTAGTGGGGATTGGAAAACCGTGCTGGGAGGATTGGTTGGGTCTACGCCGCGCGATGATCCTATCCTGTTTGACCCGACTCTGCCGCCTACGAACAAGCTTCGCAAGGCTTACGATATCGAGAACCTGGCATCACTAGACTTGGATGAGTTTGTGGAGATCGAGTTTGATAAGCCTCTGAATAACATTGGGGGAGCACGAGGTTCAGCTTAACAGGCCTCGGCAGATCATAGTCGTTTAGGGCAGTAGAATTATGCACGCACGGGCCCGAGTGCCGTGAGGGATTTTATTCGCCTGATCCTTCGAATAGACTTCCAGCTTAACCACGAATGCTTCCTGTCATGTGCACCGTTGCACTATCGGCGGCTAATATACCTACACTAACTACTATGTGAATCATTTCAAGCCCTACCCATGTCGACCATAGTGACGGTGAGTCTCCACATTCCGCTTAGCACGGAGACAAGACATATTTCGCTGACTGGGATTGTTTCTCTGCGGAAAGTCGGATGAAAGTCAAGGAGGCATTCTTGGAACCTTGGTGAACTTTTTGAGAAACACTGCCAAATCTGACATGTCTGACTCGGAGTCCGTTTCCGGGTCCTCCTCGGGGGGTGGTGAGGTCCCGTCTCGACGTTCATCTGTGCAGCTTCAAGATGAGAGGCAAGTTGAGGATATCGACAGTACTGAGAACTCAAAGATACAGACGGAAGAGATATGTGAAAACATGAGAAATGAACCCCCGACTCTCAAGCTTACCCAACCGACGGAAGCTGACACCAAGACTGAAGTCTTACACCTTGTATGGCAAGAGTCGCCGTCAGACAGTGATACAAGTGCTCAGGCTGCTGAAGCACGACTTATAGAGTAGGTGTCGCACCAACGCCAGGCCTCCGATACTGATGATCTACAGTTTCATTGTTATACCTGGAGTGTATGCAAATTGGACTGACAAAGACTTTGGGCCAAGCCCTGGATCTGGAAGCTCAGCTTGGGTCACTAAATTCGCCGAGGAAGGCCGGGAGAAGCTCAAAAACGCTCACAGTAGCTGCCGCGTGTTTCGATTCGACTATGACTCTTCCGAAATCTTCTCTGGTCATAGGTCTCGAGAGGCAATCCATCGGGTTGCCTTAAGATTGCTCAATGGGCTACGCTCAAAGCGTTACGGCGAGATCAAGGTATGGGGTGACTCATCATCTTAACACTATTTTCAGTCTGACATGGAGACCTACATATAGAAACGTCTTATATACTTTATCAGTCATGATATCGGAGGTACTATCGTTAAAGATGCAAGTTCTGAGGCTTTTTGAAATGCTGAGACTTGTGTAACTTATACTGACCAAGCTTAGGCTCTCATTACAGCTTCCCTTGATAGGAGCTCATGGCAAGACATATCAGAGATGACACGAGCCTTGGTTAGCAGCCCGATGTATTATACAACTTACTTGATCTGACAAACTATAGGTCTTCAACGGCTGTCCACACCGCCAGAGAGACACAGTCGACCTGGAAACGAGGCTAGCTAGCTTTCTCTATAGCAACTACTCTCAGGACTCCGAAAAGCCACGACCTTCATTGGCACCAATATCAGGGCTCACCAAAGCTATTACCCAAGTGAATGGGCTCTTCGTAACTTCACATATCGCGCTGCGCAGCTGGATAATAAATTTGCACTCTCACGGACTAAACAGCAATGGGGTGAGTGGTTCAACATCAGATGCAGTGCCCTTATAAACCGAGACTGACTTGAGATCAGAGTTTCGACGCTTACTGCGCGACGCTGGGCATACCGTTGGAGAAAAGATTGACAGCACCAACCGGAACGGACTATTCTCCTCTTACTCAGTATCTTGCCAAGATAGAACCAGGTATGTTCAAGAGACTCTGTCACTGCTTAATGAGTATTACTAAGTGTCTTATCAGATGTGCGGGACCCGAAAGAGTCCATCGGAGCACGGCAATATTCCCAAGAGAGAAAGCTTCTTGCTCTGGCGTCTCCAGTCTATCCACTTCGAAACAAAGTTGAATCCAACCCCTTGGCCGATCTTCCAGCTTATCAATCCTGGCTGAACAGTCCTTGTCCTCAAATACTCTATCTCCACGGTAGCCACCGGGTTAGGGATATGGCCGAAAGCGTGTTTTATGAACTTGAGGATGAAGCCACAAGAGTGAAACGACGTGCGAACGTTCTCTACTTCTCTTTCGATAGGTTCGACGTGCGCGCGGATAGTATTCGGGACATGATAGCTACTTTCTTGGCGCAAATTTGTAACCATCACCCGAAACTCGGACCCGCTATAAATCGACTGTGCAGCCAGATCGAGAATGAAAAGGGATGGACTGAGACAGACCTGATTCAGTTCTTTGAGATGTTTAGAATTTCAGCGGAAGTCGAGCAGACAATGATTATTATCAATCACTTCGACGAGTGCACTAAGAACTCACGGAAGAGGTTTCTTGATCATATCACTGACAAGTATTACAATGATGAGACTCCCTGGAAGATTGTGGTTACAAGCCACGAGCCAAGTGCTTTGAGCGAAGAACTATCTGGTCCCTTCTGTGTGCCTATTGATATATCTTCCGAGGAGCTAGGGAATATCGCTGTGGATAGTTTCGAGGCCGACATCCAAGCACTGATAGGCTCAAGGGGGGATCTGAGTCTCAGAGACGAGCAGATCCGTGAGGAGCTGAGGTTTATGGAAAAGCTTAGTCCTCCAGTGCGCCATATCCTGCTTGAACAGCTGAGAGTTCGCGAAGAATGGCCCGAAGATATATCGACTGATGATATTCTTGGCTTATTGAGCCTCTCAGAACATGTGGCGGATGGCGACAAGCCTACATTATCTGTCCTGAATGCAGTGCTCAAGCAATACACCGACCGGAAGTCCCTCGAGTGTCTTTTCTCTTGGCTCCTATATGCCGTCAGACCACTCACAATCTGGGAACTTGCCACTATTACTTCTTTCTCAGACGAAAAGGAATGTACTAAAGTGTCTCCCAGTTTCATGGCTGTCGGCCGGCTTGTTGAAAAGATTGAGAAGGACTTTGCTGGTATTCTTGAGGTGAATCACAACGAGGTCAGGTTTAAATACCCATGCTTCCACGAAATCATGGTCAATGATGATGCTTCAGCACAGAACGCCGAAGATAAGGATTATCTATGGAACAAGATCAAAGGCAAAGCTCATCATCTCATCCAAAGCATGTGTCTGGACTACCTATCCAGATATGCTGTTCAGGAGTATGTCAGAGAGACCTTTGCAGTTGCAGACTCAGCAACCTTCGAGACACCACCCTTCCCAGACCGCACAAACCTTGCTTCATATGCTATACAGGCTTGGGCACATCACTATTCTCTCACCTCCCCTCTTCCAGACATATCCACCTTGTCATCGAAAAAGGACCTGGTTCAGACCCTCGCCAAAGCTCAGTGGTGTTTATCTAACCCTGCCACCAGACGCTCTCCCTGCTTCCAATCTCTGTTCCCAATCTTTGCTGGACTTGGCCTCCCTAATGTGGTGGAGCCTCTAGGTAGTGATGACGCGTTGCGAGGTCTTATCGAAGCAGCAAGCAAAGGACAGAAACAAGTGGTCGAGGATCTTCTTGGCGAATACGACTTTACGCCATTTGAGACATGGGATGTTCTCAAGGCCGCAAGCTCCTCTGGGAGCGAGGAGCTGATGAAGGCCCTGCTGGAAAAGATAGAGGCCAAGGGGAAAATACCTGACAACTTTGAGTGGCCGCCTGTTTTGATCTATCGGGCTGCCAATCTGGGTCTAGAGGGGTTTGCCGAAAGAATACTCAGTCTTGGATGTCCCGCAGATCCCGATGTCGATTGGAGAAACGAAACATCCATGCAAGCATCCCCTCTATATCAGGCCGCATGTCATGGGCATACAAATACACTCCGAGTTCTGTTGAAGTATGGCGCCAATATGGAGTACACCAGCCTGTCTGGAAGAAACCCGCTTCACAAGGCTGCCCTTGAAGGTCACACCGAGACTGTCAAAACCATTTTGGAAGAGTCACAGGTCAACATCGACTGTGCTTCCGAGTCAAACTTCACTCCCTTATATCTCGCAGTGCTTGGCGGTAACCACAGCACAGTGAAACTGCTATTGGAGAAAGGTGCAGACCCAGATATGGGCATCTTAGATTCTCACGCTGGGGATGATCAGTGGACGCCTTTGCATGCGGCGACTGATGACGGTTTCATGAAGTGCATCAGGCTACTTCTAGACTACAGAGCCAATCCAAACATTCCTGGGCCGTCTGGACCTCCTTTACATTGGGCAGTTACTCATGCCCGCGTCGATATCCTCGATATGCTTCTCGATGCTGGAGCTGATCCCTTGACTAAAGTCCTTAAGAAGCCTCTCTTAGTCACGAGCGTCGGGTCCGAGCTAAGGGAAGCTGGTCTCGGTATGCTGAAGAGACTTCTGGAGCTCAAACTAGACGTCAACTGTAAGGACGGTGAGGGTAGCACTCCGCTTGCCACTCTAATATACTCGTACGCAAACAAACCAGCGGGCGAATCTGTCCAAAGAGACAAAGCCTTGAGAATGCTGGTAGACCATGCAGCTGACGTCAATCTGGCCAGCGATGACATGTGGACACCATTACAATATGCAGTCATAAGGAAACAGTACAATGCGGTCGAAATGCTCCTGGAAACAGGTGCTGATCCGAACATAGCCTATAAAGAGAACGAGGCACCAATTTGCTCTGCGCTTGAGCAGTCCAAGATAGCCCGCCTGTTACTCGACAAAGGTGCAAACCCCAACGTTGGTTTCTCCCGCGGATTCACTCCCCTCACATACGCTGCATGCTTTGGTCACCAGGATGCGGTGGAGGTTCTCCTTGATTACGGAGCGACTGTTGATCTTGAGTATAGCTTTGGAGATGACGAGCCTCTTAACGATTGGCTTAAGGGCTGGACTCCTCTCATGTGCGCTACATTCCGAGGTCATCATGGAATCGTTCGAATGCTGGCTGAAGCTGGAGCGGAAATGAGTCGACGAGACAAGGAGACAGGGAGGTCCATCGTTCACCTTGCGTTAGTTGGCGGAACCCTTTCGACTATCTTGGAATTCCCTTCAAGGATTGATCTAAACGCGGTGGCAGATAATGGACTAGGAGTCCTTCACTATCGTGATCTTGAACTCACAGAGCTTAAGCAACTGGTCAACGCTGGAGCAGACATTGATATAGGAGCCGGAGAGAGACTTACCCCTCTGCAAGTATACGCTGGCTGCGACTTTGAAAAGTTGCAGTATATCGTCAAGCGTGGAGGGAATGTCAATCATCAATATCATTATCATGGCTCAGCCCTCCATCAAGCTTGCAGAGCCGGTCAATTTAACATGATCAAATTCCTTATTGAGCATGGGGCAAACTTGAACCTAACCAATGAATATCTGGGCACACCTTTACAAGCCCTATTTATTGCTGAAAATCCAATTGATACGCTGGAGCATGAAAGCATGGTCTGCTATCTCTTGTCAGGACACGAGAGCACACATGCGGACATCACAGTCAAAGCTGGTCTCTGGGGCTATGCAATCAACTCAGCTGCCTTTGGAAGTCTACCTCCCGTCATAAACCTCATTCTTGACCAGAATAACGCTAAAGTCAACGTCGAGGACGACATGGGTCGCATGCCCATGCATTTTGCGGCCTATAATGGCTTGGCCAACTTTGAGGCGGTTCTGGAGCGAGGGGGTGACATATATGCCAAGGATAAACAGGGACGTACAGCGTTACACTGGGCTGCCCAGACAGGAAGACTCCAAGTTGTCAAGAAGATCATCTCACTTATGGGTGCAGAGTTGGATGTTGATATCCCAGATATTGATGGTTGGACACCTCTTTGCTGGGCACCTCGTCACGGCTCAACACTCCTCAAGCCAGAAAATGCAGGAGAACCAGCACTTAGTGCTGATGTTGTGAGACTTCTCATTCAGAATGGGGCTAAGAGAGATGTCATAGTTAAACAGGGAGAAGAGACGTGGACTCCCCTGAGCATTTCTCGCTATCACAGAAGTGATCCAGATGTTGTATCATTACTGGATAGTTGCGGTTCAACGGATGCGGACGATAGCGAGAACACGTCCGAAGTGGCAGAGAAGAAGTCGAAAGCTTCATCAAGGCTAGGAGTGCAACAGGAAGATTCCTCCTGTGATTATTGCTTATCGGTTAGTACTTGGCATTCTTCACAAACATCAGCTAACCTCGATTTCTAGCGCATCTATGGGGTGTATTGGGTTTGCAATACTTGCAAATGGTTGTGCTTCTGCCATAAATGTTACCAGCACGCTGATATTCTTCATCCGGGGCATGACAACTTTACACAAAATGGTGAAGAAGAATTTGAGGGGGGTGAACAGGACGTTTCAGCAACAACCGCTTCTGGCTCCTCAGACACATATTCCACCTCTGATTCTGACTCTGATTCTGGTTCCAACCATTCAGAAGCCGTGGAGGATAATGAG
Source organism: Fusarium proliferatum ET1 (assembly GCF_900067095.1). NCBI lineage: Eukaryota > Fungi > Ascomycota > Sordariomycetes > Hypocreales > Nectriaceae > Fusarium > Fusarium proliferatum. The sequence goes on along the minus strand of NW_022194795.1, from coordinate 3,173,037 downwards.
GATAGTTCTTAGAATGGATTAGCTCGAAGGGAACGAAGAGCTGTGGGTCTATGTGATGTATTCCTTCAAATGCCCACGGGACACCAATGACAAAACAATCTTACGTAAAGGTTGATTGATACAGCAGATAACCAGCTCTACACTCATGGTGATCGTGTCCGATGCTCTACCGGCTGGAGTTCCTTGAGATCCACTAGCCAGCAAATCTCCATCCTTCAGGCTCACCAGCTGCATCCTCTGCAGCTTTCAAGGCCTTGTTCTTCTTAGCCACGTACCACTTTGTGATGAGAACAAAGACCACAACCAGACCACAACCTGTAATGATGACGCCGCCTCCGGTCTGATAGTAAGGCTCTTGGTTTCGGAGGAAGAAATATGGTGTGAACCAGTGAGAAACAGACGAAACACAGTTGGCATAGGCGATGAGGGCAGCACGCTTTGTACGAGGACGAGGGACGACGGTTGTCTCCCAAGAGATTTGGATCTAAATAGATTAGTAAAGGGTATTGCTATGAATGATGAAATAGGGGACAGAGCTTACGTTAAGACCAACGAACGGACCAACGACGAGCAGGATCATGCAAAAGTATCGGGCGCCGACATTGAGAGTGGTGATCATGACAGCGCAGCCAATCAGGGTAAGAAGGATAGGAACGATGATGTGATAACCGTGTTCGAGTCGTCGACCAGAGGACCAGGAGATACCCATCATGACAATGAAGGCAATGATAGGAGGTGGGGCCTGAATGAGGTAGGTGGTAGTACCAGAGAATCCGAGGGTGGCGACGATCTTGAATCAGTTTTAGTACACGATTCATAGTTGAACGAAGAGCGACAAGTTACTTACGGAAGGGAAGAAGTCCTTGTAAGATTGTGCGATGATCAAGAAGAAGTGAATGGCCGCAAAGAGATGGGCGAATGGCTCCTTCATGCACATCCAGAAACCATCCCAGTAGCCACCAGCATCATCTTCAGCAATTCCACCAGCAGAAACAGTCTGACGGTATTGAGCCATAGCGGCCTCTTCCTCGGTGATGAAGTATGTGCCCGTGGAGTCAGGGAAGTTGGGGATGAACCAGAAACTCACGAGAGCCACCAAGATACTAACAGCACCTGGATGAACAATTAGCGATGTAAACTGTATTCTCATGCTTGACGACATACCTTCGAGAAGCAAGAACCATTTCCAAGCTCGGAGATTTGCGACGCCCTCCATGTTGGTCAAGATACCAGCAGCCAAAAGACCCGAAAGAGCCTGAGAGATGGTATTCCCTGCATGCCAGATACCCATCCTCATAGGGGACTCATGCTTGGTGTACCAGGAAGAAGTCATGAGAGACACAGCAGGCACAAAGGGTCCTTCAGTAAAGCCAATGAGGAAGCGGCAGAGACAGAAGCCCCATCCAGCAGTAACAGCAGGCATACAGATAGTCACAAAAGACCAGACAAGCATGCAGCTGGGGAGGAGGATTCGAGGGGTTCCCTTTGCGAGGATAACGTTGGCGGGGATCTGAGAGAGGATGTAGCCCACGTAGAACATGGAGATACCCGTAGACCAGACCGTATCTGTCATGTGAAGATCTTCCTGCATGCCTGCGAGTCGAGCGTTGGAGACGTTAATTCGATCAAGATAGCTGCATCAGTTAGTAAGAGAAATATCGGTAGGGATAGAATGACTGACTTCATCAAAAGCATGGCCGTGACCATAGGGAGGAACTTCCAGTCGAGTTTGCGAACGAGAGATTTCTCAATGGCAGCTCGCTCCTCTGGAGTCTTGTCCTTGATGAGCGGATATCGCTCGAGGATCTCATCTCGCACGGGAGCGACCTCCTCATACTCGACATCTCGTTTGATGTCAAAAGACCCGGGTTTTGAGTGGACGGAGCCCGTCATGTTGATAGCAGAACTATGTCTCTCACAAAGATTTCAGGAACAACTCAGCAGTGTGAAAGGGTAAATGATGAATGACGAGAGAGTGCTGCTGATCGATCATTCCCAGAGCCATGGGTATCATACACTTTTATATATCCCAACTCCCAACCCAAGCTGGGTAAGTTCTTCCAAGAATGCCAAGATCCTGTTGTCCTTTTCGCTCTTCCATCCGAGTTTACTACCGCGGTCACCCCGCATCCCCGCGTTTGTGGAATAACCTTGGAAGATAGCGTTCAACGTTCGCGGGGGCTAGCGCTCGGACTTAACCCGTCGGCTACAGTCCGCCAATAAAACTTCATGATTCGGGACCGACGGACTTGGCCCGAATTCAAGTCTGGGGGTTGGGTGATCAAAGCGAGTTGCTGATTGTTCCTGATGAGGAATAGCGTTGCACCATACGACGCAAATGACTTGGGATTTCGGGGGGGATGAATTCCTGGTGAGTCTGCTGGTGTTAACCATATTTTAAGCATATCTACTTTGGGGAAAGTGAACTTACCTGCAGGCTGCCCTGTCCTTCCATCATCTTGGTAGACAGTGATAGGAGGAACTGCTGGAAGATGCTCAATGCGGAGAACTTGGATGAGCACTGCGTTAGAAGTATAGATGCTTTGCTCACTACTTCAAAGGTCTGTGTCAAGCCTGTCTGGTTCGGCTGTGGTGCATTCTGAACGAGACAAACGTACGCCACAGCAGCTGCCAAGATATCATATGCGTCTAGGAAAGATACCGCGGTGCCACTCCCAGACCTGTTATAGAGTTTCTCTATGAGTGCCTTGCAGCAACTAATCGTATCGGCTTCCACCTCGCTGTTACTCTCAGCATCGATGTCGGAGTTTGTCAGGTTCTGGTTGCTTGGTCTGACCATCAGGATAAGTGCCCGGCATGCTAACTGTTCCAGGTAGTCGAACTGAGGATTTGTTGGGGTAGTAGTGCCTCCGTTTTGTGGGGGAAACTCTCGCCAAAAGCAGAGGTTGCTGTAGGAAAAGAGTGGTTTGGGCCGGTGACTTCCAAGTACATCTGAGATAAGCTGTGCATGGGTGACAAGATGCTTGCTCAAAGCGAGTTTAGCTCTGACTGGCCCTGAGGCAGTCTCATCTTCTGTTATGTCTGGTATCTACTTTGTCGTCAGCTAGTTCACGTCAAGTCTCACTGGGCATCATACCGCGACTGAGATGTCAACCTCAGTAATAGTAAACGGTCTACCCATCACGGATGATAGAGACCTACAGTATTTGTCAGTTCGATACATTAACCTAGGACATTGAACCTACCTATCCCAAATATACACACTCCAGAATAACCACTCGACTCGATATGTGTATTCTGTATCCGATGTGTTCCTTGGAGGTACAGTCTTGTGGAGACCAGCAGCGATGCAGTTCGTCATGATGAAGCCCATGAGATGCCATGTTGATCCACCCGAGGCACTAAACATTGAGAAGACGGCAAGCAGAAGCATGCAGTGCAGGGTGTCCAGAGGCTCTTGAGAGTGGAGAATGAATGGTAGTAGCTTCACAGCTGCACCATGCAGATTAGTGGCCAGTGAGGAGAGGCGACCAGAATCAGATGACATGCTGATGCCTATTGCTATAGCTAGGTATGTGTTGAAGCGAGGCAGTGCGATTCTAGTTGGATCAATCCCTTGGTTGCTCGTCTCCAGAACAGCCTCATACTGCTCAAACAAGCGGTTCTCATCAATATGAGGGAGCCAGACGCTCCAGTCCAGAAACTGCTGGAAGTGACTCAGTGTCAGGTCGCGTGTGAGTGGGATGAGCTGGTCATCTGTCACATACACCGGTTGCGACGATGATGCTTTAGAAGGGTCACGGCCATCTACAGCCAAAGCTGCTGATATCGACTCAATGATGGCGAGTTTGTGTGGCTTATCGCCCGTATTCGTTCGAGACTCGGCCATTGCCTTGTTAGATAAGAGGCCGATGGCGCTCATTGTGTCTTGGACACTTGACTGCTCCTCGCCATTGGCAGCGGTCTGTTCATTCACTGGGGCAGATGAGATAGATCCATAAATTGAGCGTCGGCGTTTGCCATTGATGGGCGAAACAGCATCTGCTGTGCCAAAAGACGTATGTCTGGCTTGAACATGTTTTTGCTCGGCAACCTTTATCTTTTCTTCAAGTTCAGCAACACGACGTCTTAGAGACTCGACGTAACTAATAGCATTAGTAAATTATATGTAAACTGTGAACTCGCCGCTATCACATACCCGTTGACTCTTGCATGCGTCAAAGTAGTATCCTCAGCATTAAAGTCAAACTGCTGAGACCGAGCAATGCACTCTACACCAAGATCTGCACAGGAAGTACATGCCGGACGCAGTCTATCGCACTAAGACAAATTAGTAAACCCCCCAAAATGCCTGATAGTGACAAGCATCACCTTCTGTTTCCGCTTGAAGCACCGTTCACAAGCGAGACTGTTCTTCTGCGGAGGCTGGGACTGTGACGAACTGGGGCTGCTGGCCCGTGCAGGGCTTGGGAGTGAGACGCGGGATAGTTCGCGCCAATCACTTGACATTTTGCATGTTTCTTGGATTGATCTGGAGGCGGAGAGAGATACGACACGGAGTGAGCCCGAGGGACGCGTTTGATCGGAGGGGAAGCTGGGGAAGACCCCAGATTTATCGGACTTGATCCTATAGTCACGTGCGGTTTGATCGAAAGTGGTCTAACTTAGTCTGGACGAGCTCCTACTGGGGCATGATGCGGAGAATTACACTTGGAATTAAAAAAACAAAACGACTATCTATAAACTATTTTGCGTATACAAGAAGAACTGGTTCCTTATGCTGCAACTGGGATGCCATTGGTGGCCCCATTTGTGATGCCGTTGCCATTCGTGACAGCCCCATTCGTCGTCCCGTTGGTGACACCACTAGTAGCCTTCTTCTCTACAGAGTGACCATTTGCCTGTTGTGACTTTACAACCGAAGCATTCAACGCAGCCATCTCAGTACCTCGCTTGGTAGCAGCACCGAGAAGTAGAGGACCATCAGTCGCAGCCATGACCCAACGAGCTCCCATCTTACAGAACTTCTCTACAAGATCAAGACGAGCATGAAGACCACCAACACCCAGCCACTTTCCATGCTTCTTACAAGCAGCGATGGTACGTTCGTAAGCCTCAGTAACACGAGGGTTCTCGTAATCTCCAGGAATGCCCATCTCGGCAGTCAAGTCATTTGTACCAATGAGAAGAGAGTCAACGCCAGGAAGAGCGGCAATCTCATCGACTAGCTCAAGAGCCTCAAGGGTCTCGATCATGGGGATAACCATGGTAGCGGCGTTTGTGACAGGGTTGGAGACCTTGGCGGGGATGGAGCGGAACTGATGATGGGGAAGACCGTTTGTGGAGGAACGGTGACCAATGGGTTGGAACTTGGCTGCGTTGACGACGTCTTGAGCGTCTTGCACAGAACGAATGTGGGGAACGATGATTCCGAGAGCGCCGCCGTCCAGAATTCTTGAGACAAAGAAAGGGTCTTTGCTGGGGGCCCGAACGATGGGGGAGATGCCAGCGTAGAGAGCGGCGACGCAGAGTTGGTTTGTAGTCTCGAGATCAAAGGAGGAGTGCTCCATGTCTACGAGGATGCCATCGTAGCCGGCTGTCTTGGCCATGCCGGCGATTTCGATGGACTTGACGAGCTTGATGCTCATTGTGTAGGCGACTTCATCGCGGAGGAGCTTCTCTCGCATGGGGTGGGGAATAGGTGCAGCCATTGCGATAGTATTGGATTGATTGAACGAGTTGGTCTGGTGTATTGGAGTAAGGTGATAGTGGGTATTGATTGGGGATTGGAGATGCTGGTGATTGATGAGGATAGAAGCGGTCAAGGTGGTTTGTCCCACGTATTAATATACACCTCTCCAAGATCACAAAGAGTCATACTTCTTCCTCAAGACTCAGATGCAGGATAAGTCCTTCTCCGCGTCCGATCTCGTTCCCCCATCAATTGCCTCCACGCAAATTCGAGGACGGAAGCCGATTGTTGGAGCCGAGAAGATCGTGGGGTCGGAGCGGGGCCGCATGCGACTCCGAAAAGTCATCGGACATTGTCCATCTCACATCGGCATGAAGCCTACGGATAACGGATGCCGCAAAACGGAACAGAAAAGAGAAATGATTCACCGGTTTGATCCCGCGGGAGTCACAGGAGCTGGAGTTCGCCTCGAGGGGAGATACATAAAAGTTCAAGACTTGAGCCTCTTGTTCTCCAGACAAACACTACCCCACAATCATCACTTTGCATCAGAACTCTCACCTCATTCACCATGGCACCAAGCGCTGTAACAGACACTCCACCAGAGAGTCTCTCTCCTGGGAAGCCAACAGTCTATGTCATGGACTCATTTCATCCTCAAGTTATGGCATACTGCCAAGAGAACTTCAACGCCATTACTCCCGATAACCCCAAGCACAGCCAATGGAGGCAAGAAGCACGCTACCTCCTCATGAGATCCTCTCGCTTAACTGCAGAGGATGTCAAGGCATGCCCTAACTTGATCGCCATCGGCAAGCAAGGCGTTGGCATTGACAAGATTGACGCTGATGCCTGCGCTGCTCGGGGAATCAAGATCTTCAACACTCCCGGCGTGAATGCCCGTGCAGTCGCCGAGCTTGTCTTGACGTTGGCTACTGCATCTGCTCGCCAGGTTGGCTCGATTGTTGCCAAGCAGTCTTCGGGTATCCTTGTACCCAAGGAGAAATGTTCCGGCTTGATTCTGCATCGCAAGACGATCGGCATCCTTGGCATGGGCAATATCGGTAAATGCGTCGCCAGTATCTTCAGAGGCGCTTTTGAAGCAGATGTTATTGCCTACGATCCTTTCCTCCCTGCCGACGCTTGGGCCGATATTTCTCATCAGCGAGCTAGCTCTGTTGAAGAGGTTCTGGAGTCTTCGGATGTCATCACTGTTCACATGCCTCTTACTCCACAAACAAGAGACCTCATTAGCTATTCTGAGATGAAGAGGATGAAGCGAACAGCTATTGTCATCAACACTGCACGCGGAGGTATCGTCAACGAGCATGATCTCAAGCGCGCATTGTCTGAAGGTCTCATCTGGGGTGCTGGTCTTGATTGTCATGAGGAAGAGCCACCAAGCTATGAGAGGTATCACTCACTTTGGGAGGTTGGAGCTGTTAGTACGCCTCATATTGGAGCTGCGACGGCGGAAACGCAGATGCAGACAGGGATGGCGGCGGCGAGATATTTGCTGGAGTTTGCGCTAAACAACCCATGATGTAGCAGGGTTGGTAGTTATAGATTGCTCACTGAGAAAACACGATTAATAGTTTAAATGTCACCATCTTTCTCTTTAATTAAAACTCAAAGCCGTCCCATACACTGGGATTCGTAGGATCGCCATAAACATACTGGCCCAATGCAGACTCCATATTCCACAACGAATCATAGTTCAACAGCGCCCAATTTACCGACGATCCATCTTGATACTCCTCAGATATATCGTTCCCATCTTGTCCTGGAACAGCAAACTGGCTCACCGGGTCCATTAGGCCCGATCGCGACTGCAAACCCTGGTCGAAGAACTGGCGATTCGCTGAGAAGTCTGGCATATTTCCCAAGGAGTTGGGTAGAGTATTTGGACCCAGGTCTGGAGAGAAACTTCGCCCGTTGAAGGTGCTCATATCATTGGAGAAGCCCATGGCTGGATCAACTGGGAGGCTGACGGGCATATCTCGCACGTTCGGCCACAGCCGTTGTGATACGTCTCTGTGTAGAGCTTCAAAGACAGACACGTAGCTCTTTGCGTCCGGGAGCTGTCGGGCAACGCTATTCAACAGCTCTTGACATCGGAGTAATCCCTTATGAGATGCACGCATGTCTTCCAGAGTAAGCTTCTTGGATACGGAAATGCAGTACATGACCGACAACGCAGCTGTGAAGAGCATGTGAAAGTAGCTTCGTGTATGCGTCATCATCTCTCGCTTCTGGCATATGATGTGATATCTCTCAATGGTCTCCAGCGCTGATCTGAGAAAGACTGTCAGGATTTCTTTCGGTGGAGATCCATTGACCTTTGGGACAAGATCGATTGCACGACGGAGGACAGATAGTCTCTCACGGGCAATGAGCAAGTCATACCACTCTTGTGTTTCGTACAGACAGCTCGGTTCCTGTATGATAGGGTTGCTGTTTCTCCAATCTTTCAACTCCTTGAACAGCTTTGTCATGACAACGTGAATGTGACCGGCGAGCAAGTGCTTTGACCTGGTATTAGAGATCTTGCGCCTCAGCTTGGAGAATTCAGTCTGTATATGAGACGATATCTGCCTCAGCCGCACAGAGATAAAGAAGACGGTCATTTCGTTTTGAACATTGGGTTCCCGAGTGTAACTGAACGAGTCGAGGCTTTGCACATTCTGACTGGCTGCTTCGAGTTCCTCGTCGCTGACTTCAACTGGGAACTTTGTTTCAATGTCCTCGTCGTCAATCAAGAATGGTCGGTCCAAAGTCGTTGAACTATAGCGATCGATGAGATAGAACTGCCAGAATACTCTCCGTCTCAACTGTGTTTGTAGTAGATCACCATGAACATCTGTGCCGTTATGGAGGCCGAGTTCGATGCAGAGACGTCCACAGAGCCGAACGACGTCCCAGATGGAAGTGCCTATCAAGCCAATTCATCAGCATAATATTCGTGTGTTCAAATCAGGCTTTGCGTACCAATTGGATGGTAGATGCCGAGTCTACATATCAGCAGAAGATCTTGAACAGAGTCCAGACCCCGGGTCAAAAAGTCGCCACCGAGATGCTGTAGAGCTGCGTTGTAGTATGCTTCTGGGTGTCGATGATGAAGCTTGTTCCGATATGGTAAAACTGCCCCAATGGCACATATCATGAAGGCTCTGAATAGGTCATGGCTTGAGGCTTTGGCGGAGGTGCCCTGACCATTGAAGAGACGTTGATGCAGTGCCCAGATACTTCTACGGAGGAGAAATGGATTTTGTATGTGTGCCCAACTCAAGCTGCAGTATCATTAGTCAATGGCTCAAGATTGGATGGTGTAACGGACTATTTTTCGAACAGCATTTGTGTCTCTACTGCAGATGGCAGAGAGCACGGCGATATCGAGACTTCATCAGTACCTGGTGCATCAGCCAATGTTCTGAGTAAAGTCGCATGTGACTTTCTCCAGTTTGCGTCAGAGAACAAATGCGCGATGAAGCTATCAGCAAATATTAGCTGACACTTCCTTGAGGAGTATCACTGTGACACAAACCTCAGGCTTGCGCCCTCGCGTGTAGCGGGAGAAGATGCTGCTATCGACCTCACGGTATGCCTGTCATCTGGACTCGAGGTATCCACCGTGCTTGGGTCAGTGACTGCGATTGACTCAAGTTCTTGAAGCCTGTTGGACAATTCATGCTCTCTTCTCTCGAGCTCATCGATCATGCTGTGTTGTAGCCAGTGTCAGAATGGGTAAGATGAGGCGTTTCAGAGACCTACGCTCTCGACAATGGGCCATTATTGTCGGAGTCAATACACGCAACGAGACATTCCTGCCCATTCCGTGTACAAAGAGAGCAACTTGGCCTATTATTGTCACACTGAGATATCTTCCGTCAGCAACTCAATTGAATGTGCACGTACCGAGTCTAACCTTTGTTTTCTTCTGGGCGCAAGATTGACAGGCTGGGAGTCTTGGAAGACGCGACATCCTCTTCCTTACGCGATTGGCTGGAACCAAAGCTGGGGTTGTTGGAAAGCAAAATCTGGGGAGCCACCTGGTATAAATGCTCCAATAATGACGAGTCTACGGAAATGGAGGGGATGTGTCACGTGCTACACCCCGCAAACTGTTCACCAGAATAGGAATAGGTCAGGTTTAACCAGTTTTGAGATTCGAACTTTTGGTAAAGCTGAACAATTAGTGACAAGACTATCAACCTAGAAGCTTCCCTATAGTAATCCCATCCTAAATTTTCTCTTTTCTAGATACTTAATATCTGTTCTCAACATGTTTTGAGACTACAGACTCCTGATCTTTCATTTCAGGCTCGAGGATCTCGCGAGCCGCAGGCTTCAAATCATCAGCAGTGGGGTAGGCAATCTTATGCACCGTGTACCAAGGTCTCTCAAACAATTTATCCATGCTCTCCAAAGACCGACCGGAGGTCTCAGGCATGGCAAAGTAAACATAAACAAGAGAGACAGTGCAGATGCTAAGGAAGAACATGAAAGCTCCATAACGCTGAGTCGCTGCCAAGAGGGACGGCATCGCACGTGAGCAACCGAAATACATGGCCCAATGAACAGCCATAAGGATGGAAACGTTGATAGAGCGAATTCTGAGAGGAAAGACTTCGGCTGAGACGAGATAGGGAATGGAGAACCAGCCGATGGACCAAGCGATGGCATGGATGTAGATGGCTGCGATAGCTGCACGACTAGCCGCCATGGCAGATGAGCTTGCCTCAATCTTCTCGGGAGTCCAGCCATTAGTGACTTTAAGGTAAGCACCGACGAAAGCCAGAGTGAAGATCTGCATGGTGATACCCGTCATGAGAGAACGACGTCTACCAATGAAGTCGATGACAAACACAGAGAAGATGAGGACAGAAACAAACTTCAAGATGGCATAGCAGCCAGTTGCAAGGAAACGAGCCTCAGTGCCCTCAATACCCAGGTATCCAAAGATAGTAGGACTGTACTGAGTGATGGCGTTGGCGCCTGACCACTGTCCAAAGACATGACAAGCAAACATGAGAACAAAGCGTCGTCGGTTAGAAAGATCCGTGAATGTCTCCTTGATCAAGTCCCAAGTATTGGCACCAGAAACAATCTCAATCTCATGATTCAACTGGCTCTCAATACCCTGAAACTCAGATTGAACATAAGGATGATCTTCTGGAAGTCCTCGGAAGCGAGACAGCGTGGCCAGTGCTTCTGTTCTCTTGTTCTGGCTGAGCAAGAAGCGGGGAGTCTCGGGCGTGAAGAATGTGCCGACACCCCAGATGAGAGCTGGGATGAGCTGAAGTGCGGTAGGGAGCTGCCATTGCAGGTTGGTTCCGGCGTGGTATTTGGTGACACCGTAGTTGAAGAAGAAGCCGAAGACGACGCCGAGCTGTTGACAGCAGGTGTATTGGAGAGTCAAGAGACCACGGATAGGTTGAGGTGAGATCTGAACAAAGTTACGCGTTAATCGGAGACCGTAAAGAGTCAAAGGGAAGTCATACCTCTGCGATGTAGACCGAAGGCAAGACAGTTGTCGCGCCAATGCCAATACCAGCAATGACACGAGTGGCATAAAGAGCACCAAGATTTCCACTACTGAATGTCTGACCAAAGATACCAGCCATGTAGACAACAGTGAAAAACTGAAAGGTACGCGTTCGGCCAAGGCGCTGGGTGAGCCAAACACAACCCAGACATCCAAAGACAGCACCAGCCGTAGCGATAGCCACGATCCAGCCTTTTGTGTTTGCATATTCATGATCGGTCTGGTTATCAATTCCGAAGCGCTCTTTGAAGACCTCCATGATGACGAGAGAGGCGATGTTTCCTGTGTCAATGCCAGTGGTTAGTTGGAGTTGGCGGTGGATGGATGTGAGACTGACCTTCATCGAAACCCTTGGCAACACCAGAGAAACTCCAGATACAGGTACACGCGAGGAGATACCAGTTGAAGATCTCCTTGGGACTATCTTTGATGGCCCGTCTCGTGGCCTTGATCATATTTGGTCTCGCCATGTTGAGCTGAGTGTACGGGTGAATTGCAGGAGAACGAGAGGGAAGAGGACAAGAGCTTGAAGCTGAGGAAACGAGATTATGAGCAGGAGAAAGGGGGTGAATTATATGCTGCCCAACCTCGCTGAGAACCCTTCCCCAGAGAGTCAACGGGGATCGCCGACTCCAAGCGTGGAGAAAAAATGTAACGCTCACGTCGCGGAGAAAAAAGGCGGGGATAATCTTGGTTCCCCGAGATTCGAGTCTTCCCCAGACCTCGGAGTGGGCCCCTTGTTTAGCGTGGAGTCAAAGTGTCGTCGGAGCATGTCCTAGTGCTATCGGGCTGGACCCGGAGGAGGTTTCGGAGCGTAGATTTGGGTAACTTGCTGATGAAGATGGGCTACCCCTCGTCATGAGTCAATGACAGTGTTAGATTCGGGAACGCCCCGGCAAACGATCCGGTAAGTTGCGCCGACTGACGGAATGTGTTGATCTGGCGCTCGTCGGTTTAGTCAGAGTGTGCGGAGATGATACCAAGTCATGAAGTCGTGGACGAACTGACATTGAGGAGTACGGTGAGGGTGTTATGAAACTGGCGCTCAGACTGTTGGTCGAACTGTGCAGATTGCCTCTAGGACGCTACCATGAGCCTAGACTTTCGGGGCATTGCCTTGTTTTGAGAAAGCACAATGGGATCAGAGGCTTCACAGTATCTCGTGGTTCATGAGACAAGGGAGATGACCGTATTTGTTAAACACCTAGATCAAACATACCTAGGTGTCTAACAAATAAATTGTGATGCGGTGTTAGATACAAAATTATCGTCATTACTACTCTTTGCTTTGTTTCAGCGCCGGTGCAGCTACAGCTCCCCGACAATGCCAATCCACCGTCTGAATATTCCCCTCCAAGCTATCAGTAATGAACAAAGTCTTATGCTCCGGCCCCCCAAAACAACAATTCGTTAGATTGATCCCCGGCGACCCACTAACAATTCGAGCCTTGGGTATCCCGTGTGTATCCACCACAAAGACAGAACCAAGACTTGGATGACAGATAAACAAATTACCCTCCTCGTCAAGCGCAAGACCATCAGGGCCCGCGTTGCCAAAAGACTGGAAGAACACGCCGGCTTTGGAGGTAGTGCCGTCTGCGTGTAATGGTAGGCGCCAGACTTGGTTTGCCCGTGTCATGGCGACGTAGAGAAAGCGCTCGTCTCGTGAGAGAACGAGACCATTGGGTGAGGGCCCATTGTCAAGCAAAGTGTCGAGTCTTCCATCTGGTGATAAGCGGTAGACGCGACCCGTTGGATCTGTCATACCTGTTTGGCCTTGGTCCGTGAAGTAGAGATTGCCCTTTGAGTCAACGATCAAGTCATTGGGCCCCTTGAACCGCTCGAGATTCTTTCTCGTCAACTTTGGACCAATCTTGCCTGTCTCTGGACTAAACGACAGTATACCCTAAAGTAATTAGCATAACTCATAAACTTAGGGACAAATGCATACCTGTTTGTAGTCCGCTACCAACAAATCCCCATCAGCAGTCCCCACGAGCCCATTCGGCTCGCCATCCCAAGTGCACGCAACACTGACGTTCTTGTCGCCATCAATTTTAAGGATACGACCGTAAGGAACATCCACGACATAGAGATTTCCAGCGCTGTCGACAACAGGTCCCTCAAGGAAGATGTGCTGGAACAACCCCGCAAAGCCTCCGCGCCATTCTGACTCTTGGTCCAAGCAGCGCTTATCGTCTGGGATGCGCAGGTAAATTTCTGCTTTGATGACGGGGGGCGCAGGGTAGAAGTTCATTTTGGAGGATATGCAGAGCTTGGCTGAAGATGGCGGCCGTAAGATGCCGTTGGAATATTTTATAGGCGCTTGGTGTTGAGCTGTTTTGGGGTAAGCTGCTGTGCGGAGGAACTCCGATGGGTCTGGTGCTATGGCTTGAGGATTAGTCAGGCTTGAGGGTACGTTGAAGACCCAACCACTTCACGCAGCGGCATCACCAATGTCCTCTGATGGCTGTTTCAATAATTTGGCCTAGCTAAAACTGTAGTCAATACCACTGAAATATAAGAATCACTTAGGTGTCTTTAATCAGGATTTGAATATGTATTTGCTAATAAAATAGCAATAATTTGTATGGTAGTTTGGCTGGAGAAGGTCAGAAATGGAAGCCATTGGTTCCCCATTCGTCCTGGCGTGCCTGCTTCAAGTCTACAGAGGTGTTGAGTCCATAGTCCTGACACATGGCGTGTATGCAAGATTTATCACCCAGATGGTCCACATGGTAGGCGATACATCCTTGGTCGAAGCTTTCAAGCTGATCTTTGTCTCCTCTAGAGAAAAGAATTTCTGCCGCCCTTCAAGCATACAGGCGATTAATTCTCCAGGAGACAGTGTTTTCTGGATTAAGAAGAACCAATGAAAATAATTCTTTGCCATGTCTGAATACATATCCAAAGTTGGGACAATATCAAGCAGGATAACATTTCTCACGCGTTAGGGACAGTCGACACAGAGCTTATGAGTCACTCTTGCACCACAGTCATGGGCGCAGACAAAAAAGGTCTCAAAGTCGAGTGTCGCTACAACATTGGACGAGTCGCGAGGCATTAAACTCTTTGCATAATGCGACACTAGGTCCGGCTTGGAGGATTCGCCGTATCTATGAAGGTCCATCAACACAATGCCATATATTTACATGAGGGATGGGACCACAATGTGCCGAAAATAATGGATTTCGTCGGTGAAGCAGCCATGTAGTCGAGTAGCGGGGAAAAGGCTTTAGATCCCTCTCTGTCACTCTTCTTGCCAAAGATTGTAATAGGAGGATCAGACTGCACCCCGACGGATGAGACAATGTCTTGGTACCTTGACAAATGATATTATTTGATTAGAAAGACACTCTCAACGATACCCAATTTGGTACAACTTGTGCAATTGTCTTGCTATACCGGGTTATTTCCATGATCAAAGTGGCAGGTTGCCATAACTGACCCTCCAACCGATGAAGCCCCTGCAGCTTGGACTTCGGCCCTTGTATTTGACCGTTAACCAAAGTGGCTATGATGTTGACTGGGACATCTATTGCCAATTTCGCGTGGTGGCTGTCCAGCTGGCCGCAACAATTAGTTGATGGCAGTTTTCGGGTTTGATGCAGACCCCGTGAAACTCCCAAAATGGCTTGCTTGACCGGTTGCACCCATAGTCTACCCTCCTTCAAGTTGGGCAAATAATTTAAACCTATTTCAATTAACATATGTGATAAACTGCTAGGATAAACTACACACACCAAGATGAGGAGGAGCCAAAAATAAGAGACGAAAGATGATCTCCAATTTATGTAATAAACGACGTTTAAAAGAGACTCCTCGTGATCGGCCATGGAATCGAGAATCTGCAGGCACCGACCTGCCTTACAGAAGACCCAAGGACTTTGGAAAATTGGGGCGGTTACCTAGTTGTAGTTTTAATGCTGCAAACTACAGTCTATCATTGCTCGGTTAAAAGATGATTACCCATGTTGTTTATATAAGCAGACACATGCGCCCACCGGTAAACCCACATTTTGTTCTAGGTAACGAATAAGAAAATAGGCCCTTGACTGGGCGCGGGGAATGGTACGTCTTAAAAGTTTAATCACCTCACCTTCCATTCTTACAACCCTATCTCTTGTGTTTTGGGTTGCCAGGCCTACCAAACGTCTATCAGTGCAACATTTCACGCTCTTCTTTTCTACTAATTTTCTCATTTATTTGTCTTTTGACCATCGCTATTGAGCTCAAATTTAACTAAAGGGTAGCGCCGAGCGTCGTCTCGGCGCACTCGTTATCACTTGCAGTCATGATGATCATTACCAAGAACCATTGACGAGCGGCATCGCTGACCTACAATGGTGGATCAACACGGGGTATTGGGATCACGACCCTGATATGCCCTTGCCTGTTGCTGGGGACGATACGATTCAAAGTTTTGCTGGAACTGCAACGTGTTACGAAGCGCCATCCTTTAACGACACATCGCCAGCAGTTGAGCACTACCAGTCTGTTGAACCCGACAACGCGCAAGTAAGACTATGCCTACTTCCTGGTTCTCTTCAACCTTCATTTGTCCATAATCCTGTTTCCATATTGGAACCACCGTCTCCGTCAACACCCACAGCGGCCTTATGCGATAACTCAAGTTCTTTGAGCTCCACCGCAATTGTTCCATATGGATCAAGAGCTTCGCCACCGGCATTGTCAAGGCCTGCCTCCCGACCATGTGACTTTTGCGGGGCACTCTTTGACAACGCCGCCTATCTCTGGTATGTGTAGCCCTTCTGTTGTATTATGACTGAATTTTAACATATTATAGCACTCATATAGTTTTACACCATTCTCCCTCAAAGCCATTTCATTGCGGAAGAAGGACCTGTGTGGCCCTTGGTAGCAAGAGGTCCCTTGAACGGCACTTGACGAATGCTCATTTCTGTGCGGTATATATCTGCTGCTGTGGATACTCGAGCCGCAAAGATAAGCATTGTGATCATTTACGAAGATGTGCATACGCGGGCAACAGTTACCGGTGTAGATGTGGACATGCCGAAAACAACAAGCGTGCACACAAAGTTCACATTGATGAATGCGGTAAACGAAAGAAAGGCAGACCAAAGAAACAGAAAACGGATAGTGGATAATTTTGGATCCGAGAGTAGCTCCTGGATGAAAAGGCTAGTCTTCCGAAGTTGTGACGCCTTGCACACCTGCGCATGACCGATGAGGCTTTGTGGACTGTACAATGATCTGTTTTGGCTCGGATGACTGTTTGCATTGTTTAAGACTGGAATGACTTATCTGTTTTCTTTTTGACAAAAGGAACAGCTCGTGGGGTACACATAAGCCATTACTGTCTTGAAAACGCTGCTATTCTTTTAATCTGGGTCAACGAAGTTATTAAATTAGTTATGTGGACTAAGGGAGGTGGCAGGTGCACCCTACGGGCTGTTTCGATTTGTCAAAAGATCGTGAAGCTGGCTGTTACCTCTTTATGTGAATATAACTAAGAATAATAATTTAAGTAAAATACATTATTTATATCAATCATTTAGATAATTACTTCTAATCATGCTGTTAAAATATTAGATATTTAGGTCTTAGATAAATAACTAAAGTTAAAGAATGAAAAATAGTATTACTTTTATATACATGTATAATAAATATATAATTTCTAAGATTTATCTTATACATATTTCTTTTTAATATTGTAAAGAGATTAATATTATACTAATAAACATGCGCTCCAACTTTAGACGCAACTTGTGATGCAAGTGAGCTGGAGCAGGCATGAGTTACTATTATGATGTTGCCGAATCTTGTCAATGACTCAAGCTCAGTTATAGAGTTTATGTGTTTGAATCGTAAGTGGCAAGATAGCTGACTAGGTAACCCTTTGCTTCCTTGTAATCTTGTAAATGTGAAATGTGTGAAACTTGGATCTGAAATAAGAAAACAATAGATCTATAAGCTTCACTGTATTAACTACTCAAAGATTAAGTTTGAAGTTATTGGTCGAGGCATGTGACAAGGTTTACATATGACAGTTAATAACTTTACGCGACACCATATCCATATTTCGCGCCATACAGCACATGCTTCTTATAGTCAAATGATATGCATAAGTCATCCAAAAGTAATTTTTACTTTGCTTGCCATAGTTTCACAAGCATCTAACCTTGTAAGTCTTTTTGAATATAAGAAGCTATTGCAACCTTTCCCCCAACTTTCCATTATCATATAACAGTCCACTGTGCCATTTAATATCGAGAAGCAGGAGATCAAACATAACCGGAAAACATGGTATTGCAGCACTGCCATCCAGATGGTGAGCACTTTTTGCATTCAGTTTTGGACTACGTATTAACACATAGCAATCTACAGATATCGAAAAAGATACTTTGCTCAATCATGCGACCCGCTACCTCCATGCTACAAATGACAATCCACTCCAATGCCACTCCAATGCAGCCGACGGATCCGGGGCATATGTATACGTGCTTGATTCAGGCATAGATTTCTCACATGCTGAATTCTCTGGCAGAGCTTTTCACGGAGCAAACTTCGTCCCAGGGTCACCAGATTACGACGAACTGGGCCATGGCACCCAGGTTGCAGGAATTATCGGGAGGGACTACGCGTGGTGTGGCCGAAGATTGCACCATGATTTTGGTCAAGGTAGTGAATAAATTGGGAGTAAGCAAAATCAGGTGGCTCTGCCAGGCCATACTGTGGACTCCTGATGATTCTATTGCAATGGGCATTGTTGATAAGATCGTCAATCTCTAAGAGGGGAAAACATTACTGTTATTAACACTGCCGTAAAGAAAGCTACCAATGCTGGCATTGCAGTGGTTGTTTCAGCAGGTAACAGCGGGGTTTCCGCTGTTATCTACTGCCCTGCCTCGGCCATCACCGCCATCACAGTCGCTGCGGATAGCCCCAATAACCGCCGCGCTCCCTTTTCCAACTACGGGCCCTGCGTTAAGATATTCGCTCCAGGTGTCGGAATTACTAGTACCTCGATCTCGGTTAGGTAAGAGAGTAGGCGTTATTCTGGCACGAGCTCGGCAACTGCGTATGTCTTGGGTCTAGCTGCATACTTTATTTCCAGAGAGGACTTGAGAGGCTACAGGGCCGTGAGGAAGCGAGTTCTATACGCCGCGAGTTTGAACTGAGTAATAAAAGATTCTCGTTGGAGCAGCAATCGCCTTGAATCTAGCGGTATGCTTAGAAATTAAACCCCCTAGAACACCTTGAGTAGCACTTAAATAAACCGTCCTATATACTCAATCTGCGCTTCGTATTTTCACTCTGCCATCCCTTTGCCCTCTCAAATCCATTTTTACTGTCGTAGAAGTCTTCGAAAGCCTGACGAATACCGTCAGCACTAGTTGATACAAATGGCCCATGCTGAACGATCGGTTGGTTAAGGATCTGGCCGGCGATGACGAGAAGGCGAGTGCTGGAACCTTGGCTCTCAGAAACCTGGATAGAAACTGCATCTCCTCCTGGTTTATATAACACCGTCCCATGCTGATCCACCCTCGTGGAGGTGCCGCTTGGAGATACGAAATCCGCAGAACCTTCATATACAAAAGAGAATGCATTCCAATCCTTAGGTAGGGGTTGAACTAGCGTACCGCCTGGTTGAATCTCAACATCCAGATACCACACAGGGGTATATGACAAGTCTTTGACGCCATCGACGTCGCCGACCTTGCCTGATATAACCTTGACAAGAACCTTGCCATTGTCTAAATGCACGAGCGGGATCTCTTTGGCTCTCAGATCTCGATATCTGGGCTCACACATCTTGAGATGCTTTGGGAGGTCGACCCACAACTGTAACCCAGCACCTTGACTTCCATCAGGGCTCGGGACGGGCTGTTCGGAATGCATAATGCCTCTACCCGCAGTCATAAACTGCAAGTCTCCAGCATTCAAAACGCCCCTGTTGCCAACACAGTCCTCATGCTCAACAGCGCCCTTGAGGATGTAGGTCACTGTTTCTTGTCCTCGGTGGGGGTGATCGGGGAATCCTGCACTGTTGCCCCCATTCATGTAGTCAAGCATAAGGAATGGTGAGAAGTTGCGCTGTTGTCGGCTGCCAATAGAGCGTCGTACTCTAGCTCCAGCGCCTTCGGACTGTTCAAGCGCGGTGAAGACTTTACTTATCGCTCTCAGTTCCGGCATTGTCGATAATTCGTTATAGTGACGAGGTTGTGCTGGTCGACAACTTCTGTGCTAACAATGTATGAGTTTTAATTGGCTGGGCTGAGTCTTATTTAACGATTTCGAGAATCTGTATAAGACTCAACCAGGCGATAATGTTCATATATATACGTAGGCACATACACTAGAACTGGGGTTAAGTTTCTACGGAGTAGAGAGTTGCTAATTATTAATGCTTACAAAATTTAGGTGGGGCCATCACATATCAGAGTTGGCTAGATCATAGAGGCCTGACCAGAGTCAGTTGGCTGCTGCGAATGGGAGCTCTGCTCGCTATGTATGTCAGTCATAATATCTAAGATAAAGGCTGAATTAGAGACATTCATTTCTAGAGTTTACATTTACCGGTTAATATCCTACTTTATGACTTTGAATGGTGTCAATGGGCTCAGGTGATTGAGTGTAGCACGAGGAAGTGATATGACAAATCAACCGCGCGGCAGCTCGGCCTTTAGGTAGCTTACCGCGCGGGAAGCCCGCTGGACAGACCACCAAAGCATGGTCTTAGATCGCGGCTCCTCTCGATGAATTTCGTGGTTAGTGCGCCTGAACGTAACCTAAATATTTGTTCCAACCGGTTTAAGGCACGCGATGGATACACTCTACTTCGAATCAAGCAAGCCGTTTTACATTATCAAGTATGGACGATATAGACGGAATATTGCTACAAAAAAACTTGTAGTGATTATTGAGTCTTGTTATCAAAATTTAAGCTCTTAAGGGCGAAGTTAACCTTGCTTGGTCGAGCGCAAGGATGGAATGTCCATGAAGGCAGGTGACGGGGCAAGATGTGAGTTTGTCTCTAACTAAAGCCAGAACACTGCGGGGCGGATGAGAAACAAGATGTCAATAATTAGCACTAGCTATAGAGAATATTAAATTGTTCCCCTTCTTACTTATACGAAGGACATATACACGCCGCACATAGTAGTCGTAACTTGTAAGTGAATGGAGACTGCTAACTATTCTAGTTCTCTGCCAGTTCTGACCGCCTACTCCATTGTCGCCACCATCTCAGTCCAGACTCTTGCGATATCGCACCATCCATAACAGCCTCTGCCAAAGATGTCATACAATCAATTTCCCAACCGGAGACGAGTGATACAAGCATGTGTGAATTGCCGTATGCGCAAGACGCGCTGTGACGCTGCTCAGCCAAGATGCGGCCTCTGCGCTTCACAGAATGTCGATTGCGTCTACCGAGATGCGAAACAACCAAAGATTGACTACAACACTCAAGTCCTCCTCGAGCGGATGCAGCTTCTCGAGGATCGCATCCTTTCGTCAAATTCATCTTCGCAGGCTCAGAGAGCTCCGCTGGAAGCGTCTCCTATGACCCATCATGATCCACAGCATGACTCAACCGCTGAGGGTCGAGAGCCTGTGTTTGAAGTTCAAATACCTCTGTCACATACGGCCAACGCCAATCACGTTTTCTCATGGAGCTTGGTCCAGACATTGCTATCAGAGAACAGCACAGATCAACAGGACTTGCTGAGGTATGCAGATGCAACTGAAGTTTTCTTTCAAGAGCAGCAGAACAGCAAACGTCCCTCAACAACGTTACAGCCTCTTACTTCGTGGAAGCTTTACGATAGCTCATACTTTAACTCATGCTCTGACGATGGCGTTGCA
Organism: Fusarium proliferatum ET1; assembly: GCF_900067095.1. Lineage (NCBI taxonomy): Eukaryota > Fungi > Ascomycota > Sordariomycetes > Hypocreales > Nectriaceae > Fusarium > Fusarium proliferatum. Next base: position 3,151,984 of record NW_022194795.1, on the reverse strand, counting down.
CGACTGCACGACTTGATTCACCTCTATTTTACAAAAGTCAACATTTTCTTCCCTCTGCTATTGAAGAACGATATTCTGAAGATCTTCGAGAGTGTAACAGCGAGAGAGATTTACGGAAATGAAGAGACACCGATGGCTAATATGCCGCAATACGGTCTGCTTCTCGTGGTTCTTTGCCTGGCACTATTGAGTTCGAGTGGGCAGTCTGACATATCCATCGAAAAGAACTGTAAACCACTCTTAAACGGCGCAAACGTTCCTAAGGATCAGCTGAGAAGCGAACTTTGGAGCAAAGCGAGATTTGTACTGGGTTACACCTCTACTGATATGTCATTAGAAGCTGCTCAGGCCAGCATGCTCGCTAGGTGAGTTATCATTCCACGCCGTATAGAACTAACTGACATCTCAGCATCTACATGGGTGCGACGGGTGCAGTAGCAGAGGCTTTTCACTGGGCGCACGCAACGGCCGTCAAGTGCGAGACCATGGCTCAATTGCAAACAAAGAACGAGAGTATCTCCGACGGCTTCCGTCGCTTGTACTGGATATCCTTCATATACGAATGTGACTTCATATCAGAGATATCCATTGTGTCACCATCTGGTATAGCAAGATATGAAGATAAGATACCGTACCCGGCTTTTACTGCTGAAAGCCACCCTATCTCGCCATCCGCACCAGAGTCATCAGAAGCAACCTCGATAAGGAGCCAGGAAGAGCTCGTCGCGTTTCAGATAACCACAAACTCAGCCATTAGACGCTTTCTGAACACTGTCAATAGTGTTGTTTACGATGACAAGGAGCAGTTCCGGACAAGGCGATCTAATTACGCATCTTGGCTGCTCAGAATATCGGAAGATCTCTGGTCACATCACTCTGCCATTTACCGCAATCTCCCTGAGTTCCTCTTAAGCAGTCCATCCCAAGACATTCCAATGACGGGTGCCGACACAAGCCCTCCTGCGAGTCTGCAGTCACCAACGGCGCGTATCCAGGGCATTCCAGTCGGCAATAACTCGTGGAACATCTTGAGACTCAAGGGGAGATACTATGCAGGCCAATACATTATACACAGGCCTTTCATCGAATTTATTGTTCTCAACATCGACAACTTCGAATCGCATCCTTGCAAAGATGCAGTCCTGAGACGATCCAAGTCTTGTTTGGATGGATGCACGGGGTTTATCAAGGTATTTGATGTCCAGACGGTAAATAGCTTGACATGTTTGTTCCCCACTGGGATGGTGTGAGTAACCCTGCCGCTATTACTTTGGCTGTAACTAACCATCTTCCTTTTTCTTTAGGACCTTTACTATGACTATCATCCTGATGGTGGCGACCATCTTTCCATTGTTCAAGGATCTATTGCCTGATGATGTGGAGGATGTAATTCTGAGTGGGAAGAGAAACCTCGCTCGATTCAGCCAGAGCGTGGCAGAGTTTTCATGGCATATTGAAATACTAGAGAGGCTTGATGTGTCACGGAGAAATAGAATAGCAAGACAAGGTGACTGATAAATACTACTTGACTTATAATCCCATGTTTGAACTGATTTTGTTTACAGATATAGATTTTACTTCTTTATTGCATTGAACTAAAGCTTGATACATGGTATGTCTCATCTCAAGCCTATACTGCAACAGATACAGGATGGGCTTGCGGTTGTTGTTGTTGTTTCTTAAGCTCAGCTTTCAGCTTCTCCTCCGGCGACAGCTCAAAGATACCAACACCGGAGACAGATGCCTCCTTAGAGGCCACATCACTCGCAGTGCCTTCCGATTCAATAACCTTTCCTTCCAGCCTCTTATCACCAGCCTTCATGGGGGCATATGTCTTGAGAAGCTCATTCAACTGTTCCCTCTGCATGCAATTCTCATACTTCCAGCTTGCAGCGAGTTCGTCCAGTTCCTCAAAGGTCTTGTCCTTGAAGTAATCCGCCCACTCGGGGATCATGTACTCGGCCATGGTGATGCCTCGGATGCCGCGGAAGACGTGCATGTGCATGCGCCATTGCCAGGGATACTTTTTGGAGTACTGTGCAGGGACGTTATCTTCAAACCACTGGTGTAGTGGACCAAAGAGGCCGTCTTGGAGATGCGCATCGTCGTAAGCCCATGAGTCGACGGCGAGATCTCGTTTCTTCTTGATGATGGGTCCGAGAAGCTTGAGCCAGGCAGAGTCTGGGGAGACATGGGTCATGCCCATGACGTTGACGTCTTTGTATGCCCAGATCGACCACGCTGAGCTATGTTAGTGTTGCCCACGGAATAGAGTCTTAGGGTGACTTACCAATACTTTCTGATGTGTACATAGCCATCTGTCGATCTAGCATATCGTATCGCTCTCGGTTCTGGACTTCCCAATCTGGGTTGTACTCCTTTCTTTCGTAGATGGGACCGAATTCACCTGTAGAAAGAGGTAAGTTTAGGTCTTCGAAAGCACCCAATGATACTTACCATTCCAGATCGGCACCTTGTGCTTCTTCATAAACTCCACCTTGCGATCGTACATTCTACGAATGTAGCTCTCCTGTTCTTTTGTTCCTTGGAATCTACCGATACGGTTGGGGAACCCAAAGCCACAGTAGTCATGGATGGCGTACACCGAGTTGTCCCATACTCTGTCGAAACCTGTGAAGTCCATGCTGAATCTGTATCGAGGGTCTCGTCAGTACTTCTTCAGAAAGATAACTCCATGGATGGTACTCACGTGTTGCCTTCTAAGAACAGGATATGGTCAGGATCGATATTCCTGATCGCCGGCACGATACGGTCGTAGAATGCCAACAAACGAGTCCACTCAGAGTCAGCGGGCTCGTTCATGGGGTTGTAACCAGCAACCCATGGATTGCCTTTGTATCTTCTCGCAATATGTTCCCACAGGTTGATCGCCCGGTCTTGGAAGTGTTTGTGGTCCCAGAAGGCGGCGTGTCCGGTCGGGTTATCGCAGTGCCAATCCTGGTTCTGTCCACCGGGAAGGGCGTGAAGGTCGAGAATAGTGTAGATACCATATTTGGCGCACTGCGGTTTCGCCCTATGTTAGCAGCTGGCGGGAAGTAAAGTTGTTGCGACTTACAAGATTGATGACTCGGTCGACATGCTTAAAACCCTCTTCCTTGATAACGAATGGGTTCATGTCATCTTCAAAGTGTCTATAGTTGAGGCATAATCGCAGGCAGTTGAAGTTTAGCGAAGCAAGGAATTCAGCATCCTTTTCACCGAAGAAATATTCGAGGAACTTGTCGAAGAAGAAGTCGTGCTTCTCTTGGCCGAGCACCTTGAGAAGCGCAGCTCGTATCTGATGCTCTCGTCCGGGGAAGCCATTCATGAAGTTCTCCATGAGCATCCAACCGCCGAGGGCCGTCTGTGATGAAAGCGTCAATATGTCGCTATTTACAATACATCATAAGAGCGTGTAGAATGGGCATCACTACTTACACCGCGCAAGAGTACTGCATCGCCGTTCGCGTCGACAATGCGATCGCAATGTGTCTTTAGAATTCCGGTAGTCATGATTGAAATCAACAGCCGGTGAATTGGTCAATACCAGTGTAAATAATCCAGAAACAGACGCGCATGGACTGATCCTAAATACCCCATGACATCTACTCCCCGGGGATATATCCACTCTGCACATATCATCATTATACCAATGATGTTAGCTCATGAGGACTCCGTGTATTACCGAGGATACGCAATCCTCTATTGAGCATCAGAATTCCTCGGGGGAGTCAATTCCTTGCCCCGAGAGCAAGCTTGGGGGGAGGCGAGCCAATCATAAACGCTTCGGGGCAGCTAAAATCTAACCCCGATCTTCTCAAAGTGGAACACGAGTCGTGAAAACACGTAGGGGCAATAATTTAGCTCCCCCGAGACACCATGATTGGTCCATCTCGATCCTCCGTCTCCGCAGCATCTTGCTCATGACTATGAGCAATTCTCTGACGATGCAAAGACTTCACAGCTTCCCCGATGGGTTGACTTTACCCGACACATGGAACGATCCCCATGAGCAACATGCGGAGTTCCCCAGAGAATTGGTCTCGACCCCGCAAAGTTTAGCTGCAACGCTATCGAGTTGATGGGGCGAATGACACCCGAGTTTTCGGATGCTAACCAGGTGCACTCTAGGTCGGCAGACAATATAGGCAAAAGCAAGTCTCTCACTTCCGGTTGTTTATCACATCACAGACACATATATAAGACAACGTACCATGCAAGGTGACTTGCTCTGATCTCCTTCATCAACACCGACATCTCCTTTGGACTGATCTTTCGCCATGAACTTTCTTCGAAATCGTCTTCCGGCTCCAAAGCAGGACTTGCTCGCCAAGCAGGCCCGCCAGCAGGGCACCACCGACGCAGCCTACAAGCCCTCGCGCATATCTGAGCTCTCTAACGAGTCTCCAAGCTGGTACAAATCAGCTGCGCGTAGACATCTTTACTTCCTGCTCTTCCCAGCGTGTGTTGTGTCATACGCAACCTCTGGATATGATGGAAGTATGATGAACTCCCTGCAGACTGTCTCGTACTGGGATGACTTCTTCGACAACCCGCGCGGATCTCAGCTTGGCCTCATGAGCGCTATCATGTCGCTCGGCAGCATCTGCTCCACGCCCATTGCGCCTTTTGTCGCTGATAAATATGGTAGACGATGGGGTATCACTACAGGAAGCATCATCATGATCGCCGGTGCCATTCTGCAGTGCGAGAGTACCAACTTTGCCATGTTTGTTGTCAGCCGTTTTATTCTGGGCTTTGGATTATCTTTTGCTACGACTGCGTCTCCTAGCATGGTTAGTGAGTTGTCTCATCCGAAAGATCGAGTCACCATTACCGCTATCTGCAACACTTGGTAAGTCAATCTTTTCTATCTGTCCACTACGTTTGCTGACTGTTCCAGTTGGTTCCTGGGCTCTATTGCAGCTGCTTGGATCACCTACGGCACTCGAGTAATCCCCAGCACGTGGTCATGGAGGATCCCCTCTTTGCTTCAGATGGCACCCAGTCTCATCCAGCTATCCACTGTCTGGTTCCTCCCCGAATCCCCACGATGGCTCATCTCGAACGATCGTAGTGAAGAGGCCCTTGAAGCTCTTACCAAGTACCATGGAGAAGGTGTCAAGACGGAGCTGGTAGAGCTGGAATATGAGGAGATTCGAGCCGCAATTGAGCAAGAGAAGCGTAAGTCGCTCGCTGTCACCCTGCCGTGCTTTACTAACAGTCCTCAGTATCTGGTCAAACTACTTGGAAGTCTATGGTCAGCACCAAAGGCAACCGGTATAGAATGTTTCTCGTTATCTGCATGGGTCTAATGTCTCAATGGTCTGGAAATGGATTGATCTCTTACTGTAAGTCGACTTCATCAGTCACAATCTAACGGATCAATCGCTGACTTAATGACTCTGCAGATCTCTCCCGAGTCATGGACACCGTCGGCATCACGAATAAGAAGACACAAGCCCTGGTCAACGGTCTTATCAATATCTGGAACTGGGCCCTCGCTCTCACCAGCGCCTGCTTCGTCGATCGTGTCGGCCGCCGTCCTCTTTTCCGAATCTCTACAATCGGCATGTTACTAGTCTTTACAGGGTGGACCATCGCATCGGAACGCTTTGCTGCCACTGAGGCCAAGTCTGCCGGCGTTGCGGTGATGGCGCTCATCTTCGTATACGAGATCTTCTACTGCATGGCTTTCTCGCCGCTTCCGGTTGCATACTCGGTTGAGGTTCTCCCATACTCCATCCGGGCCAAGGGGATGGGTGTGTATGTTCTGGCGACCAAATGCGCTGTCTTCGTCAATCAGTATGTCAACCCGGTCGGACTTGACAGCATTGGATGGCGATACTACCTTGTTTACGTTGCGGTCTTGATTGTTGAGAGTTTCATCGCCTACGGTTGGTTCCTCGAAACGAAGGGTAAAGCCTTGGAGGAGATTGCTGTCATCTTTGATGGGGAGGCCGCAGATGTCACCGTTGACGAGTCTGCCAAGTCCAAAGTCTTCAGCACTGAGATGCCAACGACCCTTGAACAGGAGAATGTCGACCGCAAGATCTAGGGTACGCAGTTTGAAGCAGCCCGCCTAAAGATATTCAATAGCTATAGCTATGCCCTAATAACAATAGTGATTAAGACTTGACCTACACAATAAACATAAGAGTGTTAATCAGTAACTGATAACGAACTGATAATAAAGGTTGTCCGGTTGAAGCTGGTGGCATAGCACGCGTAACATATTAATGCAGCAACGGAACTGCTTGCTTAGCGGGGCCGTTGCGTCGATTGGCTAAGGCGTGTCCTTGTTGGTCCCCAGATTGATACGGCACGTGCAGGCCCCACCTCATCCTTGTCCTACCTCTTCGTCTCCCGTCCAACCCTCAGTTACCCCGGATGGCATTGAACATCAAGGTAATGGTACAGCGTTTCAACAGCTCACCTAGGCCGGCGGCTTGCTTCAATAATTGAAATAAACAGCCAAAGCGCAACAACGGAAGCCATGGAGCTGCTGACTCTTCCTTTAGCGTTCCAGAACGGCTCGGCCCGCCTCCTCACAGGAGACCTGGTCGTACGCGACATTGAGCACTGGTGTCATCGAAAAGCTCACAAAGGTGGCATCCAACCAGTCATGGCCGTCGTCTTTTTCAACACGGGCCCTGATGCAGTAGATTATGTCAAGATCAAGGCTCATGTTGCTGCGCGGGTAAGTCAACAATTTCCCCATTCGCGCCATGGACTGTAGCGAGGACAAGAGCTGCGATGTGGCATAAAAGACTCCCTGGCGCCTCCCTTCTAGATCTTAGCTGACACACTGCGGAATAGGCTGGCGTCGATTATTGGGTATATGAGATGCCCGTCGACGCGTCGACAATAGAGGTCATGAGCCAAGTCAAGGAACTTAACATGGATCTCCAAATACACGGCATCCTTATACAGCGCCCCTTGCCCCAGCAGTTGAACGAAGCAAAGATCATGAGATACATCGATCCTATCAAGAACATTGAAGAATACGATAAAGGTCAGGCGGACAATATTGCTGCAGACGCCTTAGTCCGCTTGTTGGCCAGATATGGGCTGTCAGAGTCGGCACAGCAGGCTAAAATCCAGATTGTCGGTTTTGGAAATATCATCACGAAAGAGTTCATCAAGCAGATGAAGCGCAAATTCCCCTACGTGAGCGCTTCCAAAGACTTCGATCCATCTTACGATACCAGTACAGACAAGCATGAACCTCGTCAGGAGGAAGTTCAGGCACCACGCGCTTCCATGATGATCTCGGAACTGCATCGCGGACCTGGCTTCATCAAAGAATCCATGATCAAGCCGGAAGTGAGCGTCTTGGTCGATCTTGGCTTCTACGTTACAGAAAAAGGCGTCATCGGCGATGTGAGCCACGCGCTCTTTGACCGGAGTGATCTAGCAATCGCCCCGACACCGGGAGGAGTTCTTCCCATCTTGTTATGGATCATGATGGAGCGCACGATCAAGGCTAAGCAGATGATTGCGAAGGAAGACCTGCGAGGGTGTTGTTGTTCACCTATGTGAGATTAGCAGAGGTTGCGTTTGGGCTAACATAGACTTTAATTTACTGCAGTAGCTACATTGCGCCTTGGTTTTATGACTTGATAGCATTTTTGCACTCCCGTCGGGCGCGATGACATAGTCGTGAAGATCATCTCACATTGAGCCCAATCAGGCAACGACCGCAGCGCACGAGTCAGCGGGGTCATGGCCTGGGCCGTTCATCTCACTCTATGTTCCTCCATTTCTTTCACTGTAATGGTTCTGCATCCCGGTTTTAAATCCAGCATGGACTGCGATAAGGAGAATATCTACATTGATACCTCCGGTATTGATGAGGACAGTCTCAGATGTCCAAAGCCAGATGCCAGTCGAGGAGCCAGAAGCCGTCGTACCCGGGCCGAGAGTAAGCCTGCACGTTGGTGGGAGGGTTTTTGCCCATTATCCTCGAAGTCAATGCAATATCTAGAGCCACCAAGTGCGAGAGAAGAGGACTGTCTATACTTACCCAGCTATCCTGCAGAAGCGGAAGCGCGGACGCGTGCTATTGACCAATACCTCGCTTCTGAGTCCCAGCAGAGCAAACGGCAATTAAAAATCATCCTCTTCGGCGATGAGCATGAGAAAAGTCTTTTTCTGAAACAAACCCGCCTTCTTGAGGTTCCGCTTTCCAATAAAGAACGTGCAGATGTTCGGGCCGAAGCGAGGCGCTTGGTCACATCGATATGCCGGGAATGCTTGCATATTGTCAATGAACATGCCTGCAAGCCAGAATGGATCAATGCTCATCCAGTTCTGGGGCGTGTCAAGGAGATTGTGTCGAGCGAAGATCCCTACGATGAGGAGACGGTCGAAAGCATGGTGAACCTGTATTGCGACGACGAACTGCGGCTCGCGCTCAACCAATCTGGCCATAACCTCGAAACCATCGAGCGACAATTCCTGAACAGCCGCTTTCCACATATTCTCACGTGCCCCTGCACTGCAAATGGCAATCTGAGCAAGCTGTTGAAGCGAGTATTTGCGCCAGAGTACGTCCCTACAGAACATGACTGGTTCCACTTTGACCAGCGCCGTTTGGGGCGAGTGGCCCAGGAGGCTCTCATCCATCGAGACAATCACATGCTACAGCTTTTACAAATCACGGATCGGTCAACACAGACACGAAAATGGATTCATGTCTTGGTCGATGACGCGGCCTGCCTTCTTTTTATTTGTAACCTAGCCATCTACGACCAGGCTCTGCTAGAAGACGAGACTATAAACAGACTCCATGAAGATCTCATCCTCTTTAGCTCGCTGGCTAACTCAAGATGGTTCGCCCAAACGCCATTCTTTGTCATTTTGTCAAATATTTCGGCATTTAGGAACAAGATTCTGCAGCCGCCGCTGTCCAAATGGTTGCCCCAATTTGAGGGAGGCAGTAACGGAGATGCGGCGCTCGAGTTTATTAAAGACCGGATCCGGGAACTTGCGAAACCTGACCAGAATATATATATACACGTTGCAGATATTTATAGCACAGAGGGCGTGATAGCTGCTATTGAGACTATGGAGAATAGGTCGCTCCATCAAGTCTTGGAGGAGCTTGGTATGGCTCCTATTGAGTGTAAGGACCAGTCTTCAAGAGCTTTTAAAAGGTCAGAAAACACATTTGGGCCTTAACACAAGACACAATGGTCTAAATCGTACGATTTCAAAATTTGGGTCAGGCACCAACTTGAAAAAATGCAATACTGCCAAGACAAAAGGCGCCACTTTATCGTTTTTCAGCTTTTCTTGGCTACATGTTTGATCTCTATAAGTGGCAGGAGAAAATGACAACAATGCGGATTTATTTATAAATTAAAGACCTTGCCCTTACAGCACATTAAACTAATACAGACCATGAGGTTTCCAAATTATAGATGATGTATCAAAAAGTTACATAAGTACATACTTTGTTGCAAGGAAAGAGGACCACCTGGGTCTCATTTCAGCGCAACGAATGCAATAATGGCTCGATAATTATCAAAGCTCAGGAGAGCCTGATTTGATCCTTTACTCTTGCAATCATCGGTCTGAGATACAAGTCATTCAATCTATCTCTTAGATAATGGTTGAAGCCATACGTCAAGGCATTCGCCAGTCCAATAAACTGCGTTGGAGCTTGAAGGGCAACGTTGATTGTTTTCGAGTTCGGATTCCCAGACGCTTCCATAAGTCGATTAATGAGTCCAGGCATCCAGAGAAGAACATACATAAAGGGGTATGCGTTAAGTAGCAGCATTCTCTTGATCTCAAGTTCGACTTTATCAGCATCCGGGCGCATATGGAATTCACTCGCGTTGGTTTGCAATACGCTCAACTGACTTTGCTGAGACTGCCTTGCTTGAGATGGCTCGGGATATAGACAGCTGGGATCTTCTGGCGTTGTTGGATCCGCTCCGGATTTCGATGCCGTAGGCCGATGCCGCATAGCCCCTCCTTTTGTCTTGGTAGAACCGGCTGGGGGTCTCTCTCCCAGTTCAATATTGATCTCCTTGAATCTGGTATCTGGAGGTGAAGGAGGCGGTTGACATTCCTCACAGAACATCTTCGGGTTAGTCGCTGCTGTGCTTGGTTGTTCTCGCTCAAGTGGATCAAGTTCGATTACCTCCCCGCCCATAGGCTGGAAACCGCTTCTTCTCGGGCTCTTAAGTGGAAGGGATGCAATTTTATTGCTAGACCGTGCTTCGCATCGCAGTTGACGAGCCCTGCGGGGCTTAGGCTCGAGCCGTCTTCTCAAGTAAAGCCAGATGTAGATATAAATGGCAATCGTGCTGAAGATACCGAATATACGCCAGCCATGTGCCATTGTGTATCGTAGATCAGGGCGATTTATTGCTATCCAGCACCAGTTGCCACCGACTGGTTGCATATCCCCCATGGAGGTTGGTATGATGCTTGTGATGAGAGGAAGGATGGAAATGGAAAGACAAATACATATTCTCTTTGTCATGGACACCGATGGCATATAGATTCGTCGTGTTACTGTAAAGAGAGTGACAACAGCGATTGCTAGTATCGAAAGGTCTACTCCTTGAGCTGAAAGCTGGCCAATGAAGCCATTAACAGTACAAAGTCTCCCAATACTAAGTTCTCCGTTCTTAAGATGCCAAATACCGGATACGGAATTATTCAGGTTATTTGCAAATTCTAGAGCGATTAGAAGAAAAAAAAAGATGGCAAGAAGAGACATTTTGCATACCAAAGAACATTAACTCCAGAATTAGCATTTGCCTGAAAGTTCGGATATGGTGGTAATAAATGGCGAACGAAATGAGTACACAAGTGGTTGCGAAGAATGACATGACACTTCCTGCCAAAGTGACGGATGAGATCGCCACATGGATGTCGAACGCCATTCTAGATAATCTCAATAAACGCAACACGGGGTGACAGAAATGAGCACTATGGTTTAAGAGGGTGATCCAAATAGTGCGCTAGTTTGCTCGGAAATAATTACTGTATTACGGTCTTTCTCGAACCGTTTAAATATTCTGTTGTCATGATCAAAGCTTCTACTTTTTGCACCCTTTGTCGGCCCGACACTTGTTTCACCGCGGAAGGGGCCGAGAATCCCCTCCCGCTCCCCTGTCTACCAGGGGGTTCAAGTGGGCTATGGCATCAGGCGCGTCAAACGCAGCTACCAATGGCGTGCCCTTGATATTCTCCATGGCAGTAGAACCCTTGAGCCATTTGGTAAGTGAGTTGACATCTTGACGTCACTTAGTAAGATCTTAAAGGAGGGAGCTTGGCATATCTGGCTGAGTGTGAAAACTAGCAAAGAACCCTCAAACTTAGGTATCGCGAAGAAATATTACTAAAGCTGCAACACTGAAGGTCTACTTTAGATCTTTATTTTGCGAGGTGCTAATAATATCCTTAAGTATATATATCTTGTTTTAGTTCTGCTACTCAATCTTAATAACAACTTTGCTAAAATGCTTCTGGTCCACCAGATACTGGTAAGCACTTGGATTAGTTAGCCTGGCTTCCAAATCGCTATAACAAATGGTTGGCTTACTCTTTGAGCCCCTCGAGCTTGAAGACATGCTGGTCAAGAACGGGTTTGATGTCGAAAGCCTCAATGGCGCGAACCTGGAGAAGTTAATAACTCGACAATGAAAGGTGGCGAAAGGGGCAGCGAGAAACACGATTACTCAAGAACGTACCATTGCTTCGAATTGATCTCGACTCCCGACAACGATGCCCCTGATGACAGCCATGCTGGACAAGATCTGAGGGAAGCTCGGTCCAGTCTCTCCCGGCCCAGCAATCCAACCAATGATGGTAACAACCCCGCCGAGACTCACAGCTTTGAGGCTTTCCGTGATAGTGTGCGCGCCCCCAACTTCGAGGACATGGTCAACACCACCTCCAGTGAGCCTCTTGGCCTCCTCTCCCCAGTTCGGAATCTCCTTGTAGTTGATGACATGATCAGCTCCCAGCTCCTTCAGCTTCTGAGCCTTGGCTGCAGAGGACGTCGTGGCCACAACTCGAGCGCCCGCAGCCTTTGCGAACTGCAGAGCAGAAATGCTGACGCCACCAGTACCCTGTGTCAAGACCCAGTCTCCGGGAAGAAGTGTCTTCAGCCCATAGAGAGCATTCCACGCCGTAAGGGCGCTGCAGGGCAGTGTCGCAGCCTCTAGATAGCTGAGGTTCTTGGGCATATCCACAAGTCCATTCTCGTTAAAGACGCCGTGCTCTCGCAGAGTGCCATCAATAGAGCCACCTACCGCCGATCCCAAGGCCATTGGGGTCAGCGGTCCACCAAGATACGCTTGCATAAACAAAGTCATGACCTTGGAACCTTCCTGAAAGCGGGTGACCTTCTTTCCAACAGCCACGACTTCTCCGGCGCCATCAGAGCCTGGAATTATGTTTGGCTTGACATCAAAAGGATAAGTGCCCTGAACGAGTTAGTCAGACTGATCGTGGTAGAGAGAGATTATTTACCTGGGCAATCATGATATCGCGGAAGTTGAGAGAGGCTGCATGGAACTTGACCAGCACTTCATTGTCGGAAAGCACAGGGAGAGGCTGTTTGGTGTCGAACTTGAGGTTGTCAAAGCTGCCCTGGCCGACGACAGCCCATCCCTTTGTAGTTTTTGGCAAAGACATGATGGATAGAGTAAAGCGGTTTGGTATGTAGTAGATATGTGAAGAAACTTGGTTTAGTTATTGTTGAATGGGTCAGTTAATACGTGGGTTGATTGCATGGTTTTATACTGTAAGAAATAGACTTCTGCCACTCTTGCGTTTATAATCGAGATGTCAATTATGCCACATGGACGATGCTGCTGACCAATTAACATCTCATTGCCAGGATACCAAGCATTTCCATAATGGCTTTCTCGGGAAAAATACAACTCGAGGTAAATACTGGTACTGAGTGACTGAGAAAACCTACGTTTGTGGTTGGCTGCAGATAGTGGATCACTGTCCGTATTAATACGGTAGCGCGGTCAGGCTAGAATGGGCTTCCGTTAGGTCAGATCACCGCGTATGTGGGGGGCAATCCATGGGGCAGCGGCGCTGATGAAACTCTAGTTAGTCTCTGCATGACATTAGGTGCTGGGCTAAACTCGCTGCGGTGTTGAATTGGGCTGGATTAATTTATTCTAACTACCTCATTCTATCAAAGGAAACAATGTTCTCATACAGTAAGACGATTAATAGCAAGATTTCCCCCAAAGACAACAGATCCCGGCCATTTCATAATATGTTCCCACTCACTTCCAAGAACCCCATTAATGTAGCTCAGCAAACCAGCTGGCCATGGACTCAGACACCAATGCTTGTTGTAACTCATCAAAACAGCAAAGTGGCCTAAGATAACAAGTGCTGCGGGGTGACGAACTGAGCACAGATCTAGGAAGATCTGGCTTACCTCAAGTCCCCAACCCCAAACTGTCTTTGCAGGCTCAGGGTCGCCGACGTTGTCCGAAAGCGTTGCAATACGGCGGAAGAGTGCTCTCACGGCCTGGAGGCATGCTCTCATTTGAACCCCTTGAACGTGACTAGTTATGCATCTCTGTAGAAATGCAAGCTGTGGATATCGTGTTTCGAGATTATTCTCAGTGTCTTCGTAATTGGTAGAGAACTTGGTGAGTAGCCATGATCCTGAGATGACAGCAGGGGGGAAGCTCTGCTGCACAAACATAATTGTAGACCTACTGAAGCGAAGTGCTTTCAGCAGCTCCTCAACCGGATCGAATGGCGATTCGGAGCAGATGCCACTTGGGCGATAGATTGGTTCCGCTACGGCATACATTGACGTGAAAGCAGAAAATCCCAGCAGAGCTTGTCCATGCGCCTGAGTCAAGGATTCAAAATGCGGCCTAGCTCGGGTAATTGCAGCTTGTTGGTGCGCAACAGCTCTGGCGTACCATTTGGACTTAGAGCGATCTTCACTGTAGAGCTGAAGGGCAGTCAGACCCAGGATGCTATTCAGTAAGTAGTGGTGAGAGAAGCCCAAGCGAACAAGGTCATGTTGCAGCTGCCTTGTGGTTTCCGTCATGTCGCCTGTCACAGGATATCGATGCCAGTGCTCCAGTAATTCCAGATCAGCTAAGCTGTCTTCGTTCAGTGGTGGCTTGGTCAGCGTGGGGGATGAGAAACTGCACACGAGGTTGGTCCGTTCGCACTGGAGGCATCGCGGATGCACCTCGTCGCACTAGAAAGGTTAGCTGCGGGTTCTCTGCTTTTGGTACTGGGAAGATATTCACCTTGGCGTGTTTCTCCTTGCATTGAACACAACCCTCTCGGGACTTTCTGTGACCTCTCCGCTTTCTAATCATATTTACCATGCCTCCGTGTTGGGTTGCAAGAAGAGACGCTGGCGGCACATGCGGCCCGGGCGCCGTATAAATACGGCGATTAGAGTTTATATGCGGAGTTACTAGAGTTAGTCTTATCCATACGGAGTAGAGCGCTGACAAATTGACTTCATCACAAATTAGACTAGCCCACAACAGCAGTAGAAAAACGCGTATTAGTAGGGGCATTTTAGTAACTCAATTTACTTAACATAATAACCTAACCTATATCAAGATTTGCGTGACTCTTACTATAAGAGCAGCTTTATTTTTGAATTTTTATAATTAAACGAAAAAAGAGAAATATCTTATTTTATGGATAGCAAGTCAAGTATTACTGAGCAAAGCCACCAGCCCTGTTGGTATCCAGTCTTCCTCCTTTTCCGCCTGCCAATATTCATCACTCTCGCTGTTCTGCGTTGCTATCTCATATATCCACCACCCAATCACTGGCTGAAGCGTATCAGGGCCTGTCTCCAAGTCATCTTCATCCGTGCGTTTAAAAGTGACTTTCGAGATCTCGCCTTTCTCCGTGACTACATGCCTCCCATCAGAGTCGGCGCTAATGGTATCGCAATATCTGCCAGTTCGGTCCAGCTTCTCGCCACTACTTGAGACCTTCATACCCATGGAACCCGCAATCATCATCGCCTTGTACACGAAGCCATTGTCATCCACGTCAATGGGCGCACTGGCCCATCCTATTGGGATAACATCTGTATCAGTTCGGTGGTATCGGGCACTATCTAGGACGCAGCCCGGTCGAGTCTTGTCTGATGAACTTATGTCGACTGCTTCCTGGGGTTCATAGTAGAGCGCATCGCCTTTTGAAGACCAGAAGCAAAAGGCTGTCAGCCAACCAGATATGTAATGCACCCCACTGCCGCCAGACTCATGGACCATACGGGACCAGAAGTCGACAATTTCTGGATCCGTGGGATCATCGAATGTTTGAGCCATGCGGCTGAGAACTGGGACCAAGAGTTGTTGAAAATGATTTAGCTCTTCTGACGGCTGACTGTCCGGTGGCAAGCCGTTTGTAAGCATGGCAAGCCCATCTAGGCGTGTCCTAAGGTTGGACCAATCTTCTTTCGTTCCCAGAAGTGTTATCGAGGGCATGCCGCAGTAGTAACTGAAGCGATAGTTAAAATAAGAACGAAAAGCACCCGCCATGACAACAGATGCAGCCACAACGTCCGTGTCCGTAGTGGTTGTAAAGTCCGGTACGATCCATTTATGCAAGCTCTTGTCTTTCATGTTCTGACCCATGCCTTCAGCGAGGACTTTCGCCATTGCTCCCATATCCTGCTTCTTCAACATCTCTGGCGATATGACGGTTAAGCATTTTTTCTTATCATGCGCAACGAAAACCTCTCGAAGTGCTTCGGCATTCGGATTTATGAAGAAGCTCAGCTGCGTCAGAATCGCCAACCAAATATCGTCTGGTCGGAGAATGAGATGATGATGTTTGCTGTATGCTTTGAGCGCGCCTAACACAAACCCATTAATAGCACTAATAATGTCTATTTCAGAGTCGAACAACGACTGAATGATGCATTTAACCGTTTCTTCTTCTTTGGGGCACATGTCATCAAATTGCCATCGGCGGTCTATCTTTCTGACCTCGCATGCTGTTATGAGCCTTGGGGCGTTGCCCGATGGTCTGATAATGACGGGCATGTTGAGCTTGCGACTGGTGTTACTACTGCTAGGCTTCCCAAAGATGTTACTCCATAGATTCACAATTAATCTGAAAATAAGAGGTGGATAGCAAGTAAGGAGGGGTTGTAGAGTGCGGTAGTTCTAATAAATTAGGCAGCCGTCTCACTATGCCGCTTTAGGAACTCCCGCCGCCCATCCCTCTGGGGCAAACGCCATGCCTAAGGCTTCAATGAACTGAAGGAAGAAGTTGCGGTGGCTCGTACTGGCATTCTCTCCTATCGTCAACCCGACCATTTTACACAAGCACGTGCGATCCTTCCAGGGCCATCTTCGTTCCACATAGAAAAGCCTATCGTTTCAAATATCTACTAACCCCCAAGGTATGTGCCGTCGTGAACATAACGGAGGGCTTATCCTCGAGTTCCCAATTAACCGTCACATATATATCTCTACAAGATTCTTCACACGTAATTAAGGTTACCGAGACGAGTGGCACAGTATACATGTGATACCGGGATACGACAGCAAACCTACCCGTTCCTCGCCGCCAGCAGAAGGATAAGGGAGATGCTTGCCAGAACGGCTTCGAGCTGTGTTTTGAGAACAGTACAGAAGTCAATACTCGTACACATCATCCGATAATTACCCTCCTTGTTACATTGAGGTCATGGGGAGTGGGAACAAGGGCAATTAGATAGAGATAGGTCATAGTTCCAGGTCGATAAGGCTGATGGATGAGGAAATAATGAATTAATCTGCAACAATGTGTTGCTATTAGGTTTAGCACACTATACTGTCTCTGCAAACGCTGACGATATCAAACTTGCTTAGTAATGCATGAGTGGGCTCGATATACGTTTAAAGCTTCTAGACTTGTTGGGTTGGGCCTGTCTCCAAGGCGCCGGCAATAGATGTTATCTGGAGTATATACCTCTGTTTGTCTTGCCTTTTTGCCATATAGAGCAGCTTGTCCATTGTAGAGTTAAATAGAAACTTCATCGTGCATAAATCCTGCCGTCCGCGTTCTTCTTGGCAGTTAATTCTTATTATCTTTATATCAATCTTCCCTACTCACTATACTCCAACTGGAGCGCCGCAAACTATTCCAATTCCAAGAACCCTAGCTATTCACAGGTATGTATCGACATTACTTCAGTCTCAATCGGTAGTGAAATATGAATACTCCAGCCTTCGGGTCTCTTAGGGCCTTCTTAGGCTTGTTAAGCATTGAGGGGATGGTTTGAGGAAAGGACATTCCTTTCAGCTATGCCGACCTCCGTTTGGTATATCTGTCTTTAGCAATATCCATTATCTCCTATATTAGATGTCAGGGTTAGATAATTAGCAAAGCCCTGCTTTATATCCAATACATTTATAATACTGTTGGACATGTCCTTTATTGAGACTCTCTTCGTAAGGTTGATAGAGGCACCTATATAAAGCCATGGCCATAAATTATGCAAAATTAGGCAACTTGGCAGTCTGCATAATTTGCATCTTGCATACATTTTGAGGCCTCCCACGCATATGCCTGTAAATTTCAGCCAATACTTCCTAACCTGGACTCTTTCTCAACCAATGATTGGGCGCCTCATTCCAGGTAGACAAGTACTGGCGCCTGAATCAAATTCCCCGCACTCTTCCTTCGTCGTCAGCTGGCCAGCAATTTTCACTCGATTTCATCTAGATGCCATTGAACTGGATCACTTCATTAGTCGTTATACTTCCGACATATTCGCCTGCTCAAAATAGTAACGCCGACAGTGCCCAACACTATTGCCGAATCGACTCAACACCATGCCCATCCGGAAAAGGTTGAAGAAGATTTTCCACCATCGCAATGAAGATAAAGTCCTAGAAAGTACCACTCATGGGCCGAGTGAAGAGCAGCAATTGAATGTGTCAATAGACACACGATCTAGCTACTTAGCTACAATCGAGACATCGGGAGTATCACCTCCTGTTCCAGCCTTGGATGACGCGAATGCGCCCCAACAAGCTCCAGTTGAGGAGCCGCTAGACCCCAAAGAATGTGGCAATTCTATCCGGCATTTGTGGGCTGTGGCATACAAGAACCTACGAGATGAGGAAGATTCGCCCGTCCAAACCTTCGAGGATCAGATCCGTCGCAACTTGCCCGACATCGCGGACAGAATGAGCTCAGACGCCAATACAAAAGACTGGATGAGCAAGGTTGTCCAGAATCAGATGGACCATGTCAAACGAGACACTTTGAAGATAAGATTTCGGAATTTCGAGGTGGAAGCCCAGGATGTCGTCAAGTCGGTCCTAGCTGTTGTCGACTGGAGTAAGGATTATGTCTCTAAAGCCCTGAGCTCAAATCCTACGGCATCTATTGCCTGGGGTGGTGTAACTCTGTTGCTGCCGGTAGGTCAATACCTTTATCGCATGTCAGCCTCAGGAGACTAATGCTTGTTCGATGACGGGCTAGCTCTTTTTGAACCCCATAGAACAAGCTTCATCTTTGGCCAAGGGCCTCGAGCACATTGCATCCATCATAGTTTGGGGTTCTATGTGGGAGGATCTCTATGTACGGCGTTACGAGTCTGCGATCAGCGATGCTTTGCCAGAGTCGCATGCTGAGTACCGACGCGCATTGGAAATGCTGTACCAAGAGATACTCAGGTTTCAGATTGTTTGCTACGGCTACTATAGCCACAGATCTGTCTCTCGTTTGGCTTTAGATTCCGTGAAGCATCATGGCTGGGACGAGCTGCTTGGAAATATCAAGTATCGGGAGACTGAATTCGATAAGGTGAGCCAAGGTTGGCGAGACAAGATGTACAATGAGGAATGGGAAAAGGCAGAGGCACGGCATCAGCAAGCCATGAGTCAGTGGCGAACGATTGGAACCGATGTTTCTGAGCTCAAGAAAACGATCGAGGAGGTTCAGAAAGACGGGAATCGCGAAAAGATGCTAAATTGGCTTTGTGCCGTTGACACTTCAGCGCAATATAGGGCTGCTCGAGAAAAGTATAGCATTGGCACCTGCAACTGGCTGATCCGAGAAAGCATCGATTTTAAGACTTGGGAGAGATGTCCAAATTCCGTCTTATGGCTTAGTGGAAAAGGTATGACAGGCGCCGATCATCCGATGTTTGTCATCTGCTAAAATCACGCAGCCGGCTCTGGCAAATCAATTTTGAGTTCATCCGTTATCAAATACCTAAAGGATCAGTACGAACAAGACCCTGAGACCGCACTGGCATACTTCTTTTTCAGCTTTGGAAACATAGAGCAACAGAAAGTGTCTGTTATGCTGTCATCCCTTGTGCGACAGTTATGTGCAAGTCGTCCAGACACACCACAGCCGGTCAAACGGTTTGAAGAGTATATGGCAAAGGGCGAGCGGCCAGACATAGAGACCCTTGAGGCCGCACTCATTTGTGCTGTCAGTGGGTTTTCCGCGGTCTTCATTGTTGTAGACGCTCTCGATGAGTGCCCAGTCCTGGATGGCGAGCGGCCAAAGCTTTTGAACTGCCTTCGCCGCATCATCGCCTCGATGTCGGATAATCTCCACATCTTTTGCACAAGTCGAGCCGAGCCAGATATTCATATGGCAATTGACAAGTTGTTGGATGCCCGGTCAAAAACTGCCATTGATCTCACAGAAAATCAAGTGGGTTTGGATAGGGACATGCGTCTGTACATCGATAGCGTACTGGGTACCGAGATGTACTGTTGGTGGTCGGACGACGTGATGGCTAAAGCGAAGGATATAATGATCACGAGAGCAGATGGAATGTAAGTCATGAGAGTGGCATAGACCAGACCAAACTAACATCTGTTTCAGGTTCCAATATCTTGTTTGCCAGTTCGAAGTACTTCAAAATTTAGACTCGGAGGCATCTGTCCTCTCAGCACTTGATGATCTACCGACGGGACTAGATGAAACGTATAACAGGCTACTTCTAGGTCTCAACAGGAAGTTGAAACGGCAGGTCCTGGGTTCGCTTAAATGGTTGGCGTTATCGAGACGGCCTCTACGCCTCAACGAATTTGCCGAAATCTTCATTTTCCGTCCTGAAACTGTCACCAAGATCGATGAGTCTGAGCGGCTATTTGACCCGCGAGCGGTTCTGAAATATTTCCCTAGTCTCGTTACGACCGAGACAAAGTATGGAAGGAATGATGAGACCTACCTTTACGAAAACATCACATATGTCCGCCTCGCTCACTTCACACTCAAGGAGTATCTAGTATCCGAGCGCATTGAACAAAACAAAGCTCAAAAATTCTATTTTACGGAAGCAAATGCTCACCTGCATATCGCACATTGCTGTCTGTCATATCACTTATACCAAAGTGTTGAGAACACAGGAGCTAACGTGAAACTCCCCTTGAAGACCTATGCAACCCGAAACTGGGAATTGCATTTAGAATCAGCCCCCCGCGAACTATGGACCACTGAGATTATCCAGCTCACTGAACTCGCGCTCTCTATGCGTACTAAAAGCCTTCGGGAGATATTGCTCTATGGACAATTGAGGGATCGGTGGTATCCAAATGATGACCGAATCGACAATTTGATGCAACGTCCGTACTGCTATACCGCTGCCATTGGGTCCCTTGAGCTCACTAAATTGCTTCTTCACAAAGATTCACGGACCAGGAAATTCTTGATTCAGGAGGATCTCGACTTAACTCTCCGAGAGGCAGCAGAGGAGGGACACATTGAGATTGTCCGGTTTCTTCTCAATGAACGTGCTAATAACAATAATAACGTCGGTGGCGCGCTACAGGCCGCGGCGTATCGAGGCCACCTAGCAATCGTAAATCTTTTGCTTGACAATGGGGCTGATATCAATGCCCACGACGACAGATTCGGGTCAGCTCTGGAGGCCGCGGCAAAGGGCGTCAACCTGACAGCCCTGCGAAGGCTCTTGGATCGTAGGGCTGATGTGCGCAAGGCAGGATGTCCTGTGTCGTGTCTCATAGCGGCTCATAAGACAAATGGCCAAAATGATATCACGGAGCGGACCCAAGTTCTAAAGCTTCTTCTCGAAAAGGGTGTTGATATCAACAGAAAGTGTACACGGCACGGGAGCGCTCTAAATGAGGCGATCAAGGTGTGGCTACGCGAGGGAACCCGTGCATTTTTCGACTTTGTCGTGAGGCACAACGCTGACATTGAGTTGAACGATGGGCGATATGGCACCCCGCTCCAAACGGCATGTGACCAGGTTGGAGCGTCCGTTAATGATTCTCAGAGCAAAGAAGCGGTCCTGGCCCTCCTACGTCTTGGGGCCAACCCAAATACTCAGGGAGGGGAGTACGGTAACGCACTTCAAAAAGCATGTTATCAAACCCAGCATCACTCTGGTGTAATTGATCTTCTTCTCGACAAAGGCGCGGAAATTAATCGGGAAGGAGGTTGTTATGGAACAGCATTACACGCAGCCTGTGCAAAACAGAGCCCGGAATCGGTCAACATACTGCTCAGTAGAGGTGCTGACGTGCATATACACGGCGGGGAGTATGGCAGTGTCTTGCAAGCAGCCACTTCTGTATATACTGATTACAGCTCTAATGCCACTAGACGTATTGTACAAAAGTTGCTTGATAGTGGCGCTGATATTAATGCAGCCGGTGGTAAATTCGGAAGCGTGCTATAAGCCGCAGCTTACTTAGAGGGCCTAGGCCGCCTGATATTTAACGCTAAGGGTCTAAAAGAAATACTACTTAAGAGAGGTATAAAAGTCAATAAGCAGGGAGGGATATATAGCACTGCACTCTAAAGCGCTTATATATAAGGTAAGATAGAATCAGTCTGCTTACTACTTTATTACAGTACTAAGGTTAATATTAAGGAAGGGCAGTATAGAATTACGCTTTAGGCAGTATATATAAGTAGATATTAGGTATAGCGCTATAATCTATTATACCTACTAATAGACTATAGCGCTAATATCTATATTTAAAATAGGTATTTTAGGAATACCTAATATACTATAGCTATAATATCTATTTAAAACTATTATTAAGACTATAATATATTAAAGCTGCTGCTTAATAATAGCATTAATATAAATTACTGCTATAGTTAATATAGGACTGCTTTATAGGCTGCACTTAAGTATATAGAAGATAAAATTAAGGATAAGATCTAGTTTCTCCTTAATAGTAGTGCTGATATTAATGCAGCTAGTAGTAAATTTAGAAGCATGCTATAAGCTGTAGCTTACTTAGAGGGCCTAGGCTGCCTGATATCTAATACTAAAGGTCTAGAAGAAATATTACTTAAGAGAGGTATAGAAGTTAATAAGTAAGGAGGGATATATAGCACTGCACTTTAAAGCGCTTATATATAAGGTAAGATAGAATTAATCTGCTTGCTACTTTATTATAGTGCTAAGGTTAATATTAAGGGAAGGCAGTATAGAATTGCACTTTAGGTGGTATATATAAGTAGATACTAGATATAGTATTATAATCTGTTATACCTATTAATAGACTATAGCGCTAATATTTATATTTAAAATAGGTATTTTAGGAGTGCTTAGTATGCTATAGCTATAATACCTATTTAGGACTATTATTAAGACTATAATATATTAAAGCTGCTGCTTAATAATAGCGTTAATATAAATTACTGCTATAGTTGGTATGGGACTGCTTTATAGGCTGTATTTGAGTATATAGAAGATGAAATTGAGGATAAGATCCGGTTTCTCCTCGAAAATGGTGCAGATGTCAATCTCGGAGCTGGCCTCTATGGGTTCCCATTGCAATCGGCATGTCTAGCACCTACAAATAATCTAACCTACCTGAACACCGACGGCCTCGTGTTCTTACTCAATGACTGCCCTGACATCAATGTCAATCAGACAGGCGGACTGTTTGGCACAGCTTTACAGGCAGCAGCGTACACTGGCAAGACGAAAGGTGCTGAGTTGCTGCTTGAGAAGGGTGCAGATGTTAACCTTCGCGGCGGAAAATACGGGAGCCCATTAAATGCGGCTGCCGTCAAAGGATATTGGGATATTGTCGAGGTACTATTGAAGGGTGGGGCCGAGGCAGACTGTCACTTGTTCTCTGAAATCAATGAGGAATGGCTAGAAGGAGTTGGTAAGGAAGATGGATGCAGTGCTGTGGAGCGCTATAGGAACTTTTGGGAGACGATGAAGTTGAATGTGAACAAAGTAGGAGAGGCAAAGACTGCCTAGCTCCGTAAAGCTTATAGATATGAAGGACTCTATTAAACATAGAGACTAACCCAGAGATACAATACAGTAAGATGTTTTATATAAGCCTTTAAATTGGACGCTAAAAGCTCGATGGCCTTATATAATGCTGACGGCAGGGGGGGAAAAACAGTAAGATATTTGATTACATTCTAAATGCCTATTGTACTAAAGCCCTATCCTTCCACTCAAAAACTCGAATGGCCCAGTCCATAAGTAACCACCAGTCTCTTGGCAAACACCTCATAACCAGATCAAACTCGCGTTCCGGTGCACCATCAATCCACCAGATTTGTCGCCCCAGCTTTACTACCATAAAGAAATAACCACATATGGCCAAAGCCCGAGGATTCTTTGCCGCGACGAGGTTTACAAAGCTGTCCGAAACAGCAATGGGAAATCGCAGAGGCTTTTCTCTATCTAGTTCGTTATAGATATAAGAGAGACTGGCTACTGCTGGCACGCAAATATTAATCTCTTCTTGGTTTGGTAACGCTGGTAGAGGGTTCCAATAGAGTAAAAAGCTTAAAGGGTTCGGGTTGATCTCGTGGGGAATGATGGATGAGAGAGTTGAGAACTCTTGTCCAATAGAGGGATTCTCAATCATCGTGGAAACCCTCTGAAAAAGGTTTAAAGCCCTACGCGATGAGGTAAACCAGTCGTGCGGCTGCCGTTGGCTGCTATGGCTCTCAACAGAGTATGCTCTCAGGTTGGCATGCATGCAGATAAGTGCACAAGTTGCAATGACTCTGGAAATATTAGACTTATTTAGCCCTTCCTCTAGATCCTTCTTATGAATTTCTATGGCACGAGCCATATATCTGTGCGAGATCAACAAAAGCTTTGTCTTGAACTTGCCGACGTGCTGAAGGTGAGATGCAGAGGTACCTAGAATTGCATCCATAACGCTGATTGACTGAGTGGCTTGCTCTAGGATCCAGAATGACCAGGTAGCTTGAGCCTTGGTTGCCTTGTCGGTCATGTCAACGAAGTGATGCAATAATTGAAGCTCAAACAGACGCTCTGACAGCAATGAAGTTCGCGCTGTGAATATCTCACTGAGCGACAAACTGCGGCTTGTCTGACTTGTCAGCCAAGCATGTGCAACGGGCGTCGTCTCCGAGGGCGATTGACTCTGTTTTGGGATAATTTCCACGTTGCTTCCGGGTCTACCACTTGATCGAGACGTGGCAAAATACTCGCAAAACGCGTCTCGTCTATGGCAGTTTTTACAGACCGGGCGCGTCTCGTCACACTGGAATGGATCAGCTCATGACGTGGATAGTGTTGTGAAAAATATTTACCTTGATGCGACTTCTCTTGCATGCTTTACAGCCCGTCCTTGACTTGCGGTGTGCCCGACGCAATGGAGCTGACTTTGTCAATGCTCCAGGTGCAGGGTCGAGATCGGTCATTGTTATCTCAGTTGGTCAAGTTGAGTATAGAAGGACTGTCGGGGTAGTTGATAATAACAAGTGTAAGCACTAAAACAGGTAATTTCGTTATTTGGATTTCTGCTGCAATGAAAAAAAGAATAAAGGTTTTTAAGTTAATTACTGACGGTGCTTTGATTAATATAATCCCTTACTGTGGCGGAGCGTCCAAGCTCCCCCGTCCCCCCACCTGGATTTAAACTCTATTTATGCATCATAACTCGGCGGCTGTGCAGTGACAGGGTTCAGAAGCATGATGCCCTTGCTTCTCAGAGCATCTGGAATCACAGGGCCATTTTCCCAGCAACCTATCTGTTGTTTGACGCCCCTGGCCCTCTCTCCATAACACTTTCCACAGATCGATCTTGCCATACGCCCAGAGGAGTCTCGGTTTCAGAATCAGCGAGGCTCTTGATTCGTATATTTAAGAAATTCGAGGGGTGGAGCACATTGAACATGACGCTTGCGATGGCCATCGGGAAACCATCTAACAGGAGAACGTAGACTTCCTTAGATTGCAGCTCCCCATCGTGCCCCTCAATATACTCGATCATGCGGAAGAGAGAGCGGATCAGGATCAGGATGCTCGCCACATAGATCATCACCAATGACTTTTGCCAGTTAGTTCGAAAGCCAGACGTTTGAGCTGAGGAGTCTTTGAGAAATCGGCAGTGGAATAGGCCGGTCACAATGATGAACAGACCGAAGAATAAAATCTGCACCGTCAAGCCTGCGATGATGATGTTCTGTCCTGTTGTTCTCTCTCCTTCAGTATCGGCATTGACAAGCTTCCCGCCACCTTTACAAGATCAGTTTACTGTGTTCGTGGTGAAATACAATTTAAAGTGGCCCAAACGCACCGATTCCTTGTAGCGCAATGGACATTGCATCTCCAAGAAGAAAGATCTTGGTTAACCAATTAGGTCTGATCAGGGAATACTTCTGTCCGTTCAGCAGCTGCATCAAGCGGCCCAGGATCATATAAATCGAGGCAGCGTAGCAAGTCGGACCTAGAAGGAGGAGCAGGCTCTGCATGACGTATGGGCCAAAAGTGTAATCCGGTGCCTCGTCAGCGTTAATGGCACGGCCAATGAAGCCGATGGTTTCAACTACAGTTTATCAGTTGGTTAATAAGATTGCTTGATCTAACGTAGACGTACAGAGCGAGCCAATTAGAAATGGTATGAAGAACCATGTCCTTGTCTTCAAGATCTGGAGGAGATGGATGACCGACGAAATGGCAAAGACAATAATAAAAATAATGTTTGCAGGTAGAGATGGGTCATATCGATAATAGTTTACCATTGTGGATGTATGTCTTGGTGGTAGAAAAAGTGAGGTTCGGTGTTAACTTGAACTGATTCGGTGTGTGTTTTTGATTGCGAAAGATGGTTAAGTTAATACGTTTGTGACAAGGCAGCAGTATGTATTTTATATGTTGATCTGACTAACACATATTCTATAGAATATTGATACTTTCTTAATGACTTCAATTGACTTAGTGACGCGAGCAAGGCGGTCTCTTCATAGATCCCGAACATAACCATACCGTACCGACTAACTGTTAATTGGCTACTCTGAAATCGACTTATGAAACCGAAGGCCGCTCGCCGACTGCGGGATGTCTTGGAGCCCGATTCTTCAGCAACACGATCCACGCAACTTGCACACCAGCTATTGTCCCAATAGGTAGAGAATTGGAGCATTGAATAATCAGATAGGACTATTAACTACAAGGTGTTTCATGTTGCAGTATTTTATGTCACCCTACACGAAAGTCCCGGAAGCCCGAGTGCATGGGTCTTTTTCAGCCTCCGCAGATACCGATTGGCTCACAATACGAGACCCTGGTTCATAAAAGTCTAGCTTATACTCTATTATCTTAGTTCGTCTTTCCCCCTTGGCTAAGCCGACTCGACCATGACGCGTCACCTACGTATTTGTATTATACTCAATCTGGGCTGGACCTGAACCATATTTGTGCATCATTGAACTAAACAGTCATTTTGTTTGCGGGTCAGACCTCTATTAAAAACCCTCGCGATGCCCAGAGCCCGAAGTCCATGAAGCACATGGATCAAGATTTGAGGCTTGACGACTAAGCGACGCATCTGTTGCGACAGGCCAGCCGGGCCATAGGAAATACAGGCAAGTGCCGTGGCTGGAATGAATAGTTGTAGAGCAACTTTGGAGAAAGCTTGTAGGCTCGTAACGAGAGAGATTACCAGACTTGCCGTGACTAATGCCACGACTTGATCAATAAGCTACAAGCTTGTTCTGTTGCGTTTATGTATAAATACTGGTCTAGATGAAGAAATTGGAAAAGAGATTCAAACGCTCGTAAAGGAGTTCGATCCATGAGCGGGCACCATTTATGTTGATCTGTTAGTACAAATACCGTACAAGTTTCGTCAATTAGCCGCATTGTTGATAAGACTACCACCAACTATGAATCTATTTTCGCGACAGCTATTGGCTCAACCTATTGCGAAGCATTGGATCAGCACCAATGAATAATTGACATATTTGCGCCATTCGCTTAGATGGCAGATTGCCCAATCTAGATATTCTTGGCCACCCTGGCTAATGCAACCAATTGACTGAGATTTACGGTACTTAGATCCCATGTGACAACAATGTTTGCATTTCGTTTCAGCTATAATACTGTATCATCTGGGGCCACTAAGCAGTAGCCACTCTGCCTTCCTCCTCCTTCTTCCCCTTATTTAACGCTTTAGCATTAGAATCTATATAACTCTACCTATTGGTGCGACGAATCTGTGGCTGGAAGTCAGTCACAGGACTGCCACTAATCATGTGTCCATTCGCTAAGTTGTAGAATCCAAGAGTCTGATTTCCGTCGCTGTCTTGAAACTTTGGGGGGAGGTTATAGCTCATGATAGAAAAGTAATTCTTCTCCCCCAATAAGACAGCGCCCTGTCCTTCAGGTAAAAGGTCCTTGGCTGCATCGTCTTCGATAGCGAATTCATGTCGAAGGCCGAGGATATGACCTATCTCATGCTGGAAGATGTTCTTCAGGATGAGCAAATTGTTACGATGAAAAGCCCGGGTGAAGACTATAACATCCTGGTCGATTTCATGGGGGAAGAAGGTTAGCTAGATAGATACAAAAAGGCCTTAATTAAGCACCAATTCAATCAGCTGTTCAATGGTAGTCTGCAGTAGTTATTGCCTCGGAAAATACCCACCTTATCATTACAGAAGCTAATAGCGCTCGGGGAAAACCCACCAAGTGAGCTAAGATACATTAATACAATCAAAAAGAAACACTAGCCTCTTGTAGTTATAGTGTTTGTGGAAATGCCGAGGCCCGATAGGTATGAAATACTGCTATTCCAGATCTGGCCAGGAATAATAGTGTTAACAGAATGTAGCAAGGTTTAAGATGGACTCGCAGCAACCCGCAAATTAACAACCGTGATTTAATTTTGTCATCATGCCCAGAAATCCAAGCTAAAGAAAAGCGCTGAGACTATTGCTATAAGAGTCTTCCAATCTCACAGATATTTAATCATTCTTATTCCTTAGCTTTTACAAGCACCCTCCTACAACTACCAGCTAATACTTTTCCTCAAAATGTCAGACCAACTCAAACACCCAGTCATTATTTCTGGAGGTGGCCTTGTCGGGTTGACCCTGGCACAGTACCTTGAGAGAGTCGGCATACCATACCTGCTTTTTGAGCGTGATGAGAGCCCTGATGCGCGATACGGTGGCTGGGGCATTTCAATCAACTGGGTCACTCCCGCTCTACGGAAATGCCTTACTCCAGAGGCCTTTTGTGCTATTAAGGCCCTTCATAATGACCCAAGGACACTAGAGGAGGGTAAGACTTGCATTTTGAATATAACTTCAGTATGTGTTGACAGATATTATCTCAGATACTATCCCATACCAGTATTTTGATCTAGAAACCGGGAAAGCAAAGACTACTCACGTCCTGCCTCCTCAGCTGCGTGTTTCTCGCCTCAAGTTGCGGGAGATACTTGCTCAGGGAGTCAAGATCAACTGGGGCATATCTGTTACTGGATGGGAAGAGGTCGATGACGGCGTCCTTGTTTCTCTATCAGACGGAAAAACGGTCAAGGGAAGCATTCTTGCAGGGGCTGATGGGAAGAACAGCAATATCAAAAGAAAGATTCTAGGCGAAGAAAAGGCCAAGCTTTATACCTTTCCTATAGGGTTCGTTGGTCTAAAGATGCGACTTGCACCAGAGAAGATTGCCCCATTTCGAAACTTGAGTCGTATATTCTTCCATGGCACTCACCCAAACGGAAAGTTTATCTTCTTCTCTACTATCTCTACCCCTGAAGTAAATGGAAGCAAGGGCACAGAAAACGAGTACTTTGAGGCGCAGCTCAACATGAGCTGGAATGCTGGAGACGCTACGCAAGATATTCTGAATCTGCCGCCCGCTGAGAAGCTCAAAGAACTTAAAAAGGCGGCCACGGAGGGCACTGGATTCTTTAAGGAACTTCGGGAGGGGTTCGATAATATCCCAGATGACACTGAAGTATTGGATATCGTGCTCCAGGACTGGATGACAGAATCTTGGCGACCTTCGGCATCGGTAACGATTCTAGGCGATGCAGTACACCCCATGACTATGTGTAGGTGTATAAAATTCTACAATAGACGGACTCGAGCTAACTTTACAGACCGCGGTGAAGCTGCGAACCATGGAATGTTTGATGCCTATATGCTTGGTTGCCAACTCCACAAGGTGAGTATGGGAGAAAAAGACACAGCAAAAGCAATTGAAGATTTTGAAAGAGAGATGATTAGCCGGGCACAAGAGGCAGTCAGCCTCAGTCGCAGGGCGGGTTTTGAGGTCCATGATCTCGATGCTATTTCAGAGTCAAGCGCTTTGTTTCAGTACCCGCATGTGCAGAGGTTGGAAGCTCTCATGTCACAATAAACTGCTGTTTCTTTCAAGGCAGGGGAATTTTAGAATGGTATATCTTTGTCGTTATTTTGGACTGAAGTTTCCTCTCCGTTATAAATTACACTCATTCAATGTATGTAAAACTTTGACTATAGTGATGGCAGAGCCAATAATCAAAGTCACAGATTAAAGTCACAGAGCAAATTGTGAAGGCGGGAATGGGCGTGAGGCGACATTCTGAGAGTCACAATACGAAGGTTCATTCGGAAGAATAGCTTTCACCGCAAGACAGTAGACTCACACCTAGATAACACAGTCAGGTCACGTTCACACCTACTGAAGGCCAACGCTAAAAGTGCCACACCAATAATAGCTCGGTACTAAGGAGCGGGGTAATAATGACTAACGCGATAAGATACATAACGCTTGGAGGCAAAATGAGACTTATTGTGGCATAGGTCTATGTTGGCATGGGAGATGATAAGAGCAGTTCCGCGATTCCAGACTATTGCGATTGTTGTGTGCATGTCCATACCCGAACAGTCTCGGCTATCAGGCCCATAGCCGCCTTTTGTATTGATTCTTTTGCTTATACGTGCGTGGGCCATAGCCAACTAATACACCTTTAGACTTTCGTCACAACTATTAAGACCAACTGACGCCCATTTGATTTCCAGTCCTTGCCCAACGCAATTATCTTTACAACTATAACCATTCCCCTTGTCTCTTCGCTTGTGACGATCAGGCTCAATCACAGTTGAGAAGTATGGCAGCCAGCCCTGAGTTCGAGCATCCTTCTCAGGGATCTGATAAGCAGCCCGAAGGGACACATTCAAAACTGGAGATGTCCAAGGAGGTAGATCCCGAACTAGGTATGGATACAGGAACGGATCGTTCTTCTGTGCGCGGTACCAGTGAGCCAGTGAACTCATTCTGGCAAGGGTTTGTTGTCAGGCTTGGAGTTGAGAGTCGGGGCCTAGAACCTGTTCCGGGGGAGCTGAGGACTGACGAGCGCTATGCCAACATTCTGACGCTTTTCTCGACCACTTCTATTGGGCTTCTTCCGTCAGTAGGCCTCTTATCTGAAATTATAAACTTCAGTTGATACTAAAGCTATGCATAGAATTGGTATTGGGGCTGCCTCGACTCCTGGGTACGGATTATCACTCAAACAAGCAGCACCCATGATCATTTTTCTTCAGCTGGCTTTCCTCATCCCGTCATGTTATATTCTCACGCTCGCACCATTACTTGGCATGAGGCAGTGGTGTCAGTTTCGTTATGTCTATGGGTAAGTCTCACGTCGGATTGATTGACTCTTTGTTTATGTTTGATGATGACTTACTTTGCCAGCAAATACTTCAACCAGATAGTCTCATTGGTCAGCCTTCTCGGCATTGCAATCTTTGGAATCACGGCCGCTGTTACTGGTGGGCAGACCCTCGCGTCCGTCAATCCAGGCACACTCTCAGTTGACGGTGGTATCGCTATTATTTTTGTGGCTGGCTGCTGCATTGGATTCATGGGATACAAAGTCCTGCACGGATTTGCCCGCTACGCCTGGATCCCTGCATCTTTTGGCATCCTCATTCTTATCGGCTGTGCCGGCGATCAGCTGCACCAACAAGCTCCACCGCGCGCGACAGGGGCCAAACCATGGCTGAGCATGATCTCTATGGCTGCAGGCATCTCCTTTGCCTGGGGAGGCGTTATTGGCGACTACGCATGTTACATGCCACCAAAGGCACCTCGCTTCCGGCTTGCTCTGTACTTCCTGTCCGGTTTTGGCGTTATGTTCTCGCTCATGATGATTCTGGGTGCGGCTCTAGGAGGTGCAGCGCTCCAGATTCCCGCTTGGGCTGCTGCCCTTGGCGAAGGAGGCACTGGCGCTGTTGTTGGCCAAGTTGTGGTCTCCCGATTAGGAGGGTTTGGGAAATTTGTCTTGACTATCCTCGCCTTGACGGTTGTCATAACAACAGCCAGGGATATTTACAGCATCTCCTTGGCTATTCAGGCTGTCGTTCCATGGCTTGAAAGAGTTCCCAGGGCTGTCTTGGCACTTGTCACAACTGGAGTCTTGATCGGGGTAGCGATCCCTGCTTCAAAATCGTTCATCTCATCCCTCTCTGCGCTCGTCTCTATTCTCTCCTATTCGTCTGGAATTACGGTAACCACCTTTCTCATTGAGTGGTTCTGGTTTCGGAGAGCGAACCCTGACACCGTGGACCCGGCCATCTGGGACGACGGTAAAGCTCTCCCTTCAGGGATTCCAGCTATCGTTACCTTCGCTATTGCCTGGGGGCCAATTATCTGTGGAATGGACACTGTGTGGCTTACGGGCCCCCTTGCCGAGGTTGCGGGAGATTTAGGCTGGGAGCTAGCTATCCTTACCACTGTCATCATCTATACCCCTCTTAGAGCTGTGGAGATTAGATATCGTGGTCGATTCTGAGAGGACTGGCGACAAACAGAGGAAGGGACAAAATGCATCTGTGTACCTCAGCGAGAAGCCATCTAATGGTATCTGAATCAATGCTTCTCAAACTTGGGGTTATGTGGTATCACTACTCTCAGTTGTCTAGTTTGTTAATGGCTTTTGGTGTATTGTTAATTGCCTTGACTTTTTTAATATCTTAAACAAATACAATACTTCTTTTCTTAAAAAACCGAGACTTCATAGTATCCTGTATGAACAGCCAGCATTTTGCCAGTTTACTGTACGAATGCGCTTGCTTCTCCAGGTTCTGTTTGGCAAGGCCCGAAAACGAGACCGACAAGACTTAGACTGTTTAGTTAGCTAACGATTAGTGCGGGTTAACCCCGCGTAGTTCTTAGCTACCTTTAGAGTTCTGCAGTGGCGATTGTGGGTATTCCCCGACTAAACTGAATTTGCAGGGGAAGTGACCATGCCCGAAAGGACAAAGTGTTCTTATCTCGTGCTCCTCCATCCTGCGGTTAGTTTAGTGCGTGGGGTCCAGCTGGTTTGTGCTAACTTCCTGAGGCATCAGCGTTGACAGTTCATCCCGTGACAAACCCACGATACTCTTTCCACTGCCGAATCGGATCTCCATAATCAACTGTGCTGTTGTGAGTTCCAATTGCAATTTCATGGCTACCGGTAGATAAGCCACTGGGATCCCTGCCTGCCTGAATGGTACCATCGTTCGTGTGACCACCCGGCATCCGACCGACATCATGAGCCAATCCAAGGAGTGCCGTACTTGTGGGAGCATGTTTTCCTCCAAGAGCCATCTGGTTCGACATGAGAAGTCCCGTAAGTCACCAGTGGCCCGCTTATTCATCCCCTCGTATCAATCTCAAATTAATCCTCTCTCTACCAAGATACCCAAGAACAATCCGCCCCATGCACCTTTTGCGGCCGCATGTTTTCTAGAACGTAAGCTCCACCGCTCAGCTAACCGCTTGTATGGAATCTGTTTCTAATACCCGACTCACCAATAGGGACTCCGTTCTTCGTCACGCCAAGAAGTGCGGGAATCGTGCTGGTCGGCCAATACCCGCAGGCATTAAACGTGGAAGGGGTCGAAAGGCATGTGATCGATGTGCCTTGTCCAAGCTCGCCTGCGACACAGATGAGCCATGCGAGAGCTGCCTAAGCCGCGGCTGGGAATGTTCTTACGACCGA
Source organism: Fusarium proliferatum ET1 (assembly GCF_900067095.1). NCBI lineage: Eukaryota > Fungi > Ascomycota > Sordariomycetes > Hypocreales > Nectriaceae > Fusarium > Fusarium proliferatum. Next base: position 3,118,772 of record NW_022194795.1, on the reverse strand, counting down.
GTCGGCGTGGCCTGTGCTTCTGGCTCTCTGCCTGCCATTCCTTTGCCTGAGGTCAACTGCGAGACCATTGAGCAAGAAGCTGACCACGGTATTGATTCGGACGATCCGCCAACTGCAAGCCAACCGTCGATCACAAGAAGTGACAGCACGCTCTTCCTTCTTCAATACACAGCCCGTGAAAACAAGAATATCACCGATTTTCGGAATGCCCTGGAATCGTGTTCCATCCTTCCCCATGACCCTGGCAGCCCTCCTTGTGGTCTTGAAAACGGAAACGGCAAGTTTCTTTCTCAGGATGACTGCAACGCCTGGGATGGCCCGTTAGTCTGGAATGATATATTCCCCGCAGGCGCAATGATAGACATACTGGATGAGGACGGTAATGGCATCCCAAGCCTCGAGGACATAAATCGAAGCTCACTCAAGCAACGAATTCCTGAAATATTGAACCTAATTCCTTTGGATGATCATAATGACCTTTATCGGCATAATGGGGGTTCGCTTACGCAGATCCGGCCAATATTCGAGAAATTACTAACCATCAGCAACATTTACCGCGCTCTCGAAGCATTCTTCCGACGGATGTACCCATATAACCTTGCAATACACCGTCCGACCTTTGCTGTTGAAAAGATATCGCCTCGGCTCTTTTTGGCAATGGTCGTAGCTGGCTCCATATACGACACTGTTCAAGATATGTCTTCACTTACCTACAAAAGCTTCGACACCTTAGAATCCATCATTTTCAATAATAATGAATTCGAACTACTGACCAACGGGCATCATTCCTGCGGCTTGGATGATTGCTCAATGCATCTCGACCTTCTCAATGCGGCTATCATTATAATCTACCTCCAGCTTGGAATGAACGACAGAACGAAACGGAGCCGCATGCGGCTGATACGCGTTCCTATGCTAGTTACAGCAGGTCGAAATCTGTCACTTTTCAGCACCCTAAAACTCGATACACATGAAACCCCTGGTAATACTTTTGCTGAAATGTGGTATGAATGGATCAAGACTGAGAAAAGAATAAGGTGAGGGGCTGTCACTCATCGCAGTAACAACGCCGATAATTAACTAACCGCAGAATGGCCTTTTCAATCTTCCTACTTGATAGTGAACTTGCCATATTCTTTAGAACAATGCCGAGTATCACTCTGAGAGAGATGCAACTTGATTTCCCATCTAGTGAGGTGGCCTTTCGTGCAAAAACATGGGGAGATTGGCTACTATCAGACCAGACTGCTTCAAGGCTACTCAATCACAATTTCTCATCTTGCTTCACAGAGCTCGTTGAAGGGGCCGATAACGCCATGACAGAAGAATTGCTGCAGAAGTACAACTTGACTGACCTGTTTTATGTTATTTGGGGTATGTCTCTACAATTCATTTCCGAGTATCTGACCACTACGTCAGTGATATTCGAACTGGTTTGCTTTTGTTACTGACCATCGAAACAGGTCTTCACCGGTTGATATATCTATCCCAGACCAACCTATTGTTATCCACTCTTGACTCTTTAGATCTGCCTCTCAGACTATGGAAGCACCATTGGAATCGGAATCTCTCTCAAGGCTCCCATTTTAGCCCGGAGGAGCTTGCTATTACCAGAGTTGGAGAAAGCTTGTATTGGCTGGCACGATTATTCTCAAAAGTCAAACCAGGCAGCCGAAGACATGAGGACTCAAATCTAGACTCCTTGGACTGGTTGCACTCCTTGATACAAGAACACGACGGGAAACAATTTAGTTGATTACTTCTGTCTGCAGGTGTATTAAAATATAAAGCCAAAGGTAATAGGAAGGGGATTAAACTGCCCAGTCTTGACTCAAAATTCAACTGCTGTACTACTTCAACTTCACAATGCTAGGATGCGTTACAGCGTATTGGTATAAGGGATCCCTGATCGGATATGCATGGTATAAAGAGTCTTGTGTTGAGCAGCTATCCTAGTGAACATTAAATATATCCCTCATTTGCCCTTTGTCTCCTTGACTAGGTCTGCCAGGTGCAAGCTTACTGTCTCTGGAAGCTCGACGACCGGGAAGTGAGATTCCCCATTAAGCCGAGCAAAGCTGAACCAATCATACTTCCGAGCGAAAGTTTCATGTGCCTCCAAATAAGATTGTTCTCTGGGGTGACTGAAGATATGGCGAACCAGAGGGGGGTTACTAATCGTCTCGAGCCGTTCCATAGGCGAGCCCCAGCGCTCATAGTTCTTCTCGACAAGCCAGCAGAAATGGGACCAGCTATCGAAGCCGTGAGCGCCGACATCATTATAGAAGTGGTTTAAAACACTAGGATTCTTAGTGCTATCAAGCCAGCCCTTAATAAGAGCAGCCTGAGCCTGATACCAAGTGTCCCTTTGCTGCGTCATTTGAAGTTGAGAAATAAATTCAGGCGGAGCACGAGTTAGGATCAGATCGGTCAGCAATACAGCTGGGACCCGCTCCTTACCAAGACGCTCAGCAATCTCCATGGCACACCATCCCCCATGAGAGTGAGACACTGGGATAAATGTCTTAACCTCAAGGGAGTCCAGGAGTGCAATAGTATCGCCTGCCTGATCATCAACAGTCCATTTTCCTACAGGGTCACGGTTTACTCCGTGGCCCCTCCACACGATCCTGATAACGCGATATTTGCCCGTTAAGTATGGCAGCAGGTATTGATAGCCTCGGTGGTCCTGGCCAAGACCTGGCAGACAGACGATTGCTGGTTCATCTGACACAAGACCTCGGTCATCGAAGGAGAGTTCAACCCCATTGAGAGTTCGAGTATAGAGCATTTTGTGTTTCGGTTGAAGAAGATTGAAACAATAAAAAAAGTAAGATTTAACTTTCAGTAAAATGATGTATTTGAGGGTGTGCCTGGTTGTTGATTCTACAGGCTTCAGGGTTTGATGTGAAAGACTCAAAGAGCTTGTTTCAAAACTTGGAAAATATTCAGGTTAAGTATGTCAACAAAGAACAAGGCTCCATATGGTGGGGAGATCACCATCAGTCCACATTGTCTGCAAAATGCCATCTCCATCGCCCAAAATCAGACAGTCGGCTTCTTGTGTGGGTTTATTCCTACGAACCAGGATTTGAGCGGCTGTGGGTTAAACCCGAGTATTTACCCACAAGTCGCAAGCCACTTAGTTGTTGGTGGGTTTTTCCGATTATATCAACAGGGCTATTTCTGCCTTTGGCCCGTTTCCGCTCCCCATACCCGCCTGGAACTAGTTGGGTCTTATCCGCTATCTGTACGCGATTGAGCAAAACACTAGTTGCGAAGCTTGATCAGCTGAATTCTTATCTGCGCTATGAAAAATGGCTCAACAAATTCCTTCCATGGTATCCGGACCTCGAATCAGTTTAAAGGGCGCGGGGTTCTAATGAATGACAGAACTTTCTTGCATCCTAGATCTCAGTTACCATATTACAAATATTCCAGATAGGAATAAAAAAAGTTTTTAGGGCCTGTCTTGAAGAGCTGTTCTTTCTCTTTCTTTGTAGGTTTTGCTCCTTGTCGGTTGATGATAAAGCTAATAAGATTGTGAGGGAGATATGGATAAGTCAGGGAAAATAAGGATAAAGCTCCAAGGCGGCGAAATTGAAGCTGCACGCGACAATGATATTTTCAAAGCTCGTGGAATACGATATGCCTCCGCGAATCGTTTTGAGCTTCCTCAACCTGCACAACCCTGGGAGGGTGTTTTGGATTGCACACATCCGGCGTCTATCTGTCCCCAGATGGTGCCTTCGCGTTTAGACAGCGTCACAGGCCCGATTACCTCAGGAAGGATGCAGGACGAAGATTGCCTTCATCTTACTGTGACTGCATCAGTTGAGGCACTCACAGGTGGAAAAAAGCGGCCTGTAATGGTGTTCCTACACGGAGGAGCATATGTCTCTGGTGGTGGAGACCTTGATGCATATTCACCCGTCGGACTCGCACAACGCGGTCTCGTCATGGTCAACATCACGCATCGGCTTGGACTCTTTGGATACCTACCCATCCATGATAGAGCCCCTGCAAACCTCGGACTCTACGATCAAATCATGGCGCTAGAATGGATCCAGGGCAACATTGCTGATTTTGGAGGAGATCCAAATCGCGTTACACTTTTCGGAGAGTCTGCTGGCGCGGATTCCATCTTCTGCCTCATGATAGCTGAAGGGACTCGACATCTATTCCATCAAGCAATCCTTCAAAGCGCTCCACTAGGAGTGAGAATGATGGATCGCGAACAAATGATACAATCCCTCGGCGCTTTGGCTCATCATCGACTTGCATCTTCTGAGGCACCCAGGACCAGCGATGAGATGCTCTCTCTGCAGGTAGAGCTACTTATGGAGGCCAAGAAACATCCTTCCGGATTAATGGCTTTTGGGCCTTCTCTGGGTCATGCACCTCTTCCACCGCTTTCGGAGGTTTCTCACAAGGTCCAGCTGGCAGCAAAACAGATCAATCTATTCGTCGGCTACACAACACATGAAGGCGCACCCTTCGCAAGAATGAATGATACCTTGCGATCTTATTTTGATTTGCCACTTATTGGATGGCTTATCGAGCGACTTATGGTGTGGATTGTTTCAAGAAAAATGTTCATATGGGGAATTGTCCAACTCCATAGTCGTTACCTCAGGGCCGGGGGCAGTTCAAGGAAATACAGATTCGATTGGTGGCCGTCGCAAAGCGACTTGCGATCTACACATTGTTTAGAACTCCCTTTCCTATTGGGTACCTGGACGGACTGGGCAAAAGCCCCCATGCTGCACGGACCGGAATCGAGAGTTGTACTTGAAAGTTTAGGCACTAAGATGAAGGATTTGTGGGCTGCATTTGCTAAGGGTTTGATGAAATTAGAGAATGTAAATATAGTTGGAGACGAGACCTATGGAGAGATCATTTCTTAAAATATTTAACTGTAAAAAAATTAATTTTATAGTTTGGTTATTTAATAATACTCTAATATTGCACTACAGTATGAGCCTCCTCTAAGTAAAGATCAAGCAATAAATACACTTCCACCCAGAACAATATAATAAATACATGCCTTCCTTAGCAGTTACTCCTGAATTTCACTCTAAATATCCTCCTCTGTCAGGTTTACAACTGAAATATCCTCGTCAGCCACTATGCTAGAGACCACTGATTCCCCAGATGAAGAGTCTGGTACAAGTTCAATCTCGATTGGCGGCGCGAGGAGTTTACTCTGGCTTTGCCGTCTCTTGGGTGCCTCAGCTGCCATAGCTACTCTGAGACCTAAAGAGACTGTGTCCACTCTAGCAGTGATATCAAGAGACGGCTGTGGTTTGTTTCGTGGTTCCAACCGTGGACTTCGTCGCGGAACACTTATCGGAGTCATATCTTTAGATTTGGGACTAGCTTTCCGAGACGGCTCGCTAGGCGTCCGTGCCCTTCTTCGCGTAGTGCTGCTGGATGATGCCCTTTTGGAACCTTCACTTGATCGCTTGAGTTCCTCTGCGATCAATCGATCAACGTCTTGGACAAATCGATCGCAGAGGTCGACAAGATCGTTTGTAACCGAGCGATATGAGTCAGAGCCAGGCTGGAGACCTAGCTGAGCATCTCGAGAAGCTAGAGTAAGTCGCAGCGCACATCTCGAGAGCTCCAGCCTCTCTCTCCGACGCCTCGATTCCGTATAAGCAGCGCTAGGAATGTCGTCAATGCAAGCAAACTTCCACTGATCAACGTATGTGGCTATCAATGGCTTGAACACCCTCTTTGCCCAAGTATATGTATTTTCGAGTATGAGCCGGAATTTAAGGATATCTTGAGGTACCGTCATGTCACCTGTCCAGATACATTGCATCATCTAATCAGAGTAATTAGCGCCGTCGCTCTGTTTCCCTGTCTTATTTTATACTTACGTAACCCTTTTCCTGTCTCTCATACTTTTCACCGTTAAAGTCCCAACGATATGCCATGAAGTCTCTTGCAAAGAAGGTTATCCAGACTTTAACTTCGGGCCCAACGGTGGTCACGCTTGCAACTGGGGGAACTTGCCCGTCATACACCAACTTAGCAGAATATCTGGCTGCATTCTGGTTCAGATTGACAGCACATCCACTGGCATTTGCTGCTTGGCAGTAAACAACTTCCTTCAGTCGATCGAGCTCACCAGGAGCGCTTTTGGTCTTCTTGTATTCGACGATAAGCCATGGAAAACAACTCAAGTCTTGTTCTTGGGGTGCTTCCTTTTCCAAAACGTTGAAGGGGGTAGCTAGTAAGCCAAACTTATGTAGGTTCTTCAAATTTGACCATGAGAACGATTCGACAAGGGAGGGAGTTGATGATTTGTGCCATTGATGTGCCTCATAATCAGTTATGGTAGGTGTACAGGTTTCGAGATGATACATTGGGAGGTAAAAGACGAGGTCGGGCTTCGGAGCCTTGAAAACTTTGATTGTTTCGTTCTTCTTGTCGAATGCCCCCCATATAGAATCAGTGTCGCTATTATGGTTGTGAGTTTCTATTCCTAACTAATGCGTGAGTTTGTAGATACTTACAACACAATAGAATCATAGTAATACTGGCATCTTGAAGATCTGAGAGGAAAGATATTAGTAGGAACCCTAAACGTTGAGCTACACTGACATTCGAGATCTTCCCCTAGATACAGAAGCATGGTGCAGAAGTGGATTGAAGAAGCATTTTCGAAAGAAATCTACCCAACGATCTTCTGAAAACCCCCCCTTGGCAAGTCTTTGAGCTTCGCGTTGGATGTTGAGATCTTTTCCACTAGGCAGGTCTAGCTCCTGGCATGTAAAGTCAAGCATCGCTTGCTCAAGCCTAAGAACATGGGGCGGGAACTGTTTTTTGTCTTCATCTGTTCTGTCTTCACCTTTTCTGTCTTCACTTAGGAGGTCTTCATCGTAAAAGAAGCCAGTCTCAGCCAAAGAGGAACGTTTCCAAGACATGTTTAATACAGTGAGTGATGTAGAGTTCATCCAAAGAAAGTGAGAGAGGGCATCAATAGTCAAAATTAGCCGTCAATGGGGTCTTATCATGAATTTATGTACCACAAGGTTACATCTGTTGGTTGACATGTTTACATCCCTGCTTAGTGTCGTCGCAGGATGCCTAGCTACTTGTCAGCCTAAGTGCTGTACAGCACCCTTTTCGGCGATTGTTCTTGGTAGGTGTCTGCTTCAGGTCCATGATTTATCGCTCCCCAGCTGTACTCCGTAATTGTACGTGGACTGGAGAGCAAAGGCGTAAACGTGCCAACACTACTTACAGGAATCCAGATTCCAGTCATTGTGCATCTAATTCGAATTGATTCACTTTATCCATAGTCATTATGCATTCCGAGAGATATTCCTATCACATAATCAAATCATTCTGCCTCTTCTCGTGCTTCTGAGTCTCCATACGACCTGCCTAGTCTGGGTAGCTAAGGCACGCAAGAAATGAGCTGAAACAAGGATTAGCTACTTGACGAATCAAACGTCATGGCTAACACGCACCGACAGTAGCGCCCGGACCACCCAGGTTACCCGCCCGCTCTCCCGAGTCTAGCGACAGTTAGCCGATGTCTTTCGACCAGGGAAGGGTACTCGGATAACGTTTTACGGGGAGAGCTATTGTTTCAAGAGTCTGTAAGGGAGATTACATTTTATTGATAGGAAGTGGTGTGCTTGTAGATTATAACCCAAAGAGATGAGTGCCTTCCAAGCTCCACTGCCATGAGCCGGCTCTTCCGAAAGGACGAAACTCTGATTAGTGTTAGATGCAAAGGCTAGCATTGCCCTTATCATCAGGTCCAGAAGCCACGGCACAACTGCAGCACAACTCGCACATACAATGGTAGTGACGAGAGGTGAGATACATGACTCGATTTAGAGAGGCCTTAAGGTCCAGTAAAGCTGAAGTAATTAAATCATTGTACCTCTTAGAACCCAGAGTTGATAGAACCGGTGCAAAGCATGTGTGAAAAGAATCCTAGCGAGTAGTTTACTCCCGTCTTAGTGCATCCTTCGTCATCGTTCTTAGTGCAAAAGCCCAAGATCTCGCTGTTCTGGGAGAATTCCCATCCTTCGCCATTCCAGTTAAAGCCGTATTGATCCTCGGTCTTCAGCCCTCGGATTTCAAAGAATCCTTCGATGAGGCACCTCTCGGAAACACACTCGAGAAGCATTAATATAGTGAGATTTTAAGTATCTTGGGGTCTGAATATACCTCGAATTGCTGGACGTTATCGAGACAGCCGCCCGGGTATGATACAGCAACAGCGTCAGTGTTGTAGATGTCACCTCCAGTATCAGGAACAATCTCTCCAATTCCCACTAAGTTGATGTTAGAAACAAAGAGGGCAGCAAAAGAGAAAATGAATGTATACTTTGAGATGCGGAAGTGCCGACTGCGAAATCTGCTTGAGCGTAGCAAATCAAGGCCATCAAGCTAGCGATGCGAAAAATAGAATGCATTGCGAGGAAGAAATAGTTGGGTACGGGTAATAAGTATAGTGGTGTAGTAAGTTGAGGCTTGTGAGCTGCTGACGATAGTGGAAGTCGAGCTGACATCAATGCCCTTATATATCTGCTATGAGTTTGCCAAGACTTGGTCTGGCGGCATATAGATGAAATATTCTGATGATCTCTCTCTTGTCTAACAGGACTGAAAATTGTTGCCTGAAATGATCATCATTATAGAGGCATAAAATGACGTATCGTGGCTCTTGGCTGGTGTTGTCGCACAGCCTTAGTGGATCTAGCTGTGCTGGAGTGAGGCTATGATCTCGTTCGGTCCTCCAATTTAGTCAATTCATGGGCTAGTTAATCTGGAAAAACTTATAACCCATAAGCTTATTCCCCATACTTTTGTAGATCATCCCCAGTTTGAGGAACGGTAGTTTGTTTTAGTCCTGGGCTAGCCTGTCGAAGGATCAGAAGGATTTAATGCTACGTCATTGCGCCCCGTGGAGCAGAAGGATATGGACCCAGGAGAGGGATTAAGATACAACTGTGACGCTAACAATGGCTTTATCTGACTGACAGGCAGATTTAAAAAAGAATAAGAACTGCTTTCCGATAGTAAGAGACCTCTTTAGCTAAAAGAGCATAAATTTGAGGGTATCTCTGAGCATATTGCTACCTACCCACTAACAAGATAGATTAGGATAACTGGGGCTTATGGTGTTCGTGGATATAAAAAGCTTAAACCCTTCGTTAGTCCAATTAAAAAAAGACTATTAACAATAAGGCCTAGTACTAAACTTGAAAACATGCTTATAGCTAAGTTCTAGCTCTTTTTGTTAAAACGTGAATCGTGTGTTGATTGAAGAAGCAGATCTAGATAGACTAAACGCGTGATGGATCCACGGGATCGGATAAACGATAATACTGACCTTTCACACTTTCATCCATCCCAGTCCTGTAAATACACTGATAACATTCAGCTCTGATTCTGTCTCGATAATGATTGGTCTTTGGCCTCTTGAAACGTTAGTAAATAGCGGTAGACAAGCAAAAAAAGAAATGATAGGCATGCCAAGCCAGAAAGTGGAAATTAGCAGTACACAAGCCAATTGAATGCATCACCTTCGCGCTCACCCTAGAACGGCTGAAGTGAAATCGACAGGGGCCAAAGTCAAGTGCCAGAAGATAACGAAGTTAAAAGGTAGGAAGTGCTGTTAAAAAAGTGTGAACATGGAGAGAGAAGTAGAAATTTTCCATTCCCCTCACGATATCTTGTTCTTCAGATTCTCTGTCCTTTGCCACTCGTTTTCCATGTCATTAAACCTTGACCATGTCAACCGAGCTCCCTATCAGGCTTCTTTGCAACGACAACGGGATCTTCTCCGTTGTTGACCCTGTCGCTCACCATGTGACGAGCTTTGACATCCTGTCCTACACCTGGGGCAAGGAAGTGGCGCCTTACAAATGCGGTATTGGAGGCGTCACCTGGGATATCAAGATCAATCCCGACAAACTGAAAGACATCAAGCGGCTGATGGTGGCAGCCAACACAAAGTACCTTTGGGCCGACTGCGTGTGCATAAACCAGACAGATGAGAATGAGAAGGCTGCTGAGATCCCCAAGATGTTTGAGTACTACAGGAACGCTGAGAGATGTCATCTTCTCATGGACATGGAGGAAGCTTGGGTCCCGCAGGAGATTGTCGATGATCTAAAGTTCCTTGACCATGTGCTGTACCACATGCAAGGTGCGGCTCTCGCCTCCGAGGCCGTCGGTCTGACCGAGAGGGTCGTCAACCTTCTTACCCGTTGGGCCAGCACGGCTTGGAAGTTTGATATCGCCGAGTCGAGCGTGAGGTCTGCAGCAATCGACATGGGCGTTCTTAACTGTTACTCGACCTGCATTAAACGTGTCACATCACTCTTCGACAATGACTATTTCACTCGTGTCTGGACGTTCCAAGAGATGATCCTCGGCAAGAATATCACAATGTGGGGGGTAAACCCCGAGAGTATCTTCTACATCGGCCAACTCCATACCTGGATGGACTTGGCAGTCGAGTGCGCTGACAAGGCGGTCAAACTGCACGATTGGATTGAGAATGGCAGGTTTTTCAAGACGGCAGCAGTCAACGCCATACTGAGAGTCATTGGAGAGGATATCTTATTCCTCGTCAGCCTGCGAACTCAGGTGAAGGGCATTAACAGTGCAAGGACCGACATCATCAACGGTGGTTCTTACTGGTGGCGAGATAACTACAAAGGGATAAGCAACATATTTTCAGCCATCTCTCTCAGGCCACGCAAATGCAGAGACACGGCGGACATCTTCAGGGGCCTCTTGGGCATCTTTAGCGGACTTTTCACCGAGGATGAGGTGAAAACGGAGCTGTCAGGAAAAGACATCACATCCATCTCATTCAATTTCTTCAAGAAACTGTCCGCTGAGACCAGACTGGCATGGACCAAGCTTGGAGTAGCCAGCAAGGCAAGGGAAAGTGGATGGAACTGGATCCCGCTGGTAGAAAGCGATAACCAGGTCGCGTCTACTGATTGCTTCGCCGGGGTACTCAACCTCGGGAGGCTGAAGAAGCAAGGGCGGGCGAAAACATCAGCCATGACAGGTCTCATCGGGACCCCACGCAAGTTCATGAAGATCCGACTCAGCCAAGGAAAAGGAGACTTTCAATTCACCTTCAAGGGCTGTAATTGTGGCAAGAAGATCAAGACTGGCCGCATGAGCAGGGAGCTCATACCCACGTATGACCAGCCCAGAGACGTGGTCAAGGACGAGACTGGTAGGACCCTAGTACAATGTGCTACCATCTTAGGAGCCATCATGGACCCGGGGTGCGATGACCTGGTTCAATACCGGAGGAAATTACTCGAGAAGCTGCAGCCAATGTGGGAGACTACAGATCCCAGTGCAAAGCCCGTGGGTTGGGAAGACCGATCTGTGAGCGGCACAGGCTGGGAACATCCAGACGCCATTGGCTTTCGAGTACATAATTTCTCCATGAACTACCGCATGGTGTCGATGACAAGGTGCGGTTCGCGCCTTGCGAACGGTAGCACAGCAAATATCACCTGCCACGTCAGTGTCAACTGCGGTTGTACTATCGTCGCGCCATTCGCACTCATCTTCGAGTCCATAACTGCGGTCCAAGGAAGCTCCCTCGGAGACACGGCTGCAGAGGCAGACAGTGATGACAGGATAGTGCTGCAAGATGGACTAGGACTTGTGCAGGTTGGCGATGTCGGCAAAGCCTTCGACGTAGTGGCATTCTCGGGTGATATAAAGGCTCATAAGCTGTATGCTGCCGCTTGCAGGAAGAACAAGGAGAACGTGAGAATCGTTCACGAAGTGCCCCTTCCTAGTGGCAGGGCGCTCGTGCGGGAAGACTTTACCCATGCCGCTATGGATGTAATGAAGGATTATGGATATGTGCATACTGGGGGATCTGGAAATTTGCTCTTGTCTAGAAAACATCGTCTGGATGCTTACAAGGTGGTTGGTGTTTGCATTGATGAGTATGTTCCACATAAGAATGAGGAACAGCCAGTCACTATTGGATAGAAAACCCAATATCTGCCTTGAGCAACTTTAGAGACAAGTAATTATTAAGATTATTTTATCTTCTTTTATGTAAATATTATTTATAGGCCAAAATAAGAAGATATAAAACTATACTTTAGTATTAATAAATCTAACTTAAGATTAAGGCTATGCAATGATTGGATCTCATTGTTTTACATTTTCAATCTGTAGCCTACACCAATAGTTGTGACTGAAAGTCAGCATGCATATTGCACAGCCTCCACAACGTATTACTAGTAATCTTATATCAGGCTGCCTTACCCCTCCCAACACGAACCAAATTCCTGTCTCCAATCTTCCGCTATCACCTTTCTCCTAAATCTACATGATCATGTCGTCCACGAAGCTTGACAAAGGAGAAGACCCGCTAGATATCCCAAGGCCAGATGGTAACGACATTATCAGAGAATTCAAAGACTACGCTAAGCAACAGCGAGAAATTGTAAAGCAAGCAAGATTTAACCGGAAAAAAGCGGATAAAGAAGCACAAATTACAGAGTTGAAGAAATTTGCCCAAGGCTTCAAGCTGGCCACTCCAGTACCATCAGATTTGGTTGACATTCTTTCCAATGATCCTTCCAAGCAGAAAGAGATAATTGAAAAGGGTAGACGTGCCGCAGAACCTCTCGCGCATGAGAAAGCAGAAGCAGCCGAAACTAAGGAGGCCGTCGAACCCGAGAAGCAGAGGCCGCAACCTCAGAAAAACAATCAGGGTGTATACTGGCTCCCACAATCCGTATCATGGGCCGATGTGGTGCGTGGCACGTCGTTGAAAGTCGATCAGCCTGCTGCACCCATTTCTAGTTTCAGGAATAATAATCCGACAGCAAGCGTCTATTCTTCATCCCTTAGTGGCTTCACGAGGAGTACCGAGGCAACACAAACGACAACGTTGACTTCGGTGTCTAGTCAATCCAAGACTATTCGTCCTGACCAAGTTCGAAACCCAAATCCTTCCTTGGGAATCCTCAGGGATATTCAAGAAGTTGATGAAAATCTACCATCTGTATTGGCCCAAAACAAGACGGGACAATCATTACAGGATGAGCCCTGTGACAAGGATGACGAATCGCTCATCTCGCAAACATCAACGACCTACACTCCAGAGCAGAGAGTTGATGTCGTTGTGAGATTTTCGCAAGCCATGCTCAAAGGCCTACACTCTCATGTCAACTATGGTGCGGCAAATGAGTCGTCAAGGCGACATGTCGTTGCTCATCTCTGCTCGGCTTTGAAGACATTTGCTGAATCCGTTGAGGCGGATACGTCAGAAAGAACACAAGCAAAGGCGAGAAAAATGGTGCGAAGGCTGAGGTCTGAAATTGCTCGCAATCTTCAGGACAAAATCCTGAGGGACGACCAAGTTCAAGAAAGCAATCGCATGCCGATCAATTTAACAGACAGAGACGAAATGGGCGCTGCTGAGAAGATAAACCGCTGGGATATACCGACGCCTGATCTGGAATACCAGGCCGGGTGGCAAGCAGAATCAGATATACAGCCCAAGCAACAGTACCACTCAGAGCCATCTCTGAGCCTCCCTACAAGGTCAGAGAGCTCCGTGGAGCGGAGCGACGTAGAAGTGTCACCACGTGATACCACGCAGATATATGGGACATCTATCAATCCAGTTGAAGTAATGAAGCACTTTTCAACACATCCAGCGTTCGAGAAGCTCCTTCAAACTACGCGGAAGCTCTTTGAACGATTTCACAGTCAAAAAATGGATTTGGTACGCCAACGCACATCCCTCTCGATTCGTCGCCAGATGGGAAAACAGGGAAGCAATAGCAGTGTCGCGATTTTCAACCTCGACTGGGACCTACATGGTTTCTTAGTCGCAAATTATGATGATGGCGTCCATCAAAATATTGACAAGATACTTGCTGTCACTGGGACAATGGGAAATGCGCAGCTATGCTCAGTTGGCCAATACTTTGCATGGGCATGGCCAGGTTACGAATTTCAGCTGTTGGAGGAACTGCAGTCAACACTGCGTGGCTCTACAAGCAAAAGTAAGTGCCGTGTGTTTAGGCGGAACCACTACCCTGGCTAATATCTTATCAAAGATCGACGACGCAAGAGGCATCCGGCGGGACGCGTGACTGTAGACTCAACGCTTCACATAGTAACAGTCCATGGAGCCGAAGATTTCATCATTGCTATTGCGCAGCAGCTCTCTTGGTTGATAGCAGTATGCCAAGATAAGCAGGACCAGATTTCTCATACCTACGTGGGCTTCTTTGAGGCAAATAGTGCCGAAACAACTGCAATCGCGACATTCGACATCAATGTTCAACTCGAAGTTGCATCGATTCAACCCAGTGGCAGTTGCTGGAACACGATAGTCGGACCCGCAGTTATAGTTACTGGGTTTCCCCTTCCTGAGCGCCATCACAACGAACAAGGGCTTGAGATGTCGATCCCTGTGATGGCGGCTCTTGCGGACACTCCTCAGGCCGTCAGTTACAGAGGTGGTTTTGTTTTCAAGGCCAGACACCACGCTATCGTACCCATCGAGGACTTTGGATCGTCCATACAATGGCATTTGATAGACACCTATCCCGAGAGGCTTGAGTGGACTCAGATCGATAGAGCATGTCCTAAGAGACTTAGAGGCACGATGAACAAAGACTTTTGGAATCGCCGCTCATTTCTCGGGTGGTGCCCGCAAGTTCTTGAGCTTCTGGCAACATCGAGCTTTGATCATGCGTCTGTACAGTACTCCAAGGCTGCGAAACCTCCAAGATGGGCCCAGATTGATAAGTTCATCATTGGATTTAGCCAGTGGGGAACAGCTACTGCTCAAGTAACCTTTGGCAAGAAAGATGGGTTCCGAAGCTTTCGACCAGATGATTACGAAACCCTACTTGATGATGCCAAGGATACTAAAGTCATTTTGCATGACACGACTCACAAACGCGCTTTTCAAACCAATGCGGAGGATCTGATTCTTAACATTCTTCTCCATCGACAGAGTTTACGTCTATCAGGACAATCACAAAACCCGACAGAGAAGAGTGCAGTAGATATCATCCATGGTGCAGATACAAGCAGACAGAAAACCACAACTCGTGCTGCTATGCTTAACAACGCTGAGAAGATTTTTTCTATCAGAACATCCATGTCCAATGCTAAGAAGGAAGAAAGCCGGTTTAAATACGAAGTAAAACTGCTCTACTCGACGGTCGATGGGCTCTGGGCCCAGTCACATGCAAGTGGTGACACGGCAATAAAGCTCGGCGTCCAGTTCGGACAGAATGTCGCTGGATGGGAATACATGGATGTTGTCAACAACATCAAAGTGATATTGCCCAAGTCAGTTGACTTGAAAAAGTCATGCGGGCGCTGGAACGACTACGCAAAAGACATCCAAGCCATTGTGCTATTTGGAGGTGACTTTGGAGATGTTCTCGCACCGGGGTCATCCAAGCTGTGCTTGAATTACAAGTACCTGCCAAGAGATGAGTGCTACCTGGGCGTTCGAGTAGATGCACTCCAGTCGCTTTATGATCGGCAGGGGTCATCCCAAGACCAAAAGAAACTTTCGCCGTCTGGCCTTACGCTACAGGGATCGCAAGATCTGTTCAGGCCATGTGCAGGCATATGCTCCGATCATGTGGTTCGCATTGTGAAGCAGTCAAAAGGTCATTGTCCACTACCTCTTGAGAAGAACGGTGCAATCATTATCGGCGAAGCTCGAGAGAGTTTGCGCCCCAACATGTTTGGCAAGAATCAGCGACCGCAAAAGAAATCTTCTCGAGCTCAGCGCCAAGAACGCCAGGCTTTGTACCGCACAAAAAGGGAGACAGACGCGATAGCAGTTACACAGTCCCCAGAGCCTGACATACTTCCGAAACCAATATACTTGTCCGACAGAACATCAGAGAATGCGAAAGCAAGAAGACCTAAACATGAGATGTCTTCATCATCAACTGTGAGCAGTGGCCCCTGGAATGGATCTTCAATCACAGACGGGATTGTCAGTTCGTCATCCATTTCTTCAAGCCCACCGATGAGAACTTGGAGTAGTATAGTCGCTTCTAAAACGAATGAGGGTGATTTCGAGGCCAGAGTGGACAACAAAGCCGGGCTAAGGCCAGCGGCGTAATATTTAAGGTCTATTGAACACAAGGGAGGTCTTGCGGGAACTTTTAGAGATATATTCTGAGGCAAAGAGAAACAGAACTGCATATATTCACTATTCTCTCCTTTCTATCTAGAATCCAAGCACCCTCGTCACCTTCCAATCATGGGTTGAGGTGGGATGATCACCAAGCGACCTGCCTAGAAGGGTATGTACCCTGCAGTGCCGAGCCCGGTTACCCCTCTCGAAGAACTTTTGAAGCGCGTGCTAAGAAGATGCGTAGCGGTGAATATCGAGAGAGACATGGTCCAATTAAGCTTAAATTTTACCCTTCAAGCTAACAAAAAGGCATGATTAGTTGTATCCTTCGACGGAACATTCCATAGCCAGTCTTGTTCGTTATAATGTGACATTTACCCTTCATTGAAACAGCACTGTTCATCCCAAGATGCGGGCAAACGCCAAGTGCCCAGCGTTCCTTGCATGCTACCCAGGAACAAATGCTGACCCGCGTCATGTTTATCTCTGGCTTTGTTGCGATTTTCCACTAATTAACCAATGTCCTTCGATCCGGCTGCTTGGCTCTTTTGTGATTCCCCTCATGAGCTTCCCAACGTGGAGTAGGCAATACCACCCAGTGACTTGGCAACCGATGATGCAGACGAATCACTTGCCAAAACGTCGCATTGACCGGTCATTGCCAATTGCTGTTTGCAGGGGATGTAGATATCACGAGGCTTGGTGGTATTGAGATCCGGGGCGACCGGATTCTGCATAGGATTAGCAGGTATATAAAGATGATGTTTTGTCCACATTGCCTGTGCTTCGAACTCGCAAGTCCTGCTTCGTCAATACTCTCTCCTTAGCTCTCGAGCGGACCTTATTCTTCTGACTCTGCATTGTCAAATTAGACATCATGCGTTACACAGTCCCTCTCATGGCGGCGCTGGCTGCCACGGCTACAGCTACTGCACCAATCGGGGCCGGGAAGCGCGCGCAGAAGCTCTATACACTGGAGACTGCACCTGGTGAGACTGTCGAGGTTACTGAGGATGAGAAGTTTCAGATGATTGATGTACGTTCCCATGTAACATACTCGAATGTATGAAGACTTGATTGCTAACTGTTTGCAGGATCACATCCACTTCTTTGACATTACAGAGTGGAAGGATCACAGCGCCGCTCCATCAGGTGCTCGCCTCGCAAGCACAACCAGCAAATTCCCCGAGAAGCTCGCTCACCAAACCAACGTCAAGAATATCGTCAAAAAGGTCAATATCAAGAACATTGAGAAGCAGCTCAAGAAGTTCTCCTCATTCCACAACCGCTACTTCAACTCTGCCTTTGGAGTCGAAGCTGCCGAGTGGCTACACAAAGAGATCCAGAAGGCTATCAAGAAGAGCAAGCATCCTTACGCCTCGGTCCGACTGGTCCAGCACCAGGCTTGGTCGCAGCCTTCGATCATCGTCTCGATTCCTGGACAGGTTCGTCTCAAGACTGTTGTCACGGGTTCTCATCTTGACTCGGTTATCTCCAATGATCGTGGAGCTGGTCGTGCTCCTGGCGCTGATGACAACGGCTCTGCATCTATCATGCTTCTGAACCTTCTCTCCGCCTTCCTGGAGGATCCCCGAATTGCCAAGGGCGACCATCTCAACACTGTCGAGTTCCACTGGTACTCAGCGGAAGAGACTGGCCTTCTCGGCTCACAGGATATCTTTAACACCTATGCTCGACTTGGCATCCAGGTCGAGGCAATGCTCAACCAAGATATGGTTGGCTACAAGGGCCGCGACGGAGTGGAGCGCTTCGGTCTCATCACCGACAACACAAGCCCTACACAAAATGACTTCCTCAAGCTTCTCATTGAGGAATATGCCGACATTCCCTACGAGGAGTCCACCTGCGGTTATGCTTGCTCGGACCACGCCTCGGCTAACCGCAACGGCTTCCCCTCGTCATTCCTCTTCGAGACACCTTTCGGAAACCATAACCCTTACATCCACACTCCCAACGACACCATTGCGCATATTGATTTTGATCATGTCATTGAACATGCCAAGGTTACTGCTGGCTTTGTTTATGAGCTTGCCCACCGCAACTTCACTGTCTAAGCTGGTTGTAAGGGAAAAGAGGAGATAGATTATGATTCAGTAATCCAGAATAAAAACCTCGGGTTATGTTATATGTTAGTTCTATATACCCTGGCAATAATAACAGTTTGGAGAATTGCTTCTTTACAATATGTTACAGTTTGTCCCTCATGGTGAATGAACTAAATGGAGTCACTATGCCCTGCTCAATTCATGATGAATAATGTCGCGTGGGTCTAGGGTCGCTTTCCGTTTCCACACGGAATCCCACCGTTACTTGACCAATGATAGAAGGGGCTAGTCTATATGATAAGATGGGCTGCATTTCCCAACCAGTAAGAAGCTCTGTAGTTGATGTGGGCTTGTACCACTCTGCTTACTGAATTATCGTGCGGCTGAATTCCCCGCACAAGCTTCAGCATAATTCTTCAACCTTTCTCTCACAGCGCAATCATGGATCCGTTATCGCTCGCTGCCAGCATTGCTGGCCTCGTGAGCCTCGCGGGTGCTGTTATATCAGCCGGTTACAAACTGAACTCCAAGTTGAATGAGGATACGAGCGATACCAAGACGCTACTTTCCGAGACAGCCAACTTCTCAGGCATCTTGCTTGGTGTCAAGGCACACCTAGAGTCATTTCAGTGTCTGGATGTCGATTTGAAGGCTGTTCATAATACTATCGAAGACAGCAAGCTTACGATAAAGCTTATCGATGAGTTACTAGCCAAGCTCTCCAAGTCAAATCGTATTGAGATGTTGATCAAGGCTGGTGGGCGGGAGGAGCAGGCAGTCAAGCTGCTCCGACGTATTGAGCAGTACAAGATGTTCTTTGTTCTGTGCTTTCAGCTTGAGCAAAGGTAAAGACTTTTCCTTGTCTACTCAAGAATGAAGAAATACTGATATGGAACAAGCTCTCAATCCGAAACCCTCCAGATCCAGATGGAAGGTATTGTGGCTCAGTTACAGTCACTAGACGAAACTCAGAAGGGTGTTGAGAAGGCAGTTGGCCAGTTGGTAGATGCTGGTCAAAGTAAGTGCTTATCTCCTCCCTGCGAAAGTAGCCCAAAATAATCCTGTACAGTTCAGCAACAAGAAAAGATCATCAAGTGGCTTGGTACACCAACAGAAGATGAACACGATGATCTGTGCAAGCAACGCGATGCATCCTCAGCAGAATGGATTTTGAAAAGGCAGGAATACAACAGCTGGCTGTCTAGTCCGGGTTCAGCATTGCTATGCCTTAACGGAACACGTAAGTGCCTTGACTCTCTTGATGCCTATGCTAAGCATTATCTTAGAGGGCTCAGGAAAGTCAGTTATCGTGTAAGTCTTTCCCAACGATGCTGTTTATTATGATGTAGTGTTGATAGGTCTGTAGATCCAAGGTCATCGAATCGCTTCAAGAGTCTACGCTTGAGCCAGGAAGTGATGCCGTCATTTACCACTACTGTCGCTTCACCAACCCATCCAGCCTCTCGCCTACGAATCTAGTCGGGTCGCTCATAGGTCAGCTTCTCAAACAATCCTCTAACCCAAGCGCCCTCTTAGAAGTTGTGAACAAAGTCTACGAGAAATATCGCAAGCGATCAGCCCACCCAAGTCTGCAGGATCTGCAAGTTCTATTCTCTGATCTCTCTAATTACTTCGAGAGAGTCATCCTTGTTATCGACGGCTTAGACGAAATGGGTGGATACTGGGAGATCTTGGACTTTTT
Source organism: Fusarium proliferatum ET1 (assembly GCF_900067095.1). NCBI lineage: Eukaryota > Fungi > Ascomycota > Sordariomycetes > Hypocreales > Nectriaceae > Fusarium > Fusarium proliferatum. Next base: position 3,098,845 of record NW_022194795.1, on the reverse strand, counting down.
AGAGATTCTACCAGAAGCAGATACCGAGTTCAAGGTTTTGATAGCGAGTCGAGCTGGAATGGGCCTCGACGATGCTTTCTCATCCTCCTTCAAGATCACAATCACGTCAACAGACGTTGCATCCGACATTGAGAGCTTGGTCCGCAAGAAGCTCAATAAGCGCCGATTCCGCGGATCTGATGTTGAGGCTGTCATCAAAGAGCTGATCGTTCGCGCTGATGGAATGTAAGTAACCACCAAATCTCATATCCAACCGCTGACGATCCGCTTCAACAGGTTTATCTGGGTCATATGTCAAATCGATCATCTTTCCCGTGTCCGAACAGCTCTCAGTCCAAAGCTTGTGCAGGCTCTACCTCGGAACCTCGAGAAGACCTTTGAACAGGCCTTTCAAACACTCGAAGACGAAGAAGAGAAGAAACTTGCGAAGCGCATCTTACAGTTTGTCATGTTTGCTAACAAATCACTCGATCTGTCAGAATTGGTCGAAGGAATCGCCATTACATCGGATACAAAGACACTCGACGATGTGCAAGCCAACTCGTTTCGTGAGAAGAGTTACGTCTTCGAGCTCTGCGGCAGCCTGGTTCGAGAATCTCAGGCCACATCCAAGATTGATCTGGCACACTACTCGGTGTATCAGTTTCTGCAGTCTACCAAGATCGAGGGCAACAGAGAGAACGAACTCTATCTCGACAAGTCCAATGGCAACCTCGAGCTTCTCACGGCTTGTATTCGATATCTAACCATCGAGAACGTCTCGGCTGGTGGAATTGCCGAAGAGGTAGAAGCTGCACTAGAGGATGACGATCTGTACATCAGCCCGGAAGTGTTTGCAAACACGCCATTTCTCCAGCATGCCGTTAGTAACTGGCCAGCTTATGCTTCGAAACTTTCAGAGGCTGAGCTAAAAGATATCTGGACGTCTGTTCTACTCCCCTTCTTCGAGCCTGGTTCGAACTACTTTAAGTTCTGGGTACGCAAGGCACGCTATCTTCATGGATACTATAAGTATCCTCCAGGAATCACACCACTTCACGTTGCAGCTGTTCATGGACTGTCTGATCTGGCAAGAATACTTCTAGAAGATACCCATCTCAGCAAAGCTGCCTGGCAGATATCGAAAGCCAAAGTGGGAAGCAGGACGCCGCTGCATATGGCTATCGAGAACGGTCAAAACTCGGTGATCGATGTGCTTCTGGAACTTGATATTCTCGACTCAACAGATGAAAGAGATAGAACCCCTCTGCATCTGGCGATTGAGTGCGCGAACGAGGAAGCCATTACTAGACTCATCTCAGCTGGTGCAAATGTGAATCGCTGCGAAGCTGATGGACGGACACCACTCTTCATCGCCATTGAGAACAACTGGGACGGTCTGGCAGCACAACTCGCAGGGATGGCAAACCCATATAGAACCATGCCAGATGGGCGCGGGTCACTCCACCTTGCAGCACAAACTGGAAGCATGACGTGGTTGAAATGTCTAATGCCTGCATGTCCCCCGAGAGCCATAAACAAACCTGATATTCGTGGTTGGACTCCTCTACTCTATGCTGTTGATAGGGGCCATTTGGATGTCGTCAAACTTCTGTTGTCAAATCCAAACTGTACAGAGGTCGGTGACCAAAACGGATGGACGCCTCTGCATGCTGCTATCAAGCAGCAGAATCTAGACTGCGCTACAGAGCTTCTGATCTCTAATGTTCCGAAATTGCCTTTCTCGGAATACAGGGAAGAGCCTGAAGGAAGGGGGGGTGAACCTGACCCTGAGATGACGGGGAAATATGGGGAGGGATACAGGCCCAGGCAGTCCGATGCGGCAACTAGAGGAAGCCCAAGTGACAGATGGAGCGCTTGGGAACAGCAATCATCATCTGGCCCCCACCAAGCAGCGACAGTCTCGTCTCCATTGCTTCTCGCTGTCTCGAGCAACTTCAAGGCTGGGGTGGAATTGCTCCTTCGTCACGCCGAAACATACGGTCGAAAAGAAATAGGCTTGTTAGAGGAAGATGGCGAGTGCCTCAAAACATCGATGATGTTGACTGAAGCCACGATTTTCAAGAAGCTCATTCCGGTCTCAACGGAAAAGAGCATACTGGCAGTCCTGCCCGATTGTCTTGAGAAGGGCGGAGTGTTTATGGATGTCTTGAAGCAAAGGTTGGACAGTGCCTTCGTACACCAGCAGCTTCTACCAGAGGCTTTGTCTGACGATAAGTTGACTCTTGAGGTGCCGCATATGATACTCGATACCTGGCCTGTCCAAGCCAGTTCACTTCCAGACAACATACTTCAGCTCGCTGTGCAGATTGAAAATTACCAGGACCTACATTTGTTAAAGCGTCTGATAGATAGAGGGGCGAACACCTCTTACGTCAACAAGAACGGGGAGACACTTTTGCATACGGCAATCAATCACCTCAACTGGCCCCCTACTACTTTCATGATTATCAACCTGCCATTTAGCAAGGAGACACTATCTAGTGCCCTCCACGGTCTCATCGATATTGCTCCCACACAAGGAAAAGATATCAGTCCTGATATCCTCGCAATCCTGAATCTGCTCCTCGAAAACGGCGCCGATGTTAATAGCCAAGATAGATCTAACCGCGGTATTTGCCATATAGCAGCTGGCAGGGATGACACGGCGTTCTTGAAATGGGCGTTGCAGAATAAGGCGACACTCACTGCTCCAACCTCAAGATACGACACTCCAATCACTGTGGCTGTGAGGTACCGAAAATACGAGAACTTACAATGTCTTCTCGACAACATCCTTCAGACTGCGCCAGAGACATTGGTTGAGTTTCTGGCCACGCCGAGTACAAGCTTTGAGACACCCCTCATACAGGCTATTGAGCTCTCAGACATTACGAGCTTGATCAAGCTTGTGGAAGCTGACAAGGCTGCCGAGTCGCTGGTTAGGAAGGACGTCGATGAGCATCAAAGTAGGCGGCTGACAGCTTTTACTGATGCACTGTGTACTGCTATTCGAAAGCAATCGGACGAGGCTGCGGTGCTATTGATCAAACACATGAGTAACATCTCATCGACAGGTTCATCAGGGGCGACACCCCTTCATGTGGCTGTGCAGCAGGAAGATGAAAAGATCGTAAAGGTGCTTCTCGAACACGGGGCACAGTTGAACGTACCGCATCGCGACACGGGAGAAACGCCATTCGCAGTTGCAACAGTTCTTAACCTGACGAGAATAAGGGCTATTTTAAGCGAGCGCCAGGTGGAATTTCAGCCTCAAGATATCATCGCAGCAGCCAAAGCAGGAGATGAAGGCCTGGTTGCAAAAGTCTTGGCTGCATATCCCGATGACTTGTACAATCAGAGACAGGCATTATTCACAGCTCGAAAACTCCGGCAGAAGAAGATTGAGAAGACCCTCTACGAAGTTTTGCCAGCACAGGCTGCATCTTCTCTGGTAGACGATATAACCAGGAATGCGTACGGCGATACAGTTTTGCACCAAGCGGTTCGTGCAATGAACCCTGAGAAACTCAAGTCGCTGTGCAGTGGGAGTGACAGAGAGCTGTTGGATGCATATGACCTTGGTGGTGACTCTGCTTTGATGCTTGCAATACGGATGTGTCACTGGAGTGGTGCTGACGTGTTGGCTAAAGAAGGGGCGGACATAGATGAAGCTCTTGAGAAGGCGAATGCGGAGAAGTGTGAACTCTGGATTGGTAAGCTTAATGAGCTTAAGAATCGTTATGGGAGGGTTAGGCAACGCCTGATTTCCTCTGGGACTTGTAGAGCTTAGGATTATAAGCCTCAATACAGACAACTTTGTGTCATAGTGATATAAAATCGGTGAGGTCGCACACATGAATTGGAGTCTTATTAGCTACCTGAGCTTAACCTAGGGTTGCCACCCCGCACATTTAGGTCGCACGGTTTCGTAGTGTGGCAAACGTGAGGTTTTATTTTTTATTCCAAACCGAGTTAAACCATATTACTGCTGATGATCATTGCTCCGGTCAGTGAACTCAAGGCAACTAGATCAAGGATGAATTTTGTTGCTCAGTTATCCTGCGCGTTTAAATTCTTTCTAGTCATATTCCTCAGATCCAGAATAATTGCATAATCTCCCGTATCAAGACCAATAGGAGATGAACACACGACGACCCCCAACAAGTTGGGGCATGCAACGGGCTCGAACCCATATTTTCTTGCTTAGCTTATGCAACGTGAGGTGTTTATCACAAAGCGCTATCTTTTGCCACTTTGCAACTTGTCTTAGATTTTGCATTTACACCACGCAGGCCACCAACTTACTCATTTTGCACATTTCGCCGACTGCCCCTCTTATAACACGAATATCGCCTGATTGAGCGCCCTAGTTCTTCCACACACTCTTCACCATAAGTCCCAGAAATATCTATTCCACTTTAGGAATCTCATTCTTGAGCTATTCCTGGTGTGAAGATGAGTCTTTGCGATGCTTGTCGAAAAGCCTTGCCCAGCATTCCGCCATCAGGCGGCAACGAACAGTTAATCGCAGCTACATTGAAGGTACTTTCAGAAAATGGAGGTTGGAAAAGATACGAATCAGCGGTATCTGGGGAGAACTGGTACCGGAGAGACCCGTTCCTTCTGCACACATCGTGGGAGTCCCTGGTCGTATCGCTAAGACATGACTGCCCTGTTTGTTGGACGCTTTGGCGGAACATTCGATCTTCTCCGATTGCGTCCCCAAATAATGAACCAATAACGAGGTTTGAGGCACAGATCACTCAGATTGACAACTACCCCGAATCGTGTCGATATCATGTTAACATATGTCTAACGGGCCACCAACTAGAGACCAAACAGCTGAGATTCACTTTAACTAAGACAACAGAAGAGCACTACTTGGGTACGTAATCCAGTAAGGCCTTAAACGGTTTTATGAAATATACTCATAAATTTCTTCATTAGAGGCTGAAAGAGAGTGCCCGCTTACTGTGCAGCATACGCCTCAATCGGCCGCTCACGTCGCAAGCCGCTGGATAAAGGCATGCGAAACACATCACCTTCATTGTTTAAAGCAAGCTGCTCCACCAGAACATGCAAGAATGCCAACTCGGTTGTTGGACTTAGGCGACGCCAATTCAAAGGTTTGGCGTCTCCATCAGGATCCAGAACATGTTCCATATGCTGCGCTCTCTCATCGATGGTCTTCCGACACGCCTGAACTGCATACGAGCAATTACGATGATTATTGCAATTCTCAGCCGGATAGTGCCCTACCACAAAATTATCGTGATATTATATCCATCTGCCGCGCCATACCTATTCAATATCTCTGGATTGATTCTCTTTGCATTATACAGAATGATAATGGTTATGAATTCTCTGAGGAGGCTCCATTTATGAGGGACATCTATCAATACGCATTCCTTACACTATCGATTTGTTGGGACTTCCCAGGTCTTTCGATATTTCGCAATTGTCGGCCGCGCAGTATACCTCGACCTGAGCCTCTTGGTCATTATGGAAAACATCTCAGTGTATCGGAGTCAGATGAGTGGGTATTTGCTGAGGAGATAGGAAGTAAAGAACTGCAAGTTCATGTGAGTGGATCACCCATCAACCAGCGGGCGTGGGTCTTACAAGAGCGGTGCCTTTCGAGACGGCTACTCTATCTTGGAAACGACCAATTGTACTGGGAATGCGATGGTTGCACCGGGAGTGAAGCCCGTCCTGAGTATCTTTCCAATGAAGGTGGACGTCAGTCTATTCTAAATCTCACCGGGAGATTCAGAGATAACGCTTGGAGGTTCACACTTGCACAGTATACCCGGAGCGGCCTGACATTCGAAAGCGATAGGCTCATTGCCTTAGCGGGCCTTGCCAAGTCCGTCGCAAGCAAATCTGGCGATACATATTTGGCCGGCATTTGGTTAGAGTATTGGATGCAAGATCTTCTATGGGAGCCTCAGGAAGAAATAGCTAGAAGTTCGAAGTTGAAGCTCAAAGAACTCGCTATGGTGCCACCCTCATGGTCTTGGCTGGGATTTCCTGGGTCATTAAAACCAGGTAACATTAGCTCAGGAGACCCGCCGAGGATCTCAACCATGACCCCTAACTCATTTGAGTCAGATGAGTACCAGCCATTGGCTCTGTTAAGCCAAGCTGTCGTCATTCCACCCACAAGCGACCCTTTCTCTTTCTTTGAACGGGCAATTCTGAAGTTCCGATGCTTGCTTTTGCCTGTAACATTCGCTGGCATTCCCCACAAAGACGAGCAACCATGGTACTTCCGGCACGAATATAATGTCGACCTATCTTCAGTGGGACTAGATTGTTTCCGGCTTCAAGCATGTCAGCTGTTTGAGGATACTACTATTGCATCTAGATTCTGCTTTAGCAAGCCTGTGGATATGTCTTTACAATACTTCCTCCTTCCATTATGCCTTCGCCAATTTTCGAAGTCTTACCCGCGGTGTATGTATGGACTTTTGTTGCAGAGAGGTCTAAGGGAGGGTACAGAAGAGTATACTAGGGTCGGAAGCTGGTCCGAGGATCACCGCTACTCATCTCAGCTCAGCCCTATGATTAGCAACACAATTCTCAAACTAGGCATCGGGAAGAATTCAACCCTTAGCGATAGAAGCTTGACGGAAAACGAGCACGTTTTTGACTCGAAACTTGGTGAGTATGCAGCGGGTCAAGTTAACTCGAAAGTGCTGTTTCCCATGAAGGTCGTCAAGAGTGTGATTGAGCATCAGTCAGATATTGAGGAACTTGACGAAAGGGCCAGTGTTTCGGGGTCTGAGGCTACTGAACAGGAGGCGATTGAAATGAAGGAAGAAGAAGAAGGGCCCCTTGTACGCGACGAAGAAGTCGCGTGTGCATTGCTACCGCATTTTACTACTGCGGAATGGGGTACTATCTCCTTAGTATAGATTGTAGGTATTAATTCATACATTTGGTAGGCCAGTTGAAAATCCCTTTTTTTCCAATGTATCTAGAAGGAAAGACGTGAAGGGTACAACAGACTAGTTTCAGCTGCTCTTAACACAACTCCAGATACTACACGCTGGTATTGTTTTACATTTTTGAGATTAAATTTATAGATAGTAAGCAGCCAATAAGTAAATGCGAAGCGGACACCCTGGTTCAGGTAGCGTATGGCGCTAATTCTGACTCCATTTATGGTACAGTACCTTACATATGGAATCGCAAGCACTGGTAAGGAAAAGAATTCGTGTTGCATAGTATTGCATCATTATTAGTTAATCTCCGCTGAGGTGGTCGAATAATTGGGCAGAACCCAGCGAAAGGTCGTCACGGACATCGATGACGTGGGCTATGCCGTTAGACCCGTTAATTGCAGTGTCTCAACGTCATCAGACATTCAATCGATAATACTGATGCTTGTATTTTCAGAAGATTACGTGCTTGATATGTTTCCTTTTTCTATCTCCAAAAACTTGCACTGGTAAAACTTATATTCTTAACTTTATCTATCTTCTGTCTTTACCAAGACATTGCCTTGATCTTTCAGCATAACCATGGCTACTCGTGAGTGAAAGCGATAGGCTATACAGACCAAAGATATATGCTAACTTACTTCAAGACCACGCGAAGAATGAAGTTCTTAAGGCTGCCGCCTTATTTGATGTATCTCACATCACATCTGTCGTGACAGGCGGCGCAACCGGCATTGGATTAATGATACCCCAAGCTCTGCAGTCCAATGGAGCCAAGGTTTACATCACAGGCCGTCGTGAAGAAGTTCTTGAGCAAACGCAGAAGACCTATGGCACAGGCCCGGGAAGCATTCATGTCCTCCCTGGTGATGTCAGCGAGAAGGATGAAGCTATCCGTCTTGCAGAGGAGGTTGGCAAGAAGGAGCCGAATGGCATCCATTTGCTCGTGAACAATGCTGGTATTGCAGAAGATGATAACACCAAGTTCTGTAAGCTGTTTCGTCTGTCATACCGAACCTCGTGCTGATGCAAGCGATGTCTTAGCCTCGGCTGGTGAGCCCGATATGTCTGACGCTAAGGCTCTTTCGGAGCACTTCCTCAAGACTGAGCCACAGCAGTGGGCTGCCACATTAAAGACAAATGTGACTGGACCTTACTACATGTCCATGGCGTTCCTCCCATTACTCGCCAAAGGGCGTGAGACTACTTCAGGTTATTCCTCACAAATCATCAATGTCTCCTCCATCTCGGGAGTTATGAAGGGTTCAAGCATGGGACAACCAGCTTACGCCACCTCCAAGGCTGCTCTTACCCACCTCAGTCGCATGATAGCTACTCTCACCAAGGACGTCAAAGTGCGAGTCAATGTTATTGCACCAGGATTATTCCCCAGTGAGATGACTACTGGAGAGTCTGATGAGGGCAACAAGAGCAACATCGATAAGAAGATGACTAACCCGGCTGGTCGGCCTGGTCATGATACTGATATGGCTGCGACTATTCTTTTCCTTGCTGGGAAGGGAGGCTTATTTTATAATGGCCAGATTGTCTATCCCGACGGAGGTAAGTTTCTCTGGATCGGAATATCTTTAGCCCTGTTCTGACATGTTGTTTAGGTTCGACCCTGATCAACCCAGCGATCGCAAACTGAACTTGCTGTTCCTGAAAGAGCTTAGTGAAGTAGCTACTACAGTATCCCACATGGTACTTCGCAATTCATAATCCTTGTATCATAAGTTGAAAACACGTTGTTTCGTTATTAAACTAAGTCTGACTACAACCTCTAATAACATGAAGCCCTGCTATGTAAACTCCTTCAAACCTGCTCGTTCTCTTCAGCGATAGCTCGAGACTTCTCAGCAGTAAGGTCAGCACCCTCGGCATTGCGTCGGAACTCTTCCTCCTGCAGTGTCAACTCCTCAGACAGTTGAGCATGGGCCTTCCACACGGGCTTGATCTCGAAGAGGCGATCCATGGTGTCAAGAGGCAGACCCTTGGTCTCAGGGATGAAGAAGAAGACAAAGATGGAAGAGAGGATCATGAGCGACGCGAAGAAGAAGTAGACGCCATAGCCCATCTTGAGGAACATCTGGGGGGTAAAGCGAGAGACGATGAAGTTCCAGAACCAGTTGTTGGCAGCAGCGGAAGCTTGACCAAGTGATCTGCAGCATGTTAGCAATTTGATTAGATAGATGGATGGCTCAAGAAACGTACCTGGAGTTCTCGTTGAAGATCTCAGAGTTGAGCACCCAGGGGATGGGGTTCCATGTGGGGGAGTAGAAGGCAGTCCAAAGGTAGAAAAAGAAGACGGCAGCAATTCCACCGCTCGTCATCTTGGGTGCCTCAGTTCCGTCCGCAGCGGCAGCAGCAACCTTGGAAGCGGGGTCTGCAATCTTGATGTAGGCTCCGATGAACCACATGCAGAGGGAACCACCAACTGAACCGATGATCAACAACTTTCTGCGTCCAACAGTCTCAATCAGGAACAGAATGAAAATGATAGTAATAGCGGTTTTGACGACACCGAAGATACCGGTGGTCAAGAAGGAGGTGTTGGTGCCCTGGATACCGATGCTCTTGAACACAGTAGGACTGTAGTAGTTGATAGCATTGATGCCGGAACCGTTCTGCCAGAGGAACATCATGCCGCCGAGGAAGAAACGCCATTGAACCTTGCGGCTCTTGAGCGCGGTGAAGGGCTTCCAGAAACCAGGGCCGACTTCCTTGTTGTAGCGCTCGAGTTCCTGGTCGATGTAGCTGACCTCTTCGACGAGATAAAGGTCACTGGCGGGCAGCTGTCGCAACCAGCACAGGTTCTTCATGGCTTCCTCACGGCGACCCCTGGAGAAGAGCCAACGGGGCGACTCCGGGATCCAGAAGGAACCGAAAAGAAGCATGCCTGCGGGGATGAGCTGGACAGCGAAGGGAATGATCCACTGCTTGTGGCTGGGAGCCATGGTCTCAGCAAGTCCGTAGTTGATCCAGAAGCCGACAAGGCCGCCAATCTGCCAGCCAAGCTCGTAGATACCAACCAGACGACCGCGAATAGCAGGAGGGGACAGCTCAGAGCAGTAGATGGGAACCATGTTCGAACAAGCGCCAACACCAACACCAGCGAGCACACGACCGCCGATAATGAGACCCAAGCCACGCTCAGCATTAGCGCCAAGCATCATACCCGCACCCAGCATGAAAACAAAGCTGAACGCAATGAGCGAGTATCGTCGACCGATGAAATACGAGGTGATGTATGCGAATAAACTGCCGAAGAAAGCACCGGCTTGATAGACGGAGACGATGTTGGACTTGAGAAGCGCGAGGTCATTGGGTTCGTACGAGGCAAAGTCGAATTCCTCTGTGAAGCTCGGCAGCGCGATCGTGGTGCCGATGAAGGCGGAGTCATAGCCGATCATGCATGATGCGAAAGACGCGATGGCAGCGCAGGTGTAAACGCGCCAGTTGTAGACTGCCTTGGGCGTCGGCCTGTCCTCATTTACGGCGAAGATGTTGTTGATGGAGAGACCCATGATGAAGATTGTCAGCCAGCACAAGCGGGAGGAGTTTGTGTCTGCGGAGGAGATGAAGATCTGGGGATCAGAACTAAGTATGGGGAAGAGAAAACCCTTTAATATATGCGTCCGGTCCAATGGCCACGAGCCAATTACAACATCGCGTGCGCTTGAAAGTTTATCCCGTCCCTGGTCGTAGTCTGGCACTGGCGCGTCTTAGCGCGTGCACTGAGATGTGCGGAGAAGGGCTCGTGGTAGGACTAGAAAGGTCGAGATTCAGAAAACCCCGCATACGCTGGGGTAGCGCCAAGGGAGATTTTTCGCTCTAACCGGAACTCGGGATCATGAGTAGCGTGGATGGCTAAGTGTTTACCCCCTGCGGTGTCGCACAGTTGCGCTTAATTTCCGTATTCCAGTCTTTGGATGGTTTGGAGTCGTCGTTTGCCTACATCTGGAAGTTCTGGGGTTCGATACCAGATTCTGGGGACCCCGCATGGAATTAAACTAGTGGGGTAAGTAATCATCCCCACGCGTCTGCTGATTTAACAGATTCGTCGTAAGCTCGGGGGTAAGTGTTGATCCCTCAATGCCATTTTGCTCCTTGGATAAGTCCCAACAGCCAAAGTGCAAAGTTTTAACCAATCTAATGTGATGCCGATATACTCAAGAAGTCGGAACAGTTCCTTGTGTTGCCTCGGGTAAAAAGATGCTTGTTCAATAGGATTGATCCAAAGCTGCATGCGACTGCAAAGGTGATGGTGGACCCAGCCAACTGGAACGAGGCCCATGTCCGCCACGCGACTTCATCCAGGAACGAAAGGAACAGGTGACAGGTATGGATCTCAAAACAAGGACCCCATATTGGAGCGCGACTGTGGAGAAAAGGGAAAGGATCTGGCGAGGTCAGGGGGCTTCGGTAGCCGACCGCGTTCCTCAACGGGTGCATTGCAGCGTCGGTCATGCTTGTTCGCCGGTATTGATCGCAGCGTCCTAGACCACGGTGTCTAGGCCCGTTCCCCAGAGTTTATCCCCAACGCTAAGCTTCCCCATCCGCTTAGGACTTGTGATCAGCTCCGGTGGAATTGGGGGACATTACCCCTGATCGATTGGCTCATGAGCTTGGGCATGGGCTGGCTTTGGAGACAGGCTCGGGGAGCTCAAAGGGGATAAAGGAATAAGAGAAGTCTAGTGACGAGACCAGTGAACGCTCCTAGCGTTACTGTGAACTTTGTGACGTTAAGCCATGCTATTGGACACGCTATCGTAATCCAAAAACACCAAAACTGAGCTCAATCATTTCATCAATCCATGTTGTAAGATTTTGTGTTTCTGGTGACGCGTCAAATAGCCAACTCCATAGAAGTCTTTTCAAGTTACCTGTATCTTACAGTTAATCCAGATTTGTCAAAACATCGACGAATGGCTCACAGATATGGAAAGAGGCCACATGGTTGATTCGCGACATGATGTAGGGTAGGGCTACAGCATGTCAGGACCTCACCAATTTAGACTTAGTGGGACCCACATGGGTTCAGTATTTTTCACTGTACTCCATACATCCAAAAGGGTTAGTAATAAAACACATGGTAGTTTAGGTAGTATTTAAGAGAGTAACATAAAGTATTTACATAAATAATATTCTATGTATAATAGAGAATATAGCGAGCTTGCGCCTATATTCCCGTTAGAGCTTGCTATAAAATAGAATGAAGTCCCTGTGATGAACTTTAGCTTGATAATGCTTCATGGTTGCGCTAGCCTCTTAAATTAACCGGTATACCGCAGTGAAAACAGGCCCCGCTCAATAGAGCTAACCAAAATGTTGCCACTCTGGAAGTAAGGGTAAACAGACCAAGCACCATAGAACTGGGCTTCGCCACCAACAGCATCATCCTCAGGGTGGACGTCAAAGAAGCCAATCTCCTCAAACAGAGCGCCAGTGTCATCCTGAGCAATAGAAGACACGTTCACCATGCGAAGGCCAGATCCGTAATTAGCCTGGTATGACACCCCGCCAACGACGTACTGGTTGTGATCGATAGAACGAACAGGGCTCTTGTAAACACCACGGAAGACAGGGTACTCAAGGTCCTGAATATCAACAATGTACGTGGTGGTGTGCTGGTCAGCTGCAGGACCAGTCTTTTCTTGCTCATCCAGCTCGTCGTCGAGGAGGAGATATTTGTGATCCTCTGTCAACCAACCCTGGTGAGTATACGTTGCGCCATTGTATGTAGTGCGCGACAGTTGGCGCGGCATAGTACGGCGAGAAATGTCAACGATGGTGAGCGCATCCTCATTGTAGTTGAAGCAGATCTCACGGCCCTGGAAAGCCTTTTGGGGACCACGGTAGATGACGCACTGCGCGTCGTGGACGTAGCCATCCGAGGCAACGCAGCCAGCATCCTGAGGACGCTTTGGGTTAGAGACGTCGATCATCCAGAGGCCAGCGCGACATTTGAGATCGTAGGCTGTACCGACGGCGGCAATGAGCGCAGTCTCCTCGTTGGCGACGATGTTGTGGCTGTTGCCGAAAGCGCTGAAGTGCGCTGCCAAGTCACTCCTGATGCTGAAGGTGGGGGGGTTCTTCTTATCCGTGTTGAGAAGCTTGGTGAGGTCAAAGATCTGGAGACCGTGGCCAGCTGCCTCTGAGCCGATGTAGGCGTAGTTGCCAATGACCTTGATGTCGCGCCATGACGAAGCGACGGTCTGGGTTGGGAGGCGTCCGACGTAGGTTAGGCTGCCGTCGGGATGAACTTCTGCAAAGGCTGTGCCGTCTGATTGCCCGAGAAGAGCGAACTCGCGACCACTGGAGGCATGTGTCCAGCCTAGGGTCAGTTAGCAAAACGAAACATTACACAAGACTAGCTACAGAACATACCCCAGACATCATTGCCCACACGGGTTCGGCTGCCCATATCCTGGTGGCGCAAGAAACCCAAGAGGTCAATCTTGTTACAAGAGTAACCTCCCGCCTTGCCATCAGAACAAGGCGTGCCAGAGCTGAGGACCTTGTAACGATCTTTGTCAAAGACACCAGCCGCCGCCTCACTCTCGTGGAGAGCCATCTTGCGCTGCTTAAGCTCCCCCATGCCAATGGCATGAGGCGCACTCTTGGCACGGAGGTAGTCCTCATTGTACTTGGCCGTGTTGATTCTCTGCGTCTGTGCGACGGCAGAGCCCGCGAGGGTGGCTAGGAGGAGAGAAGTGATGCTGGCCTTCATGGTGACGGATTGGGCAGGTTTCGAAGAGGTGATGAGCGAGAAACTACAGAGCGGATATCGCAAGGCATGGAGGGAGTCTTTATACTTGATGTGAGGTATGTTTGTTGGGATTGGGAAACTTGTGTAGATCATTTCTCAGATTGGAAGCTAGTTCTTTTGTTCTTGGAAGCTGGTCCTTTTGTGCTTGGCAGCTTATTCAATCGACGAAGTATGCGATAAGGTCCATGACTTGGTCCGGGCCAAGTCAACGCTATGGACACGGATACGACCCTGAATATTCGGAGTGACGATTAGAATCAAACATGCAGCATCGCTGACCACTGAGATGCAAGAGGTCCCCTGGAACGATGTATATCGTATCTTCTTAGAGTTAGTGACTATGGCAAAGGTTCCCCAGAAAAATCGGGCCAAGGATGAAGATGAACAGGCACATAGATAGGCTACGCATAGATAATCTTCAAGGCCACCAGTCACGTCTCGTGTTTTTCCAAGCGACTCGAGGCCAAGACACTGCCAAGCCTTGGTGCCGATGAACTACCAGATTCATCTTAAGCTTAACATAAATATCTCACGGGTATATCACACGACCCACTCCGACCTTTGGGAGATGCCTATTCGGGATAAAGGCCCGCTTCTGGCCATGTGACCTGGAACTTTTACCAAGACAAAAGGACGGTCTTGGCTCCAACCTTTATCCTAGAGACTCTCCTCTTGTCGTATAGAAGAGTAACGTGCTTTGTCCCCGCTTGGCGTTCTTGAGGAGCTCTGCGATGATTGACCAGACGGATACATAGCCTCATGCTCTACTTCTTTTGACGTCGTTGCAGTGCAGCCAGCGCAATTCATCATTTCCGGATCGTTCTTTGAGAGAATTGCATCAATCAGGAATTGGTATAATCTCCAGAGAGCTGATAGTATGACTATTGTGTTGATGATGACAGACACAATAAGCGTTGGTCCACTTTTGAGACGAGGGATCTGACAGAGAAACGTAGTCGAGATGACAGAAGGTTCAATTCCTAAATTCTTTCTGGACGAGTCCTTGGAGGTGAATGCATGATGAGCCAATCCTTCTGTGGTGTTGACTCTAAGATTATCACCCCAAATGGGCATGCGATTCCGGATAGCTTCATACCCTTTGGTGGAATGCGCCAAAAGCTCGACGTTGTCCAGAATACTCGGCCCAGAGTCTTTCTGTCCAAGATCGGCGAGAATCGTGAAATAGAAAGCTTTCGCCAGGTTATCTGCTGAGATCCAAATACCAGGCAACGGCATCAACTGGTCACTATCATCCGCTTTGGAGAGCTGCTCGATCAAGTGCGTGTTGTTCATCTTCTCACGGCTGCAGTAATAAACGTTGGGAGAAACGCCATTATTACTGAAAGGGACGAAGAAACAACTGACTTGGAAAAAGTCCAGTGCCTTGATATCCTGCACCGATGGCACGACTGTCTTTCTTTTCGTGAAGGAAATATGACCCTTGTAGATCGGAGGGATACCTGTGTCATTCTCACCCCGGAAGAACTTCTCGTTGGAAACGTGCATGTCGTTGGTCAAGGCGATTGAGTACCAAGCGAGAAGTGACTCTCCCCACCATAAGCTCGCCTTGGCTGTCTCATTCCGACCTGGGAATGCTGTGCCTACATCGTTATCGATACCGTTGACGTCGTAGGTAGTTGTCATGTTCATGGTCGTCGTGCCGCCAGGCGTGTCTACCTCACAGGATAGCGAAGCTCGTAGCTTAGCACCCCATTGTTGAAGCGCGATTTGAGACGCACTCCGATCGATGCCCTCAAACTCAATCGTGATACCGTTCACTGCACATGATTGGAAAGGGTTGTTGAGATAGGGTAACGATCCTAGCAGTGCATCTGGTTCTTTTAGATTGTCACCGCGCCAGATCTTGTTGACAGTGTATTTGAGGGCGGTGTTGTTTGTGTAGAACTCAGTGCCGATTGGAATGGTCGTGGTAGAGCAGAGGGACTTTGTGTTTGCGGTGAGGAAAGAAGGCCAGTCTGAGAAAGGGTTGCGATTTTCGCTGGTGGTGTTGGGGTTAGAAGTGGCCTTTGAGATAGTCTCGTAGCCTTGTGTCGCGACGCTCAGGAATGCGATAAGCGCTGTCGCGACCAATCCGCCGACTAGGACAACGGGAGTAAACCATACGTAAGGGTATGGTCTGCTGAGGTTGTATGAGAAATATGAGGCATGCATGGCCAGTTTTGCGAGTAATGGGTGACTCGATCAAGTAGTCTAATTGCGGAAAAGCTGTTCTTGAATTTATTAGCTAGTGCGCTAGACCAGTTTATATGCAGCCATCTTCGTCGAGCTGCTATATCAGCATCGGTGAGATTTCACTGGGGGCCAAAAAGAAGCGCTATGGTGTCCCGCAGAGATACCTTCAAACACGGCACAACTAGATACCGACGGGAAGATTTAATAAAGAGTTATGCTTAATAATTACTATGAGAGAAGTTGCGAACATCGTGGGGCTAGTGACTGTGCATGAGGCGAAGTACGTTGAAGGAATATCGCCGCTTACAGCCCCGGACATAAATAGACTTAGCGCGTAACGATTAACAGCCCGTCTGACCTCTATGCACACAGCCTCAAAATTATCCATTGGATTCCAGGTACAGTTTCTTGACACAATATTACTGCATTTCAATGTGCCCCGGAACCCAGCGGAACTAATGGTTATGGCATGGGAAGACGTACGCAATGGTCACTGAGAAAAGGACAATGCTCAGAGCCATTAGAATTGAAGATCCAAGTCGGCTATCAGTATTACAACAACTGCATATGTAAAAGTGGTACCCTGAGAGCATAGAAAACATTCCATTTTTAATATTTTCCGTCCATTTCATCCCTGGCTTACCAAAGGCCACTCGCAAGCCGTCAACCAAGTCCCTCCATAATATTATCTCATCTCCCAATAAAAGGTGCCAAGCTGAGCTTAGTTAGATACGCCAACGGGAGTCATACAAACAAGAGCTTGGCCAAGCTACAGGACGATATGAGTTAGCATCTACTCTTTCCTGCCAAAGAACAAGACTTACCACTGGAAGGGCACAGCATCGTGCTCGTTTACCACTAGCAGCGCAGATGGCTTGGAAGTCGGCGGCATCGGTAGGGGTTTCAGTGGCTATGAACCATGTTAGCTGCAACGTGTCATATTTCAGCACGAATGTACTCACGTGAGTCGCATTCAGCGTCTGCAACCCCAAGAACATCAAGGGAACAACACTCGGGGTTTCCATAGAGACTGTCGGGGCAAGGATTAAAGTTGGCGGCCGCGGCGCTGGTGGAGGAGCTGGGAGTAGACTCTGTGGAGGAACCGGACGCTGAGGTAGCCGCTGACGAAGCAGGGCTGGAGGTGGTGGGGTTGGCAGGAGAACTGGTCTCTGCATCGCTACTTGAAGAAGCAGCAGAGGTGGCAGGGCTGCTCGTGTCTGCATCAGAACTGGAGGGCGCAGCCGAACTACTTGCTGGCGTGCTCGAAGCAGTATCATCGGTAGTCGCCTGGCTGGGGCTAGATGTTTCAGGAGCAGAAGATGATGGTACAGTACCGCCAGTGCTACTAGATGGAGCGGCGCTATCGCTGGGCCCCTGAGTAGCAGGGCTGCTAGGTCCAGTGGAGCCAGGACCTCCAGAGCTACTGTCTCCAGGTGATGAAGATGAAGGGCTGTTGGTCACAGGCGGGACTTCGACAATTACTGTCGCTGGGCCAGAGCTTGCGGTGGGAGAGATGGTAGTGGTGGAGGGCTCACCATTGCCATCCTCTCCAGTTACAGTGCGAGTGACAAAAGAGGCGGGAGTGGAAGATGAGCCGGGGCCAGCAGGAGAACTGGAAGGGGGGACCTCCACGATGACAGTGCCCGTACCTGTTGAGCCAGATGGCGAAATAGTGGACGTGACTGGGTTGTCTGTGGGGTTGAGAGTGCTACCGGTGGTGGTAATAGTGGTAAATGGGATTGAAGAAGCAGGAGAACTGGAAGGAGGAACCTCCACGATGACAGTGCCCGTACCTGTTGAGCCAGATGGCGAAATAGTGGACGTGACTGGGTTGTCTGTGGGGTTGAGAGTGCTACCGGTGGTGGTAACAGTGGTAAATGGGATTGAAGCAGGAGAACTAGAAGGAGGAACCTCCACGATAACGGTACCTGTACCAGTTGATCCTGATGGAGAAATAGTCGAAGTGACCGGGCCGTCTGTTGGGTTGAGGCTACTACCAGTGGTAGTAACGGTAATAAAAGGTACAGAGGATGAGGGTGCAGCCGTGGAGCTTGGCACTATAACGATGACAGTGCCGGGATCGGAAGGGTTGCTGGGAGGAACAGTGCTTGTGAGAGGGTCATCAGTAGGAGAAAGGCCACCTGTAGTAGTGACAGTGACATAAGATGCTGAAGAGGGATCAGCCTTGGTGTTGGGGACCTCGATGATGACACTGCCGGTTGCTCCTGGCTTATCAGGGGTGATAGTAGTAGTGGCAGGGCCGGTGAGAGAAGAAAAGTCTCCGGTGGTAGTGACCGTGACATACGGGATTGAAGATGGGGACCCATTAACTCCAGGAGGAGATGTTGGGACCTGGATAATTACAACACCCGGCTGGCCTGGCTCAGTCGGGGGGTAGGTCTTGGTGACAGGTTGGTTGCCAATGTCATCAGGGTTCGCAGGAACAGTGAAGGTGAGGTAGCCTCCATCGGGAGGAGAACCGTTGCCGTTGCCGTTACCATTGGTGGCACTATTTGGAAATGATTAGTTGAGTCTCATACAACTGTCAATGGCATGTCGAACGTACCTGGTCAGAGTAGTCAAGCTAGTCGAGACATCAGTGAGGACAGTGCTCAAAGACGTGGGAGCATTGGTGACATGCACAACATGGCCATCATCGAGGACAATGTCAGTGTTGGCAGGGAAGTAGGAGTCGATGAGGATAGGCTGCTGGAACTGATATTCGATGGGCTGAAGATTGATGATGGTTGAACAAAGAGGATCCGCAGAGGCTTGGGCAAGTGCAAGCTCCATCACTGCTGAAGCGGCCATGATACTCTTGGACTTCATGGTGAGTAACGAGTGTCCAGGGGAAGAAGACTAAGCGAGTGATATGAAGGAAACGAGTGTAATGAGAAACTGGGGAGAAGATGTCGTTGAGTTTCAAGTGATTCCCACTAGATTCAGGCTGAGGACGAGCTGTATATACACGTCCGAACCGTGAACCCAGGTGTTGATTTCTGAACAACAACAACAACAACAACACACGGCATTGAGGTGATTTCTAATGTTTGAGTTCACAAATGCCGACACGACCTCCGTGACCCGACTTCGCACCGCAAAAACGAAGCCTTTCAGCTCCCATCGCAAAACTTTGTCTCTTGAATGTCTTCTATTGACACTAGACTATATCCTGCCTGTCTCACATTCTCTCCGCTAAGCGATGCCCCATCGGAGATATTAGCCGCCGATCACCTTCCCGAAACAGCTTTGGCGTGGGAACTCTTATGCAAGGCAGAGATGTCAGTATTGCCTCGTTTGGACGGTTCAACAGGCTTTGAGTTTTTGCTTCAGCTGCGTTGTGTATGTTTTGGTCTCAAAGTTGGAAGTGTTGCGATGTCGCCAGGTATGAAAGTGTGAAAGTAATTTTAGAAGAGTTTGGGTACTGAAGGCCGGTGATATATAATACTTGGCCGAAGGGATGTTTTTGTGATGGCAGACATACAAGTCCCTTACCAACTTTCACTCGTTCACACATTTGTCACTCGCTTCGTCACTCGCTTCAAAATGCAAACCTTCAAGTCCCTCATCCCGTTCCTCCTGACTGCCGGTCTTGCAGTCAATGCAGAGACAACCTCCTGCGTTACCTCAACCAAGACCTTTCCCACCATCACCTCCATCATCGTCGAGCCGACCAGTACTTGGTCCGGCAACGGCACAGGTGTTGGTCCTCATACCGTGTATACTACTGAGTATCACGAGTTCTGCTCCACGGGTCTTCGTCTGCACACGTACACCATCACTGAGGCGTGCCACAAGGAAAAGTGTCAGCCTCGCACTACTGGTGTTCCGCCTGGGTTTACCTCAACTGTTACTGTTTGTAACTCTTGTGGTGAGAAGCCTATCACTGCGACATTGACTGTTCCGTGTCCTGAGGCTACTCCTACCAAGGGCCCTTGGAAGCCGCAGCCTGAGCACTGCGAGACATGCCACGATCAGGGTGAACCATCTGGAAAGCCTCCGGTTCAGCCACAGCCTGTTCCGTCTGCCCCGGCTGTAAAGCCAGTCCCCACGGGTCATCAGCCAGAAGAATGCACCTCGTGCGGCCCCAAGCCTCCATCTGCTAGTCTTCCCCAACCTCTCAAGCCCACCAACAACCCTGGCGAGGAGAAGACAGAGCACCCCAACCCCCCTGCTGCATGCACTACTTGCGGTGCTGGAGGAGAAGTTCCGCACCCCCCTGCCTCCCTGGCAACTTCAGTCGTACCCGGCCCCTCTGGAGAGAAACCGGCTACTAGCCCTACCGGCCCTGCTCCTGGAGAACCATCTGCTATCACCGCTGGCGCAGCCAAGTCTTCCTACGTTGAGTTGGGGCTTTTGGGTATCATCGGGTTTGGACTCATTCTGTTGGGAGGTCCCCTGTAGATTCTGTGCAAGGGTGAGGTGTATAGTGTAGTGTCTTGAGTTGAGCCGTAATAGTTGTTGGCTATCCGGAAATATACTGTCCGGGCTTGGATGTTCAATTCTGAGTTTGGCCACTTAATAGGATTACATTCTTGTTCATAGTTTCGCATTAGCTTGGCAATTAAACTTTTGCATTAAAATTGATCTGTCAGCATTGCTTGGTGTGTGAATTTGACCTGACGTTACTAATAAAAGCATACTGATAATGGCCATGATGATAATGATGGTATTGTTATGCTGTCAATTCTAAGCCAATCTCGCAACAGAGTTCCATTAATCAATTCAGCTCTGCTGGTAAGTCTCTGTGTGCACTAAGCGAAGCATGACAGCGAATGACTTCCTGAATACAGCAGTGATCATCAACTAGTATTGCCTCGCTTTCGCTAAATGATCCATGCGCAGCTGTCAAATCGAATCCAGTAGAGATCAACAATTATTCTCTGACGTCCGAGACATCATCAAGGGAGAAGCTATCAGCCGAGTTGCCGGTAACATGGTGACGTGGAGAATTCTCCGCGAGTCCAGTTATTTATATAGTAAATCTCCACATTTAGGGATAGGATCGGCGGCTGGTTCCTGAGTTTTGTCTAAGACATCGTCACGGTAGTTGCATGAGTCATGGTTTTAGTCTGGATCGAGTAAGTAAAAGCTGATTCATGATGAGTCCCTCGCAGCTTCGGCCATTAGTTGTTCGAGATAGCGAGTTCCGAAACTCAATTACAGGGATACTCCTTACAGTAGCCTTTTTCTTTTCTATCAACAATGAGATCGATTCCTTGCATTTTTATACCCTGTCTCAGCGTTGACAACATTGCTCTCGGCGGGAAGCAAGTACTATCTAGTAGTTGTTCTTTTCTTATTTCAATAAGTCACTGTAGTACTGACCAATATACTGTAAGCTGAGAGTCAAATTTATAGAGGATTTTGGTATTATACTAACCTGATGGAACTACTGCTTCGCTCTTGAAAGATTACATATATTCCATCAGCCGGATTAGTATAGGTTATTAAACTAAACTTGTTTATTATTCTCTCAAAATTCAATACTCTGGGGTAGGCCAATCTTTAGAGCATGATGATCTGCAAATAAATCATGGTAGCGTCGTGGGTTTGACAACCCGGTTGGCCTTATCGAGGACACGGTCCAGTTTCGTGCATCAAAAAAGGACGATGCAGAGCTGAGGAGCATTCCAAACTTCAACCCCCCTCGCCGGAAGCAGAAGTCATCATGTACAACTCAGAGTTGTTGAGGAACGGGAGATTGGAAAATGAAATCCAGAATGCCTAAGAGAAATGACTTGTCTTGGAGCTCTTGAGCTTCTTTCTCTATAAAGGCTGCATCTTGCGCCAGCCTTCCAGATATTTCACCATCATCACTCAGCATCCAAACAATCCATCACTCTCACTCTTCAACCTTTCCAATCCAATCTTTCAAAACCGCAACCATGCAGTTCTACGCCATCGTCTCTCTCTTCCTCGCTGGCACCGCGATCGCCGCGCCTGCTACCTCCTCCAACGGCTACGAAGCTTGCCCCAGCGGTGGCCTCTTTGGCAACCCTCAGTGCTGCAGTCTCAACCTCGTCGGTGTCCTCTCTGGTGACTGCCGCGCTCGTGAGTTCGCCCTTCAATATTCAAGATCGATAGTTACTAATTGTGATAATAGCTACCAAGACTCCCAACAGCGCCAAGGAATTCCAGGAGATTTGCGCCGAGTCTGGTCAGAAGGCTCGCTGCTGTGGCCTCTCCGAGATTGTAAGTTCCCTCTATTTGCTTTCCAAAGTAATATATTGGCTGACCATGATGTAGCTTGAGCTCGGTGCTTTCTGCCAGAAGCCCGTCGGTGTTGCTGCTTAAGCACCTTGTATGCTTCTGGCCTTTCTACTGGAGTGAGGTTGTCCCAAGTTGTCGGCGCGTGTAATAATACTCGGGGAGGATACTGAAACTGCAAGTAGCTATGGACTCTACTAGATATCGGTCGCACGATTAGGTAGCAAACCAATAATCCTAGTTATCTTTGCCACATATGCATTTACACCTAAATCAAACTGTACCTGCAAGCTCGTAATGCGAAAACGCTTATCGATTTCGAGCAAAACCAATGAGATTTGCGATTCATTACTCAGCCAGACAGAAGTGGCTGACTTGCAGTCCGGCCAACACCCGGGTCATGTCTAGCATCCGAATGCCCTCGAGTGGGAGTCCGCCGGTAGTCATTGTTATGTTGTTATGAGAACGAATGGGGGCTGATAAGCTAGCGGCGCCGGGACCGGGACCGGCTGGCAACTGCCGATTCGGGGAAGTGGGGAAGTCCCGTGGGTGCTCTACACGACCCGCCCTATCCGACGATCGGCAATTCATTTCGGGGCGTAGCATATTGATAGACCTCGCATGCAGTGTAGGCTCAATGAATGTTCGAAATATGACAAATACTTCACTGACTAACAACCGGCTTAGTTAGAGGACAAGAGTATCATGGGGCTATTGAACTC
The DNA here is from genome assembly GCF_900067095.1 of Fusarium proliferatum ET1. NCBI lineage: Eukaryota > Fungi > Ascomycota > Sordariomycetes > Hypocreales > Nectriaceae > Fusarium > Fusarium proliferatum. The sequence continues at coordinate 3,076,022 of NW_022194795.1, read as the reverse complement.
CGTTGCCGTACCCGGTCGTCCACAGGGTGTGACAGACGGCTGTCACCATCCATCGTGCCAGGGCCGGTCGCATCCTTTATCTTCAAGACAGCGTCTCAAGTTAGTTGTAGAGAAATTATATAAGTCCTTTCGGTATTCATGATCATTTTGTACATCAACTCATCGCTTCAGTATTCGAGTATTCACTATTCACCATCACACTATGACACGAAGCTTCCCTTTCAAGGTCTTGACCCTTTTCAACTGTTGATACATCGTGGCAAAAGACTAACACCCGCTTTACAGCTGGACGATCCGTCCCTCCTGCACGAGGAATCACTATTAAATGGCCAATGGGTTCAAGCCCAGTCCGGAAAAAGGTTCGACGTTGAAGGTAAGCTAAGCCTAAGAGTCAGACAGCAAAGAACGAACGAAAGCTCATATAATATTCTGTAGATCCTGGCTCTGGTCAGATCTGGGCCACTAGTCCCACTAACGAAGTCTGTGACGTTGACAAATATGTTGAGTCGTCGGATGCTGCCCTCCAAAGCTACCGCCACATAAATCCTCGCCAGCGAGCTAAGATCCTTCTCAAGTGGCACGAACTGATCACCAATGCACGACAAGACATCGCCAAGATCGTCGTCTTCGAGACCGGTAAACCTATGGCCGAAGCCCTTGGTGAGGTGGATTATGCCCTTGGCTTTGCCTGGTGGTTTGCCGGCGAGGCTGAGCGTATCAGAGGGTCTATTGCTCAACCCTCTATATCTGACCGTCGAACCTTTGTCATCAAGCAGCCGATCGGTGTGTGCGTTGCTCTCGTCCCCTGGAACTTCCCTGTCGCTATGATCATCCGCAAGGTCTCGGCTGCTTTAGCCGCAGGATGTTCCATGATCGTCAAACCATCGCCCGAAACACCATTCAGTGTCATGGCTCTGGCAGACCTGGCCCTTCGTGCGGGTCTGCCTCCAGGAGTGCTCAACGTTATCTCAACTGATAATGCCAACACCCCATCGGTCAGCGAGACACTCTGCAAGCATCCGCTTGTCCGCAAGGTCACCTTTACTGGCAGTACTTCTGTCGGCAGTATCGTCGCGAGGCACTGCAGTTACGGGCTGAAGAAGGTCACTATGGAGCTGGGCGGAAACTGTCCTTTCATCATTTTTAATGATGGCAATCTTGAGCAAGCAGTCGCAGCTCTTATGATACTGAAATGGCGAACTGCAGGCCAAGCATGCACCCACGCCAATCGAGTCTATGTTCAAAGCGGCGTTTATGACAAGTTTGCGCAGATGATGGTTGAGGCCACCAGCAAGCTCCGAGTGGGACACGGATCTGAGACCTCATCCACTATGGGGCCGCTGACTACTTCTCGCGGCGTTGACAAAGTGAAGAAACATGTCGAAGATGCTGTCAGTAAGGGAGGAAAGATTCTCTGCGGCGGCAAACAGCCAGAGAATCTGAATGGATACTTTTTCGAACCAACTATCATCTCTGGCATGACCTCGGATATGCTCACGACTCAAGAAGAGATCTTTGGACCCATACTGGGGCTGTACAAGTTTGAAACCGAAGACGAAGTTGTGCAGAAGGCCAATGATACTTCGATGGGCTTGGCATCCTACTTCTTCACCAGAGACGTCTCCCGAACCTGGAGACTTTTCGAAAGCTTGGAAGCTGGAATGATCGGTATGAATACTGGTATGTTAAATTCTATCACTAAGTCGCCCTGAAGACTAACAATATATAGGTAATGCCTCATGTGCTGAGTCTCCATTCGGTGGAATCAAGATGTCGGGCTATGGCAAAGAAGCAGGCAAGGATGTGGCTATTGAGGAATACCTCATCCAGAAGACAGGCACTCTGACTGTTGAGGATGGACCCAAGTTGTGAGCCGATTGATACGCCGTCTTGGGGGCTCGTTAAAGATTATAGAAGTCGACGTTGGCCTTATTGGGAGTTGAGTTATTTTCCATAAATTAAAGCCTTCTTAAGAAAACCTTAACAGCTATGTTTCGTCAGACTCATGTTCCACTGGAAGAAGCAGTCTGCAAACTTGTGTATCTTATTTTATACAGCAGCAAGGCGCATGAAGCACTTCGGGATGTAATTGTGTATCAAGGCAACAAGGCCTACATGAGAAACATGTTGAAATCACATGCTGTCGTGTTCATTCGCAACATGAAGGTAGTGATCCTTAAACCGCCGCTTCGTTAATTACGGTGCTTGTGAAAAGCACAGTACTGCCCTTTTCCTACTCATTATTCATGTAATAGCTTAATTAGGTAAGACTTGGAATAACTTGGTTGGTATACAACCTTTTTAAGCTCTTGGTGCTGATTCAATCTCTCAGCCACAAGATTCAGTTGCACAATAACACGTGTAGCTCAAGGTCTATTCACGGCACCACATATATGATCAATTGATAAACAAATTCCATTCTAGAGGGCGAAATCTCATAATCAGGCCCCGATAACAATACATAATTGCAGGTCTCTCCTACTCATCAACCTTCTAACACTTTACACTACTGTCCACCGTTTCTCAGCTCTTAGTCGACCTGCTTGTTAGCAGGTGATTCGACTACTGGCTCTACATCAATATCTGTTGCAGCTGGGGCTTCTGGTACAAGCCGAATGAGGAACACCATGCAGGGAATAGTGAGGCACAAGATGGCCGCGTGGACATAGAAGGGAATCCTAGCGTCGGATCCGCTGTGAGAGTTGATCGCGTAGGAGACCGTCTGTCCGGCCGTCTCAAAGGCTCGGAGCAAACCACCCGAACGGGCAGAAGATCCGGCATCGGTGGAGAAAGTTCCGAGGATCCAGTATAGAGATAGCTGGCATACGTAGCTAGTTGACTGCATGATCAAATATGGGAGGTAAGCCTCCACCCATCTTCTGGTGTTACTTTGAGGTATCCGTTAGTAATTAGTGCAAGGGATACTACGAGGCCAAGGAGAAACATACGTCTCATAGTCCAAAGCGTTTTCGAGTTTTCTGCCGCCGAACTTGGAATACTCGATTCCAATCCAGATGAAGCAGGCTGCTTGTGGAATTAGCCAGCAAGCAAAAGAGATCCATGCTCGCTTGGTCTGGGACCACCTGGTCCTGTCTAGAAGCTTTCCATAGAGGATCACCTCGACGATGGAAAGGGTAGCTGATGGGTGATACCAAGTTATTATCTTGCACTCAGCATAGGTTGGCCATGCACTTACGGAGGAGGAGAGAAGACAATGCTCTCGCTCGCACTGAAAAGTGCAACGACAAATAGGTGCCCATCGTTCCGCCACAGAAGAACGAGTAAAAGGCAGGTAAAGCCATGAGCCAGGTCTCGATTCCAGTATTAGCAAGTGCTTGCGACCACGGCTACAAACAACTTACCTTTCTGCGCTGTAAATGCTTCCATAAGGCAGCAAACTCTTGCCTCCAGCTAGCTCTCTCAGACATGGCAACTTTGGTGCCATCATGACGTCGGACCCGCCTAGTTGGCGAGAGCAAGAAAGCCCAAATCAGGCCTGTGCATTCTATTGAATTCTAGTCAGACACTTGGTAGACTATCCTTGGGGTGTGCGACATACCGAAGGCAATAAAAACGAGGTAGGTAGACCATGCAACGCCACCTGCTTTGGAGTCACTGTGATTATTGGAAAAATTAATGGCACCTCCAATGACGCTTCCAGAGTTCCGCATGGCAGACCATACACCTAGATAAGCTGTCAGGAGCTCCTTATACAGGGTTTGCAGATTACTAACCTAGGTAGAAGCCTCTGTCGTTTGCGAGGGGGTATGACAGCATGGCCGTAGACTCTGCGACGTACAAAAAGCCATAGGTGAATCCTGTGAGTATCTATGAAACCGGTCAGCAATGACAAGCTATGTACAAAGCTGGAATTACCTTTGCAAAGATGAGATACCAATTAACACGGTACTTGGCGCAAACGTAGTACGCAGAGCCGGAAAGAGGCATTCCAACCGCTGCTATGATGCAGGACCATTTGATACCGAACTTGTTGATCAAGGGGCCGCCGAAGAGAGTGAGCAGACATCCAGCCGTGTAGTTGAGAGACGTCGCCAGGTTTGCTAGGTACGGGGTGGAGAGACCGCCGCCTCCAAGGTTGGAAATGGCATCAGACATTGCTGGACCAACGCAGGAGAGACTATGGAGATATAAGCAAGAGTTGAACGTGATTTCGGTGACATGACTTACAGTCCAAGGAGGATCATTTGAAACAAAACGCTCCTGTAGGACTTTGTGAACTTTGAAGCATTGAAGTAGCCGTAGTCAATTCCTGCATCGAGGACTTCGCCGTCGATGTAACTGGTAGTTGGAGCAAGATCATTGTGTCCACTGATTTTGGTGTCGTCCTTGGGGGCTGCAGTCGCCATGCTGCATACAATATTATTCCGTTTGGATGGTCAGAAATGGTCTCTTGAGCAGGGAACGATTAAACTCGTATGGAATCATTCTGCGAAGGACAGTAATAGCATATATATCATTGGTTATCAGCCAACTAACTTTGGGAGACCTCGCTGCTCATGGCGTAGGGTAGCATTGAGTGGTGGGAGGGTTACCCCGCGTTTGCTGGTTCAAATGCTTATCGCGGGGAACGCCCAGATTTGGTTCAGCTATCAGGCACTAAATTGCCGCGTTATCCACTGTGCTGATTGGCCGTGTAGGGTATGTAACAGCAGACAATCTCGCTAGACCGGGCCGGTTTTACTCGATACGGCAATTCTCTAGTGTTATTTTAGGCTTACTCTGTAAACCCTTTTTTATTACAGGATTGGTCTGGGTGCAACATGAACGAAACACTAGTACTGGATGTCATCGTGTTTTCAGATAAACGTTTCTGCTACCATAACGACCGGGCCGGTCAACTGATAGCACGTATCGGGCTTTAGAGGCACATGATTGAGTTTCCCTTTCTGCTTCGCCCTCAAGGTGCATCGGTGAGTTACATTCACCTCGTTTACAAAGTGTAGTACGGGGTTCAATAAAGTGGAGGCTACTGATTGCTCACACCTATTTTACTCAACATCTCACTTCCTTGTTTTTTCAAAGACAGATAACAACTAAACCAAGATACCTTATCCAGCCACAATCACTACCATGTCGCCCTCTCCTCTTCCTGTCGATAACGCCACAACCCCATTTTGGAGGTCAGAGCCGCATCTTCTCGATAACCACCGCTCAACACTAGAGCTTCCTGCCCAAGTCGACATTGCCATCATCGGTGCTGGCTACGCAGGCGTTGCGACAGTTTATCATATTCTTGAGCAGTGCAAGGCTCGAGGCGTTCCTGCGCCCAAGATTGTGATTCTTGAAGCTCGTCAGGCTTGCTCGGGAGCTACGGGACGAAATGGTATGTGACCCTCAACCTCCAGTGCCAAATTCTGCTTTAACAGTGTTATTTAATACAGGTGGCCATCTGAAACCAGATCCGTACAACCGACCTGCGAATCTTCTGGCTACTTACGGCATCGAAGCTGCGGCAGAGGCAGCAGAGTTCGAAGCCAAGAATCTTGCTGCTGTCAAAAAAGCAATTGAGCAAGAGGGTGTTGACTGCGACTTTGTCTACACCCGTGCTGTCGATGCGCTTATGTCAGATACCATACTGGATAAGATAAAAGCGGGAGTAGACGCTCTCAGACAGAACGGGGTTTCTGTTATGCAAGATGTCTACTTTGCTGAAGGCGCTGAAGCTGAGCAGGTAAGCAACATCAGATTCCAATTGAATAGCTGAAATGGTACTCACAGTCTGTGTCTTAGCTTTCAGGTGTCAAGGGGGCCAAAGGCTGCTTTTCCTACACGGCGGGCCACTGCTGGCCTTACAAGCTCATTCTCCAACTACTGTCCAAGGCTGTTGATGCTGGTGTCAATCTGCAGACCCACACGCCAGTCACTGCAGTTACTGAAAAGCCCGATGAGGAGGGCTATCTGACACTGAAGACTTCTCGCGGCACGATCCGAGCTACAAAGATCATCTACGCAACCAACGCCTACACATCATCCATCTTGCCCGAGTTCGCTGACAAGATCGTCCCGGTTCGGGGCATTTGCAGTCACATCAAGCCGACCAAGACCCCAGCGCCCTTACTGCCAAACTCGTACATTATTCGCTGGTCTGATACCAAGTACGAGTATCTCATCCCCAGGCTAGACGGAAGCATTATTGTCGGGGGCGCACGATCAATGTACTACCATGATCTTGACAGCTGGTACAACAACGTCAACGACGACCAGTTAATTGACTCAGCGAAGAACTACTTTGATGGATATATGCAGCGTGTCTTCCACGGCTGGGAAGACAGTGGCGCGTATACGTCCAAGGTTTGGACTGGAGGTGAGTTGACGTACCTCTCTTTGTTGAAAAGTTACTTACACTCGGACCAGTTATGGGTTACTCATCTGATGGCTTGCCCCATGTGGGTGCTGTCCCCGGAAGACAGAGTCAGTATATGCTTGCCGGCTTCAGTGGACACGGTATGCCGCAGATATTCCTGTCAGCGAAAGGCGTGGCGTCTATGGTGATGGAGGGCTTGAGCTACGAGAAGACAGGTATACCGAAGCTCTACAAGGCTACTCAAGAGAGGCTTGATAGTCCCAACAACACTATACTGGACACTTGGAAGACAGTCCAGAGGAGGGAAGGTGCAAAATTGTAGATAGTGCTTCCAAAATAGGATGCATATCGATCGTGAGGAGTACATCCTGATCCTGACTGAACTACTCGTTGCTCAATATGAATGTTGGACTTACTCTTTTACCCCTCAAAGCCAAATCATTTACCGATAGTTTGGTACTTACTCCTCACTCTTTGGGTTACATTGCTAAATGTCGCGTGTACCCTACCAAAGAGGTCCTCAGCTAGCGTATAAATCCCACGCAGCTCCATCATGACGGGGCTAGACCCGAAGCAGTAATTCTGATCCGGTGGGTTCGATCGGCAGACCACAACAGACCAGTATGTTGCATCAGTTCCCAATACGTCTTGGTGAATGTTACCCAATCGCATAGCTCAACTTTACCCCCGCTCTTGAGTCTGTTGCTACAGCAGTTCTATAACCCAAAGCGCGCCCTCTTTTTACAAACTGATAAGATGAGAAGGACCGGCGTGGTCGATCCGGCTTGATGCACAGGACCGTTATCTGAGGAGATCATGAAGCTTCCATGCAAATGGTTCGAGGTAAATGATCATCATATGCCATCACCGGTCTCACAGTGGTCAACAAGCATGAAGAAGCTGAACTTTCAGGACATGGCAATCCCGACTGGTGGCACTAGAAATGAGTCTGATTGCTGCGTTCACCAGTATTCATGGCGTTAAGCTCTGGCTAAATGCATCGTTGGCCCTGGAACATATGAACTGGGGTATACATACATGGAATTGTCCATTCAAGATCGCAGTATTGAGTATAATGGGTAGGTATAACAACGGCGGCTACTCCTAAATGGGTCGGAATGCCAAGTGTGAGGATTATCTAGAGCTTCCTATACCAGACTAAATTCCATCATCAGCTTATGGGCCTCTAAACCTTGGTTCTGTAAAGGATGGTTATGGAACTTAGGATGTAGCTCCAAAACAGAATTAAGAGCATTTCCCCAGGTTCGGTCGGTGTGATATCCTTGTCTCACTGAACTCGCCGCGCAAGGTCTCCCAACTGTCGTCCCAAAGGAGTACAAGCTGCAGATGTAACAAATAGGTTACCGATCTGAAGATAGTCTTTGGAGGGCGTCATGGTCGTTCGTGTGGTAACAATATGTAATCAAGGCCATAAGTGATCGTCCCGGTGAGAGTCTTCCGGTTCGACCATCAATGATAACATTACACGGCCGGTCCGGGCTTCTCTGAGCTGCCGAACCAAACTTGGGAATCAAGTGACTGATTGATAAGGTTTCAAGGAACTTTGATGTCGTATGAACGCCTTAGTATTACATCTTGATGCGGGGAAGATACATACCCATGCTGTGATTGATAACGACAAACCTACTACTTAATCCCCCACATAATAACAGCCAAACACTGTACAGGAACCAGGCGTAGCCTTATCCATCTATTTCACTCTATCGGTATCATTATCAAAATATCTCTGAGACAATGACTGCCCCCAATAGAAACGTTGTCTTCGACGTGGTCGGAACCCTCGTCAGCTACGAGCATCTCTACGAAGCTATCAAAGAGCGCCTGGGCGATAAGCTCATCCCTCGGGGTATTCAGCCCACACTCCTCGGAATATGCTGGCTAGAAATGGCAGAGCGTGAGTACGCGTACTTGTCTCTCCACGGCCATTACGTACAGTTCCTCAAGCTTTTTGAGGCTCTATTTTACCGCTGTCTTCATTATGCTGGCGTTGAGAATCCCCGCTCTTTTGCAGCCGCAGAGGATGTTGCATACTTGATGAATGAGTTCAAGGAGTTGAAACTTAGGGATGGAGCTGCAGAATGTATTCAGAAGCTTCGTGGTGCTGGTTTCACTGTTTGGTGCTTCACGACTGGGGATATCTCCCGTGTGGGGGGGTATTTCTCGAAAGCGGGTGTTGACATGCCGGCTGAGAATCTACTATCTTGTGACACAAATGGAGTCGCGAAGCCGTGTCCTGAGGCTTATGGGCCTATTTTGAACAGGCTTTCCACTTCTGAGTCAAAGCCTTGGTTCGCTGCTGCGCATCTTTGGGACGTGTCTGGGGCAAAGTCTGCTGGGTAAGTTGTGCTTTTTGTGGCGATTGTTGTATGAGGAACTAACATGAGGTGCTTTAGGTTTAGGACTGCTTACAGTATGGTGTTGGAGGGTGAATATCTCTATGAGATCTATGGGGAGCTAGACGTGGTTGCCGAAACGCTACCTGCAATGGCAGACAAGATTATCGCGGTCAGTGAGTAATAGAGGGAGCAGCTTAGAGTAGCTAACCGTAAGGGTCTTCAAGAGGTCTACGATGACGAATTTGAGGTCGCCATATATAAGTCAAATATTTGCAGACTGCGGTAAAGCCAATCAATGACCTAAATAAATCGCCATTATAGTATTTGATACTAGGATCGCATCGTGCGCCTTCTAGTTAATGGACTCAAAGACAGAGTCCTGTAAACCGTCGGGGATGCAATTAAAGCAGTAATGGCTGTGGTAGACTTACAATGGGAACCAGAGGCCTCGGACTGGAGGCTTCGTCTTGAAAGCGACACGAAGATCAGAAGGAAAGCTTTTCAACATCCAGAATATTGCTGCGGAGAGCGCCGACAATGATTTCAGTCTTCTCGTGAAACTCGATTGGCGTCTTGTCGTTTGTCATACGTCAGATACTATTAACAAATGAGCCACTGGACTGTTTAGTCAAACAACTGTCTCAGATGATTCAAGTTCACGGTTACTGACATTTGCTATTATGATTGGCTGGCCACCTCCGACGCATCGATCATTCGATCAAACACCCCGATAAGCCCATTCGAGAAAGATTTTGGTCCGAAGGAGTTCTTAGCATAGGTCTCGGATAATCCAATATAGCCGATCTCCCCATTTCTTTCCCATACGCCCCCGTACAACCCTACACAGCCCCATCTGAATTGCTATCTCGTCGATATCTGCTCAGGCTGCCTTTTATTTTTTCTTCGTTTGCATCGTCTCGGAAAACAGCTCATGAGTTAACTATACTCTCGACGGGGCCTCTTCGTTCTGTGTCTTTAGGTAATCATGACTCCACCGACTCCACCTCGTAAGGTTTTGATGGTCGTCACTGTGGGCGGCTACACTCACGCTGGTAAGACTCCATCGCAAGGCTTTGCGCTCCCACCGCTGACACTTATGGTCGTAGCCCCCGGTCTAGAGATTGGAAAGGTTCTCGCTCAGCGAGGCCACGTCGTTGACTTTGCGACTCTGGAGGGTCAAGAGTCATGGACCATGGGCTACGAGTATATCAGCCAACTTCACCTCATGGGTCACGGGCCTTCACATGAAGATCTCGAAGCTTATTATCTCCGCATGCAAGAGTAGGACGCTTCCAAGGCCTTTACTGTTATCATAGACTCGAAGTATCTGTTTGACTCATACTGGACTTAAGCATACCAGCATCTAAAGCGTATTGTCGATAATCCTGCTACAAAGCCCGATATGATAATCGCCGACTTTTCGTAAACGCCATCAAGGATATCCAGTACCAGTTAGCCCCATTGCTATGATATATCCTCAGATGCCGGCTTTTATGCATCCCTGCTCCAACATCCCGGGTCAACCAGGGTTTCAAATTAAAGGGATATTAACGTCTGAGAATGCTTTGATGTGGCTGCGTTTCAGGAATCAGCTTGTTGTTTTTAAGGCATTGCCTTCCATCATCAAATAGGTCAAGTGGACTAAGCAGATAAAACAAGATGCTAGGGTAAACTACCCACTTCCAGCTCCAAGCAAAGTAGTGATCAATTCGTTCTTTGGCTTGGAGGTGTCAAAGGATATACCGCCATTGGTACAAGCAATTCGTCCGATTCTTGCCGATGCTTATCCTCCCCTCTCAGAGCCGTATGAGGGCTTTTTGGAGAAGCATAAGAAGACTTTGTACTTGACTCTTGGTACCCATATCGTCTTATCCAACCATCATGTAGCTAAGCTGGTGCAAGGACTAGTCGCAGCTATGGATCAAGGACCGATTGCTGGAGTCATCTGGTCTATACCGGAAGCTGCGCGTCGAGACATTGATACCAGTCATCAATTCAGTGGCACAGGTGGTAAAGGTTTTACTTTTGCATCCTTATTGAAGGGTGAACACTCATCCTTTCTCATCACGACCTTTGCTCCACAGCGTGTTATTCTAGATCATGATCATACAGTTATCTACCTGACCCACGGCGGTGGCTCTAGCGCCAATGAGGGTCTGTACCACAGGAAACCAATGCTGGCTATAGGATTTTTCTTCGATCAGATCTCCAACGTACCCCGACTCGTCGCAAGCGGAACCTCTGAAGCTTTAGATAAATTCCGCTTCACTCCAGAAGAAGTCTGTCAAACAATCAAGCTGTTATCAGAGGACATCGATGGATTATACAAGCGCAACTGCACACGTATGCAGCGGATCGCCAGAGCTGCATCACGTCGCAAGGAACTTGGTGCTGATCTTATCGAAGAGGTCATGTATGATACTGAAGGACGATTTGATGGTGAGAAGGAACTGCGACCGATGCATCTGCAGACAGCTGATATGCGCATGTCGACTTTCAAGGCTAGGAACTGGGACCTATGGCTGGTTGGGTTGGTCACTCTGGGAGTTGTGCCTTTGGCTTCTATTATTGTTGGGAAGTGGGCTTGGACAGAGAAGAGGACTATTGGTCATTGGGTTGGGGGAAACTGCCAAGAGCTTGATAGGCTGATTGCAATAGTATACCGAGCAGATTGTAATGTCTGAAGATTTCAATTAAATGAAAGAATGGTGGTCCGTCATCTCCTCCTCGTACCTGTAGACCAGTATGCTAAATGCCACCAAGCACTACAATGATACTCTACAGCTCGCCAGGGAAACGAGGCATCTCGAGGAAGCGTTCAACCATGGCATTGAAGGTCTGTGGGTCTTGCATAAAACTGTGAAAAGGTTAATCGATGTCGCGTAGATACAGATGCAGTGACTTACGCAAAGTGGCTGACTCCGGGTAGGATAACAAGATCAGAACCCCAGATCTGAGATACTATTAGCAACAGAAGAGAAGTAAGGAATGGTTGATTTACCCAGCTATGAATCTCACCGGGAGTGGTACGAGTGACCGCCTCCTCAGAGTCTCCATCGACAATCCACATGATGGGGGCATTGGTGTCAGAGTAACGAGTAGGAATCTTGGCAAAGGACTTTGCATCCCAGTCTGGCAGAGTAGCCCACATCGCGTCCATCCTCTCCGAAAAGTCGTGGAATGTACCCCTGGATGGTGAGTTCTTCTTATACTCCTTCTCAACTCTCTTCATGTACTCCAAGAACACGGGACTCTCTCCAGCCGTCGCATTGATGTTCTCAGGGCTGTAAGTACCGCCGAATGCAAAGGTACGATCTAGACGAGAAGTAAAGTTCATCGCGAGGTCGAAAGAAATGCATGCGCCGTCAGACCAACCGACAGTTGAGAACTTCTCAATCCCAAGATGATCCATCAATCCAATGACATCTTTAGTCATAAGGTCATAGGTCAACGGTCGACTTGTATCATCTGACGAACGACCCTGAGCTCGAGAATCGATTGTGATTAAAGTGTAGGGGTGATCCTTGAAATATCGGATCTGGTTGGCCCAGTAATCACTGTTGGCAAAGCCACCGTGGAGGAAAACAACAGGACTAAGGCCTTTCGCCATAGTCTCTTTGAGCGGCCTTCCGAAGGTCGCATACCAAAGATCAATGCCGTCAATTGGTGCAGTACCCTTGAAATTGGCCTTGGGCATAGGCGGAAGCTCAGGGAGCGTCTGCCATGGCGCGGTATACTCGCAAGACTTTCCAGCCTTGGCGTCGAGTTTGATGCTGAGACCCGAGACCATGTTTGCGAGCATTAGCGCTGAAGCTCCAAGGTATGACCAAGAATGCATGATGAAGGTCTGCGTGACGACTGGAGATATACTAATGTGGTGACGGGGTTGAGTAGTATTGCATGAATTGTAGGGGGCTATGTGGAGCTATTTATCTTTTTCCAACATCCCAGAAACTTAAAAGATGCGTGGTTCAGCCCCTGGTCTTTTTTGACCGCTCGGTTCGTGATTAGACTTTTTGCGGCAAGGATAGCTGCAGGTTGATCGTTCATGGATGTTTTAGCTGACAGTCTTCAACAAATATGTAATAGCGTTACATGGCAGTGTTGTGCTGGAGATCGGCATAACATGCCGCTACAAACGAGATTTGATATCACGACATGTTATGGCGGCACGCGTCGGTGAACCATGTTGCCAAGTCTTGACCTGACGTGAGACCCTGAGTTCCGGGAATTGACCTATCAACAATTGGTATTCCGACGAATCCGGGCCAGCTATCCTTGTAAGTAGGTTGAATGTGGGGGAATTAAAGAATGACGCTAACGAACACGGAAAAGAACGGAGAATCCGAGATTTGCAGATAGCTCCAGTGTACAAAGTCTAAAGGATTATCATAATGTGCTACAGATGGGATTGGATGATCATTCCATCTTCGTGATGGTATTGAGCTGGTTCATGTTAAGGGAATAGTTGCTAAAACGGTGGATCTTTTGCGCTAACCCGCAAACCCACGGGGACATTGGTGTGTGTGGATTGCCTGCTTGTTGCCGGACCTCCGGCAGATCTTGATCGTGTTATTCATTGGACAACACAAGGTTCTTTTGACGGAACTTGATAGATAGTCCCAGTTGACATTACACTAAAGGTACTTCAAGCTTCTATATCAGCAACTATTGAATCACGGGTGACCGAATGATGTCACGCTTCCGTTGATCCGGCAGCTCTCACATCTATGCGTGGACCAACTTAAGTTCAAGGGTTACGCGGCATCAATTATACTGCAAACTCAATGTAAAAGAGGTCTCAACAAGTAAAATTGGTCTTTGCTCTCAAACTCCAGAACATCTGCGCCATGACCCCTATTGTCTGTAGATTAACCCGCCATGGTCATCAATCTTTGCGGAGTGGCTATCACAAAGAATAAGTAACCCGGATTCTCTTTATATCACTAACCCTTCTGACCTAATGTACGTATCTGAGTAACTGGCTTGCCGCATTGATATTTACGAGTCATGTTGTTGAACGTAAAGCGTTTGAGGCCACAGATAAACATTGCAAGCTTACATAAGTTGATCTTAGCCTGCAGGAGACTGAACTTGGGCGAGCGTGCAAGCCTTCTTTGGTATCATGTTGAGGATGCCGTCGATCACGTTGGTGGCAGTTTGAGCAGTAGGGATCTTCAGAGTATCTTAGGACTATTTTGGTAAAAGCATCCCGTAGATAATGCCTGGATGTTAGTCTTGCAAGTGGTTATGGAAACTGGGTAAATTTGGGTAGGACTTTGCCTCGAGCAGGAGGATACTAATACTGCATCATAGACCTCGGATGAGAGTATTAGGTTACATAGAGGCAGATGCTGAATCGCGAGACTAGCCCATGTTTGCCCATGATGTCTTGACTTTACATCAAGCGAGACTCTAAAGTTCTACTCCGTAGGTCAATCATGTGATAAATGAGAAGACAGATGCCCTTTCCACGGCCACGAATGAGCGGCATTGTTTGTGCTGCTTCTATCTCTCGGGACTCCAAGACTTCAACGACCGTCAAGTTATACACACGAGCTTGAAGTGTGTTTATCCAATAGTTTCTGGCATTGCGTTTGCGTATCACTCGTCTACCTTTAGCAGCTCTGCATTCTTTTTTCTTGAATTATATCTTGCAGGCTTAAGTCCCCATTAAAAGTTTGCTGCACGTAGCCATTGTCTATGTTTCATCACGCTGAAGTATCGTTCCAGCAAGCTATGTCTTCAAATTTCAGGTTTGCCAGCGGCTAAAATACAAGACGACCTAGAGAGAGCATGTTAAGGCCTGCATAAGCAGCTACAGCAAGTGCAACGATTCCCAGGTATACATCTCCAGTGTCCGAGATACCGTTCGCAGATGGCTGACCGTTTCCTGCATCACGTGGAATAAGATTAAAAGTCTTGGAAATGGATGACCACGCTGTGACTGCCGGCGCCACGATTGTATCCGCCATACCGAAGCAGTACTCAAACGGCAGTCCAGTACTCCATGACAATAAATACGTCAGACCAAGAGAATACACCTCCATGAGCCGGTGACGTCTTCCGGATCCAAAGCATGGCAGCGTGAGCAGAATGAATCGGTAGGCTGCGTGCGCAAAAATCCAGCTCTTGGAAGCAGCGGTGAAAACAAAAAGGTCGTCATGTAGCATGATAGTTTCCCACTGCACTTGATACCCTTGCAGAATAATCCAAGCTGAAAGAGAGATGCAAGCGACTTTGCAGCTAATCCCACGGAAGGTCCCTCCAGAAGGTGTCGCGACCATCATCAGAATATTGCCGTAGACAGCAAAGTTGACGTAAATGGTGAACGCGTGGAGCCATTGCACTTTGGTCGATCTGCCTGAGACGATGAACCAGAGGACGGAGCCGAGGCCGAGGGGTAGTTCGGCCATGGTTTTGGCCATTTCTTTTTTGGTCGAGGTTCGATCAAAGAGGACGATGATGGCGCTGGTGGTGTAGACGATGGTGAGGAGAAGGATGGGCTTTGAGATGAGACAGCGGTAAGCGAGGAAGAGGATTCCGCTGAGAGATGCGTTGAAGGGGATGTCTAGATACGGCTCCAAAGCCATGTATACTGAGGAGAATGCCATGGCGATACGCGGGCGTGCCATACGCTCAAGGATTAATAGTGAGTTGTTTATGGTAAGTTGAGTTATCTTATCGCGTCTTGGCGGGAGTGGCGGAATGTGAGGGTCCTTACAGGGGATGTAGTGGAATATTAGTGGTCACAGCACCCAGCGATCCACAGTTAGCGAAGTGGGGTCCTCTGAAGAGCCTGCTGCCTGAAATGGACAGGAATGCTACCTCGACGCATCAACACAAACAATGTAACATCCGTTGAAAGCTTCTTGGACCAAAGGCTCTTTCGAATCTGTCAAATATGGCCCGATCTTACCACAACAAGCCAAGTCTGGCAACGACATACCGAACTGCGACGGGTCGTCGTACTGTTCCGTTAACAGACCCTCAAGGTCTCCGCCTCCGATTCCCCATAGACATTGGAGGCACCAGCGTCTTTTCCAGAGACGCCAATTCTGTCATATTTATACCACATTGCAGATTTTGGACTGATGGCCCAGAGGATGATGACCCAGATGCTGACTGGCGTGAGGAGCCTGGAGGTTTCGTCTGCTTCAAGACCTCTTATGCTTACAACATGATTGGCCAGGAGCATCCTAGGATCGTGCCGTACGTTTTTGAATACTATTACTGCCGTTTATCTTGCTGACTATAGCTACCAGTGTCATAGGCCAAGACGCCTGGACAGGTCTCCCCATCCTTCAGAAACCGACATACGGCTCTTTGGGTAACTTCCTCGGAAGCTATGGGTCTCAAATCTACGCTGCTCAAGAAGATTGTTCGCCTCCCATCACCCGTATGAAGCCGGAATTTCGCCCTCTGGCCTACCAATGGAGCTTGCAATTGCTCTCAGCCCTCTCTTTAATCCACTCTTATGGGATCGCTTACGGAGAGATCAACGAGGATAACTGCTGGATTACCGCAGGGTCTCTATCAATCTCTCTGGCTGGTTTCGTGGGCTCTGAATTCCATGATCCAAGCACTCGCTACAACCTTCCTGGCTGGTTCTTTACCGACACGGACTATGCGCCAGACAAACTCCCTCTGGATAGGGCCGTGAAAGTGCCAACATTGAAAACGGACATGTTCTATTTTGGTAGCTTAGTATACGAGTTTATGACTTATCGTATGCCAGGTCTTGAGGATTCACGCGAGACACGACGCCTGATTGTCGAAGAGGACTGGATGGCTGATTTGGAGGATAGGTTTATGGGAAAGATTGTTCGCAAGTGCTGGAGGTTTGAGTATGAGGACGTTGAGGAGTTGCAAGGAGAAGTACAGGCGTTTGTTGAAGCACAAGGTTGGACTATCAGAGGAGATGAGCTTGAGGGTTTCGACACTCACAGTATTCATCGCGAACTCGAGGCCAACTTTATTCCGGAAGATGACGAATAGGCTTCGACCCGCTGCCCCTGGTTCAAGCCATCTATAGAAGTTAAATACTCATAGTTCTTTCAAACAAAGTATATAACAGGAGAGTGTCATACTATCTGTTTCTTAATTGATTGTACTATTTAGTTGTACTCCGAGCTCATCACCAGCTGCCAGGATATTCTTGACCTGCTCAAGTCTAGCTCCAGATAAGGATGACCGAATTACAGTCAGTACGTGACTAAAACCGACAGCTCTTATCTCCGCCACAGCCATTCTTTTAGCCGTTTTCAGTACTCTTCCCATACGGCTCTCCCTGGGCTCAAGCTGCGTCAAGATTCGACAAGCATCATTCAGACGCTGTTCGGAGATCGACGCAATGACTCCTGGCAGCTCTGCAATAAGATATAATTTCCACAATTCCGGTATTGGGTCATCTGAAGCTGTGTTGCATGCGATAACACCGTCTATCTCGTTCTCACAAGCTGCACCTAGTTCAGTCGCATCGCTGCATGACAACAGAACAACGCTGGGATAAAAGGAAAGATAGCTAGCCAGCTCTGACACTCATTGAACATGTTTAGTAAACTTGCATGGGTACTGAAGGTCAATGCCTCGTGCTTACCTTGATCCTCACGTTGGTATCTAGGAACTCCGTGGTCGTCTATGTGTAGAACTCCGCCCCATCTAAGCGCTTCTTTCGAAGCCTCCGAAAGTCTCTCGTCTTCCTCTTTCGAACTTACAGCAACCAAGGGTCTTTTTAATTTTGCGGATATGTCTGGAAGTTGGTGTTAGTGATGTGAATGATGTCTGAGCACTCGCTTTCGTCGACAAGGCTCTACTTACTCTTTGCTGCCATCCTTGTTAAGATTTTTGAACCTTGCAATGCCAAGACCAGGCCAGCGCCTCTCGTTTGACGACGTCCGAACTTTGCTTCTAAATCCTTGCCTTCTTGAAAATAGTTATCTAAGAGTGTATGCCAATAGTCTATACTAGGAATTGCCAGTGCCGCTGAACCCCAGTAATCCTGCTGATCCCAAACAGGCTGTTTCAACTCACTAACCAGGATGTTGACTGCATAAACTCTGGAGGATATGAGATACCCAGGTAGATAGCCCCGGCAAATTAAAAGAAATTGTCCAATATGGTTTTCGCCGTCCAAATCCTGATTTTCAGTGGGATTGATGTGTGATATGTGGAGTGGCGTCGCTTTTTCTACACCATCGTCAATATCATGGAAGTTATGTAGCCATTGCGAAAATCGATGAGCGAAGTAAGTTGCTGAAGATACTAGGTCTATAACCACATTCTCATGAGTGTGTCTCTGACAGTGTGGTTAGTCTTCGGGATAGGTACTGAGGAGAAAACATACCTGCCAAGCCCTCTCTGTCTGTGATAGTTTGGTCTCCTCCCGTGTGCCTTGTCCCGCTATGCTAGTCATCAGCCTCACCGGGCCGTTGTAATTCCAAATGCTGAAAGGAATGGCTGATAGATGGAGGAATCTCCGGCTTCTTTGTGCAATTGCAATACAAATCCGGTTTTGTTCTTCCTTGGGGATAAGGCTCAGAGGCACGAGACCGAGACCTTCGGTGGTGATATCTCTCATGCCATCATATTCCCGTATATGTCGACTCGTTAAAACTAACTTGGTGCCCGGGCGTACTCCATTGCCCTTCATGTAAACGATCTCTTCCAAGACAAGTCGAAATACATTTGTTCCGTCGTAATGACTAATGAAGTCCTCAACCCTTCTTACACGAAAGCATTGCTCGTACAGTTCATTAAATGGGGGGATTTCGCGCCTCTCATACACTATTCTGCCTGGCGGGAATAGGGTCCATACTTGAAGGTACGATACTTGGTCGCCATGATGAGCCTCTTCGAGAATCTTTCTGGCCCCGGGAAATATGTGGTCGATGAATTTGTCTAGCGCTTCTAAGGTTCTGACGGCCAAAGTCGTCAACGCTGACCGAGAATCTTCTTCAATACAAGCAATTTGGAAGAACAAGTCTCTGTAGTGTTCATGACTGACTGCTACCTTTCGGGGACGAGTTCGCCGCCTATGATAGCTACCTTCGGAAGATGAATCGGAGGAGTCTTGTCGATCAAATCTTAGATTTTGCAGATTTTCTAGGTCGTCTATGTCCCGGAATGCCCTTGGCAGGATCTCGGAAGCATATCCAAACACCAGACGATCTTTGACCTTCGCTCCTGACTTGTTAAATTCCCTTTGTTGCCGAACCAAAAATTTCAACTTTGTCAGTGTCTCAATACTTGCCCATGCCGTCCAGCCTCGGGTGGGGATTTCAAATGTTTTTACCTGGCATTGCGACTTTTGGTCCCATCGCAATGTTGTTCGTAAAAAGGGTAGGGTATCTCTGCTTCGCCGATCATCATACTCGTGTATCACCCTCGCATCATAAGATAGTGCCTCATCCTCTTCAATGTCCGAGAGTTCTCCTAATATAGCTTGGATCAGCCGAAGCTACATAATTATGTCTCTCAGGGAGGTAGTTAAATCACCTGCAGGTACAGGTTGAGTCGCTCTCGTCCCTGCTGATGGCCTCCCATCGTATTTTCGGAGGACCTGTTGGAATATCTGGAAGTTTGATTGACCACTTATGTTCGCCATGTTCGGGGTCATTTAATCATTATATGGCTATGAACAGGGCTTCAGTGTTGGTCAGGGCGAGTTTCCAATGATGTTAATCATAAAAGCGATAAAGTTCACAGACAAGAGGCGGGGTCCATTAGATCGATATAGAGAGTCGAATTATTCCCATACATATCGGGCCGTGTTTTCAAAAGGCGTGGACAAGTGACGTGTTGTGATTTAATTGGTATTTCAAGCTATTGCCTGTAGGTCGTATGACAATTTGGGTATTGCTGACTGCATAATCTTGTCCATCAAGTCTTCCTTGGACCCCGCACATGATGTGTACCAATGTTTTCCTGGAAAAGCTCTTGCGGAGCCTTTGATTATATTAATTTCATTATACTTGTAACCATAACTCGCCGTTACGACCTCCAATCAAGATTACTAGGGAATATGAGGGCTTCAGCTTCCGTCAGAGCAGATGAGCCCAGTAACGCTGCAGACGAAACTTCACAAGCGGCTCCTAACAAAAGCCCCGATGAGATGGCTTCCTCAAAATCTCGCAAAATCCTCAAAGAACGAACTTTGCGAACTGTGAATACCTTACGGACTGCTCTTCCTATACACCCGGGAACGTTCGACTCGGGTGTCGACGTTTCAACCCAAGGGCCAAGGTTTGGCGATCTTTCATGGTATAAAATAGTTGATAAAGATGAGAAATACCTCTGGGAAATAGAGATAAATCGAATTATGGACAGCTTGGACAAGCCACAACAGCGCTTAGACTCTGCGTCGAGTCACGAACTTGCCTCAAGTATCAGCAACTTGGGATTTGCTTGGCTAGAAAGGGTGTCCGACCAACTACTCTGTGCACTATCTATTTGTGCCTTGGACGACAATTTAATGACCGCGCCCGAGCCTCAGACGGAGGTATGGAATCGAGGATCCATAATCCTGCGAAGCTTTGACAGGCTAGAAACAAGACTCGGTTCAAAACTAGAGATCATACGTAACGCCGGCATACGAGAGCGAGAGACGTCTCGACGAGAGCCCGACGTGGACGACAACAGCCAGTACGTACTTCGCGATGGAGTTTCTGGTGTGGCCGATAGCGAAGCTCCGACCTACTACCATCTCGTTGACTATGTTACCGAGACCGTGGCACGACTGCTATGCCAGAACTTCAGCTCAGATGAAGTGTATTGGGTCAGCTATGTCATCACCGCACTGGCTAAATATTCAACAAAGCTGAAGGTTCTGTCCAGAGAACTACCAGGATATGGTGTTGGGGCTCTGAACAGACATTCTGATGTCCGACGACTTCTGAGGGACTACCCGTTCGCTGCAGCCGAGAACCCATCGGAAATTAGTCTTGAGGTGACGGCTGTAGAACAGCACGTGAGCCGCGATCCCGATCCAGAACGTGGTCCCGGGGACCGCTATGTTGCAACATATGCCTCAGATATGATTACGATATCAAATTGGCTCTTTCGTCTTCTGTGGCATATCCTAAAGGACTTGAACACTCGAAACACTCGAAATCGGGACACAGATGAGTTCGAAGTGTCTTCTGTCGTCTTTGCAACAGCAGGGCGGTGTATACCCGCTATCACCTTTCAGAATCGGCTGGGACATGTCTCGGGTTCTTCATCTGGTGTAGCAGTCGGGATGGCCCGACGTGCTATAGACCTCATATCAAACACTGCTGCCCTCATTGAGGAGAAATCCAGACAGGAACTAGGACTAAGGATGGGCATATCCACATTGTCTATTAAATTAGGGAATACTGCAGCACAACAGGACGTCAACCTAAAAAGCATGGCTGACCTCATTAGTATAATGACCATCTCGTCATGTATGGACCCGTCTGTAATGGATGACATGATCCGGCTTTGTGCTTCTCTGCGGGTATCGCACATTCTGTCAAGGACTTATGACTCATCTCAAGGTTACACAGCTTTTGTAACCCTGCATAACACTCTTTCGATAGATCGGCCCTTACTACGACGGAGTCATCCCCTCTCCGATGGCCTCGATTCAAACAGGGCCACTTCAGTCCCTCATCAACTCAGGCAGGAGGAGCAAAGTCTCCGAAAGAATGCCTTCGAAGCCATTTGGGAAGTAGAACGACAAATCTCATCAACCCGTAAGCAGATCTCGGACTTGGCCAGTAAATGGGCAATCGAAGAGCACGCTATCGGTATAAGCTGTCTGCGGTACACCATTTCGATAATGTCGGGGTGCGCCATACTCGTTCTTGGTGGACTTATGGCTGGCTTCTTCGTCGGATCACGCATAGAAGGCGTTGACCCTTTTAACCTAACCATGTTTGCTTGGATCATAGCGGGATTTATTATCCTGGTCTCAAAGAGCATTCGCGTTGGCGAGTGGACTTGGAGAGACTTTTTGAAAGGTCGCGTCACATGTCGAACTGTACGTGAGCTGGCAAATGTTACGAACTTGCCGGAGCAACATATCATAATGTTTCTTTTATCATCCGAAAGGGAAAATGCATTGGTTCTCAGAGGGCCTTACAATAATGTTTTTTCTAATACTGGAGCCGAGGGATTCTCCGTCGATGTCAAACCAACTGTCGCTACACTCTTTGCCAGTGGGTTGATTGTTTTGGAGGTTCTATCGGAGAGTGGTTCTGCGCTTGTGTGTCTTGATATACGGCCCCACGTAACTGCAACGAATAGTGGCTCTGAGGGTAGCTGGTATGAGTTGGACATAATAGGCCATGGCTTGAGTAAACAGCGAATGGTTCATAGGCAGCGCAAGCAGTGTCGAGTACTAGCTTGCAAGGATCCACCCCTTCAGGACGAAACGGCAAAGGATATTTTGTTTCGACAACAGCTGCTTCACTGGGAGAAGATTATTGGTGTCTATAATAGGCCAACTCAAACTGTCAGATAGGGCTCGTGACATTTTAGCATCCAGTGGCCAATAGGATTGACTACAACGATTTTACACTTTATTACGCATAAACTTTATCTGCTGCAATGACGCTGATATCACTCCCTTGCTGACCTTTTTATTGCGCAGGGAAACATCAACCCAAAATGGCTGATATTACGGTCAGGCTCCGCCGCCTTTCGCATTCCATTGAGCGCTTGATGGCCATCGCAGGCACTCCAAGCGTGGCTATCGGTGTAATGACCAAGGATAATCCGATATTCTACGACAATCATGGCTTTCGCGACGTCGAAAAGAAACTCGCTGTCACTGAAGACACAATTTTTCCGATTTGTTCTTTGACCAAAGCCATCACTGCCGCAGGACTTGGCCTTCTTGTTGAGGAGGATCGGGTATCATGGGATAGCCTCATCAAGGATATCCTGCCGGATTTCCGCTCCGTCAGTCCTGTGCTTCATAACAATACTACCATGATGGACATTCTTCGCCATCGTACTGG
Organism: Fusarium proliferatum ET1; assembly: GCF_900067095.1. Taxonomy (NCBI): domain Eukaryota; kingdom Fungi; phylum Ascomycota; class Sordariomycetes; order Hypocreales; family Nectriaceae; genus Fusarium; species Fusarium proliferatum. The sequence goes on along the minus strand of NW_022194795.1, from coordinate 3,053,355 downwards.
GATGGGCTGAGGTGACAATGCCATTCTGGGAACTGCAGGTAACGCTATTCTCGAGGCTGGAGATGTTATGAAATACATCAACAACAGGCCCTTAGTACGTCCATTCCGTGCTCAATTTGGATACAACAACCTCCACTACGAATTGGCTGGCTCTGTCATTGAACAAGTCAGTGGACAGTCCTATTTCGACTTCATGCAAAGCCGCCTTCTGAACCCTCTTGGAATATAACGGACTTCCTTCCAGACGCCCTCAAAAAGTGTTGAAGGTGTAGCCGTATGCTATAATGCTCTTGACGATGCATCCACGGTCCCTATCGACTTTCTTAAGATGGGCGATAATGGGTACGGTACCGCTAGCGGTGAGGCACGTTCATCAGGCAAAGATCTGCTCAAATTATACAGCAGCTTTATCAAAGGGTTCAATTCTCAGTTCAGTGGGAGTGATGCCCCCGACTTTGGCTCGCCTCTCAAGCAGCTGAGCCCATATAATGTCTGCAAAGATCCCATTTGACCAACCATCGCAGCACGAGGTCTCGTATGCATTCGGATGGGGAAGAGTTCAGCTTCCAGGCCGCTTCGGACAGATCGGCCTTAACCCAGCATTACTCCCCCAAGGTATGCCTACCATTGGCAGAGGTACCTCCAGTCTCGTTCTGTTCCATCAGGGCAGCCTTCCTGGGTTACTCACCTTTGTGGGCCTTTTGCCCGAGACGGAGACAGTGATTGTTGTGCTTACCAACTCACTCGCTCTTAATGATGCAGCGGACTGGATCGGTCAGCTGATTATTGAAGAAATCGTCAACGTACCTTCGGAGCTCAGAACCGACTTTATAGGGCTAGCAGAAGCGGCTGTTACCGAGAATCTCAAATGGTACCCCCGAGTGTTGGACGAACTGGAGAAGGGTAGGAAAGCGGGAACATCACCAAGACCACTGACCGAGTATGTCGGCACCTACTGGGACGACTTGCATATGTTTAAGGTTGAAGTCAAACTTATTGGAGATAAGTTATATTGGCTTATGCAAGGTCTCGAAACAGAAAGATTTGAACTGTCTCACTATCATGATGATACATTTACCTGGCTCCGACCTCGAGATGAACTGGCGAGCAGAGGTCGATGGGTCGGCAATGACCAAGGCGCAACGTTCTGGAAGGTAGAATTCGGGGTTAGCGAATCTGCCAAGGTCAACAAGCTGATATGGGTTCCTGACCCCGAGCTTTCACCAATAATTTACACAAAGTCATAAGAAGGACTTGTCTTAGATTAGAATGCTATAGATTAAAGGCTCCAGTCTCTTTAACAGTGAGACTCAGTGCGCTTCCCAAATAAGTCGAGACATGTAATTGCAAGACACCTTTCTCTTTCACAACAATCTCCTATTCATACGCAGCAAGCTCCCTATATCTTTCCGAGATCGAAAATAAGCTCATGGCTCTGGAATTGGACGTCAGTTTTCCCCATTCAAAAGTCCAGGGTGTACCAGCGGCCAACTTACTCCGTCTACAATTGCTTGAGTCCATGTACAAGGCTTAACATCCACGGAAACATGAGCCATTGCAGCATCGAATGCCTTGGATACAAGCAGAGCACCCCGCCTGACGAATAGCAAGCTCGAACTCATCGCGAGAAACAAGCTTGCCGGGGATCTCGACTTCGGGTTCAGGGAGAGCAGCAGCCATGGCAGTAGCCACCGAGGCAATTGTGAGGAAGATAGTAGAAAACTTCATTGTGGAGATAGCGCAAGTTGAATGAGATGAGGTGACTGGTAATGAAGACTGAGGAAAAGGTACCTCTGTAAGGCGGGGGATTCACCAGCCTTTTATAGATCAGAGAAGTAGGATTCTGTAACACTGGCTCTATGAGTTATTAATGGTAGCAGGGATTGTTTCCTTCAGATAATCTGATTAGATGATCAGATAACTCGTCCATCTTCCTGCGCCATACTAACCCATGCTCCAGTGAAGCGAGTTCCGTATTCCGTCCTATCATCAGTACGAGATGGATCAATCAGTGGGGGGTTATGCCACATAAGCTTCCTTTGATGGGGCCTTCCCTATAAATCTCACTGCCAAGTAAGCTACGGAAGCTGACAATTGCCCTCATTTGCCTCTTCCCTCGGACCATCGCCGTCATGGCCCGGAGAAAACCCCCAAACCGGCTGGCAATGTAATAGAGTTCAATTGGCAACTGTAGTTTGCCCAGAATTCTGCTGGGGGTTGGTTCATGTGCCCAGTGAAGGATGAGGCGGAACAAGGTTAATACTCCACAACTTCACAATTCCTTGGACCTTCGCTGGACCACTTGATACATAAGAATTGGGTGTCTTCTGCAATGCGTAGGACCTTCGGATGTGGTCAATCTGGCAGCCAATCGGAGAGTACAGGTACCGAAAGTATCCGAAAGTCCGTAGTCATGCTTGACAGGCCTGAGATCCTACACCTGCCCACTAGGGATTAGTAAATAATGGGATGTGCAAAGTACTTCTAAAAAGTCTTATTCGGGATTCCGTTGCATGACAACAACGTAAGGTGAAAGCGTTCTACTTGCCTGTCTTATAGGAGCAACATTGGCAGCTTGTTTTCTTATTGACCTAATGATTTCAGGTACTATGAATCAAACAGCAGTATGATATACAAATGCGCTTTCTTATAATAATCCATTTCTCAGTCTCGATATTATGGCTTGGGTCGCGAAATACCAATAATACAGCATCAGATCTTGAAGGATGGACATCTTCTCGCCACAATTTTACACCAATAAGGTTTCAAGGCGACCAATGGAAGCTTGACAGAGACCTTGATCACTTTAACGCCTACCACTCTCAAGCTCGATGGGAGCATCTTCCTGGGCCTCCTTTTGCTTGATGGCCCAGGCAAGCTCCTTATCAGCCTGCGCTGCCCGCTTCTCATCCTCGGCTCCAAGCTTAACGTTACGAACCAAATAAACCATAACTAAGAGAAGACCCGACACGCAGACAGATCCAATAGCGAGAGTCTGTTGAGTCTCACGATAGCACTCATCCACGGCGTTCCTATCAGCAGTTCCAGCCTCGTACGCACGCGCAACAACGATAGAGCCAAAGATCTTGCCGCCTTCCTCTTTACCAAAGTAGGCGTTGAGTTTTCGGGGAAGGACAGAGTTCCAGATGGCGCCGCTGATTGTGACGCCGAGGTTGGAGCCGAAGCCAAGGGATGAGAGGAAGACGGCTGTTGCGATGCCGACTTGCTCGTTTTCTAGGACAGCTTGCAGTGAGACTTGCAGGGGGACCTGGGTGAAACCACGGCCGACTCCGAGAAGAGACTTGGAGGTGATGAAGGCGGCTTCGCTGGCGATGTGGGTGCCGGAGATGTTGGTAAGGTAGATGGGAAGACCGCAGGCCAGGATGATGAGGACAACGCCGAGCATGATGAATGGCTTTGTGTTCTTGGCGAACTTGAGTGAGAGGCCAGCGACTAGTGCACCAATGTTGTACGCCACGCGCTGGGCATTGTCGACTCGTGTTGCGGCGCCGGGTGAGTAATGGCCTGCGACTTGCAAGAAGCTGGATAGGAAAGGTCGGTAGATGCTATCAGCCATGGCGATGACGATACACGATGCGCAGGCGACAATGACGTTGCGTTCGCGAATAGTTCGGTAAGGAATAATCGGATTTGACGCGAATCTCCCATCCCAGACGAGGAACGCGATAAAGGTCAAAACACCAACGATGATGAGAACGATAGACGAAGGTCGACTCCATCGATCGGTATTATTCCGTCCAGCAATCGTCATTGGCAGCAACGTCATAGCAAGACCACCAATGAGGAGAAGAGCGCCAATGAGATCAAGCTGCGTAGCAACATGCTTAACCTTGCCAAACACACCAGGCTCAGCCCCGTGCATGAACGAAATCTTCTCGGTGATCAGACCGATGCGCTTGGCCCGACGATTCATCCAGATCATGATTCCAATAGTGGGAATAGCAGTGACGGGCAGAATGATAGCCCACATGCCGTAGCCCCATCTCCAGCTCGAGTGCAGGAGCATATGTTCACCGAGATATGTTCCGCCGTAGAGGGTCGGGATAGCGGAGAGGGATTCGGGAAGGGTGAAGATAATACCGCGGTTGACGAGCGTTGTAATGTCGGCGACGAAGATCTGCTGGATAATGTTCCACCACGTATCACCGAAGACGTCGAATATTCCACCTGCCTTGTTTTGGTTAGTCGGAGGAAGTAGGCGAGGGAGAGGGGGCGTACCAAAAAGGTGTCGACGTTGGAACAGCCTGCGTACATGGCGTTGCCGATGGCCATGCAGATAGCTGCACCAGCAAAGCTCTGAGGGCGCCCGAAATACTGCAGACGCAATTAGTAACAGTTTTATCACCAATTCTGGTGGAATCTTACGTTGGCAAGCTTAGCGAGCAGTGGATACGACACGATGCGCACGAGACCGTTGACAATGGCACCAGTCGCGAGAAGAGAATGCGCCTTGAAGTGACTCGTCGCATACGGCTCGTAGACATTGCCCGTGTAGACCGTCAAGTTCATAAAGAAGAACATGACAAGAATACTGCCCAACATTAGTTTCACCAAACTGCAAGCAGATCATCAGTTCAACTCACCATCCAATGGCAAAACCAAGGGTTCGTTTGGTCCAAAGCTTTCTAAAAGCCTCATTCGTAGAACCAGGTCTCGAGATCTCCTCCTCCACCACCTCTCCGCTCTTGCGCTCTGAAGGATCTGCCATGGTTACCGACTTTCGGAAATCAGAGTCAGTGATGAAAAAATTCCGTGCCTAAATCTCCCTCAAAATTTGGGAAGACCGCACCTTATGTGTGAAAATATTCCCCTCAAACCTACGGCACTTATTTCCTAATTCACCCACGCATCACGATGATCCTTTCTCTTAACGGGCAAGAGAGCTGATTGATAGCGAGTCTTGGCGTGGACCCTTTCTTCTTCGGTTAACCTTGCTTTTAAGCATGCCTGACAAATCCTATTACTGGTGCCAAGCAGCTAGTACGTAAATACGGCTTTTGACTTCGAGTTAGGCTGTTTTGAGGGGTCTCCGAGATGAGAAATTGCTGGGGTGCTGATTATCAGACCGTTGAGATCTTATCTGATCGTGTCAGAGATTGGTCGATGGATTGGAGTTCCCCACTGGAGAATGGGCTGATGATGGGTTGGGTTTTTTAGGCGTGTCCACTTTGGAGAGTTTGGGATGCTTGCGCTAGGATGGAATTGTATAAAGGGCCTTGGCGGTAGTGATTCCGCTGATGCGGATTTGGGTACCCATGGTTTGGACTGGAACGGGATTTGTCCGAGGGTAAGAGATGAGTGCTGTATGGATTACGTGACGGTTGGCATGCTGTTGGTAACACTGGTAGGGCTGGTGCGGGTGCTGATGCTGTGAGTGACTAGCTGAAACAAACACCATGACAGACCAACGAAAGAATAAAATTGATGGCTAGCAGTAACCTTGAACCATATGCAATCTGAATAACCGACTTATCATAAATCCTCCATCTCCCATGGTACTTTCATGCTCGTCTCAGACTTCTTCTCAACCCTTTGCAATCTTCTCCGCCTCCTCCGTCGCCTCATTAACAATCTCATCAGCCTCATCCTTGGTAAACGCATCCGTAAACTTGACCCAACTCCCATGCGCAAGCCCCGTCCCCGCCCCAATAAGCAACCCCAACCCGGCCGTCGGAATCGCCACAACCCCCGTCAACAGCGCCCCGACTCCCAACCCCAGCCCGCTCGCCACACCCGCGCCTATCCCCGTCCCCATCGCACCGCCCTGTATCCATCCCTTCTCCAACCTCTCAGCAATCTTCATCAACTTAGCAGCCTTCTTATCAATCTCTCGTGCTTCATGCCGTATGTTCTCCGCTTCTTCTGGATCTTCTGTGTTGTCGGCTTTTTCGTGCAGTTGGAGGGATTTTTCTTGTAGGCCTTTTGCTTCCTCGACGCGGGAGTGGATTTCTTTGGCGATGCGCTCTTGGGTGTTGGATTTGCTCTCCGAGGGCGCCGCGCCGTCGGCGGGCTTGTCTTGGGAGCCCATGAATTGGCTTGGTATTGCGCCGGAGAAGATTGATCCTAGTGCTTCGTTCATGGGTGAAGTATAAAAAAGTGATTTTGGGAAAGATGGGGTTTTAAGATGTGGCTTGATGGGTTGAGGAGCTAGGAAACCTGGTTTGTTTTATGAAGCTTGTAGGTGGGGGTGGCGGATGACGTAGTATCGTGATCCACGTCTGTCGATGCAGGTAATCGTTGCTATGATGCTATAATATCGTTGTATGCATGATTCACGAGATTCGTGTCTCACAGCGTTGAGAATAACAAGTTTGCTGCAAACTTTTTCTAACAATAAAACAATGTTGTGTCGCATAGATGACCAGAACAGAGCTGACTGCTCATGAACTCAAAACATTAGACATAAGTCAGATTTAGGTCACACAATGGCTGTTTTCACACGACTAAAGTGCGCCCTAGCATTGGACAGAATACAACCAAGTTATTGTTATGGAATGATCATAGGAAGCTACGAGCTTCGTTTTTATTAATTTAAATTGACTTAAAACGATATTTATGCTGCGTTGCTTCGATCCCTTTAATCATGAACTTCTCAAGTGCGGCTACCCTACATCTTATCGCATCTCGCTTCTGCTTATCTAACCCGTCTCAAATCCCCAGCTCAAGCATCCATGATTGGCCAAGATCAGCAGTCATCATCCCTTGACCATCCCTTGCATCCCAAGGCCTCCATCCCAACATAAACCTGTCCTCTCTCTCAACCCCCCTCTTCCCTCAATCACGCTCATTAGCTTCAGTCTCCATCAAAATGTCAGCGCGAGGCCTGGGCTCCACATCGCCCGACCCGGGCGCGTCATCTCACGACCAACACCCACTGATGGATCTCGTAGACGGAGAAGAAGCGCGCGGGAGGAGCCATCCCGAGGGTGCTGCGGCGGATTTGATGAGGAGGCTTGGTGTTTCGCCTGAGAGGAGGATCAAAGTCACGCCTGAGGATGATGCGCGCGTGTTGAGGCGGATTGACATGGTTGTTCTGCCGCTCATGCTGGCTGTTTATTTCCTCCAAGGTGAAATCTCATATGACCCATCGAGATATAATATTGACATCTACAGGTCTTGACAAAGCGACCATCGCGTATGCATCCATCTTCGGCCTCATTGAAGACACGAACTTGAAGGGCAATCAATTCTCTTGGCTCAGCTCAATAGTCTACGTCGCCCAACTCATCGCGCAATTTCCACTAGCGTGGCTTCTCGTTAAACTGCCCATCGGAAAATTCACAAGCTGCATGGTCACCCTCTGGGGACTTACCCTCACCTTCATGGCGGCAGCACATACCTTTCATAGTCTGCTCTTTGCGCGTTTCTGGCTTGGTGCTTTTGAGGCTAGTATTGCGCCGAGTTTCGTGGCTATTACGCAAATGTTCTGGAGGAGGAGAGAGCAGCCGCTTAGAATGTCGTATTGGTATGCTATGAATGGATTCACTGGCGTGGTAAGTTGTGTTCCACCTTATGGAATTGGACTGGACTGACGGGTTTAGTTTGGGAGTTTGGCGACTTGGTGGCTTGCGCAGCTGCCGTTTGGACTGAAACCATACCAGGTATGTTCGAGACGACTCATTCTGATTAGGGATACGTACTGACGAGACAGACCATCTTTGTCGCCTTTGGAATTATCACCGTCTGCTTCTCCACCGTTCTATTCTCATACATGCCCGACTCTCCCGCAGAGGCAAAATTCCTAGACAAGCACGATAAACTCATCGCCATTGAACGGCTGCGAATGAACCAGACTGGCGTCATGTCAAGGCAATGGCGATGGGACCATTTCTGGGAGACCATGAGAGATTTGAAGACTTGGCTCTGGTTCTCTCTCATCTTCAGTATTTCGTACGTACTCCATCTTCCGCACCGGACCACTTGCTGACATTCTGATCTATAGAGTACCCTCTGGTGGCGTCGGTTCTTTTGGCCCTCTTCTCATCAAGTCTTTTGGCTTTGATTCTTTCCAGGCCATCCTCTTCAACGCCCCGTTTGGTGTTGTTCAGTTCATTTCTACAGTTGGAGGTTCTTACGTTGCGACCAAGTATCATAAGAAAGGCCCAGTCATTGCTTTTCTGGCTATGTTTCCAATCGTTGGTTGCATGATCATGCTCTCAACGCCGCATACACCTGATGGCAGAAATACTCTGCTCGGCGGATACTACATGATCTCTGTCTTCCCAGGAATAAGTCCGTCTTTGGCCACTACTATTTTTCTTTCTTTCGCGCGCTGACTTTATACAGTTCCTCTGATCTACTCATGGTCTTCATCTAATACTGCTGGCGACACCAAAGGCAAATGCAACTCATCTGTCCTCTTCATCGGCCAATCCCTCGGAAACATCATTGGTCCTCTTCTCTATAAACCATCAGAGGCGCCCGAATATCACCGAGGCTTATACTGGAATCTTCTTCTCTACATCGCAATCGTAGGTCTTGTTGTTGTTACGACTATGTATTTGACCTACCTCAATCGCGACCATAGCCACCGTCGCGTTATGGCCGGAAAGGATGCAGTGATTGTGGACTACAGCTTGTACTCACCCGAAGAAGCTGATCGTCTTCGAAGGTCCAAAGCGACCGAGGGACAGCACATTGAAAATGCGAGAGATGCAACGGTTGGAGATCATGCGTTTGATGACATGACGGATTTGGTCAACGATGAATTTGTGTTTGTATTTTAACTCAATTGGAAGACATCTAGATCTCCCTGGAAGCTGTTTGCGTCACTGTTTTCATAGCATAGGTATCTCTAAAAATCCATCGATAGACTGAACCTCCACATCATGGAAATCGGCCTTCTTCCCGCGAACAATATCCAGATCCATCGTTGATCTCGACATCGTGAGGCTTTTGATTCAATTCGGTCTCAAAAATAGCGACCGACCATAATTACAGTGGAACAGTCCTCCAAATCATCCAACGAGTTGAAACGACGAATGCCACGAATCTTGATATTCCAATGTAACTGGCCAAAACAGGCCCGATCTGCACTTCAGCCAAGGACCCTCTCCACCTCTCATGTGCTGACAGTTGTAATGTGCCTCGTTCGGCAAGTACTCCCCCGAATCAACGCGGGGTACTCATTCTGAGTAATCCGACGTCGGATTACCTCTTCGAGTATTTATATACTTCCCCGTGTCCATGAGGGGTTGTTCATCATCGTCACTCATACACAATATTTCGGACTTCGTCAATTTCATCATGGCTACTCCTCAGGTTAAGCGCTATGTCATTGTTGGCATGGGCGTTCGCTCGGCTATGTACTACCAAGCCATCATCCAGGACTTCAAAGACGTTGCCAAGCTTGTTGGAATCTGCGATACGAACCAGACTCGCATGGACGTGGCAAACGATCACATCGTCGAGCTCGGTGGTGAAAAGGTGAAGACCTACAAAGACACGGATTTTGACAAGATGGTTCAAGAGCAAAAAGCAGATGTTGTCATCGTCACGACTATTGACCTCTTCCACCATCATTACTGCATTCGAGCCATGGAGCTAGGCTGCGATGCTATCACGGAAAAGCCAATGACTATCGACGAGCACAAGCTTCAAGCTATGATCGACGCAGAGAAGAAGACGGGGAAACAAGTCCGTGTTCTTTTCAACTATCGGTACGCGCCGCATCACACCAAAGTGCGAGAACTCATCGACTCTGGCGTCATCGGCGAGATTTCAACAGTACACATGGACTGGATCCTCGACTGTGCACACGGTGCAGACTTTATGCGACGCTGGCATCGGCACAAAGAAACAAGCGGTGGTATCCAGATGCACAAGTCAATACATCACTTCGACCTTGTGCATTTCTGGCTCAACACTGAGCCTGAGCTCGTCTTCTGCCTCGGCGATCTTCGTTTCTACGGCAAAGAAAACGCTGAGCGACGAGGCGAGAAGAATCTTGGTGAGCGATATCAGAACAATGAGAATGCGAAGAACGACCCTTTTGCGTTCCAGCTTGATGAGAATGAACGCATGAAGAAGTTGTACCTTGATGCTGAGCACGAAGATGGCTACATTCGCGACAGGAACTGTTTTGCAGAGGGAATCACCATCGAGGATAACCTATCTATGATAATCAAGTACAAGAATCGCGCCGTCATGACATACAACACATACGCCTATGCCCCATGGGAAGGATACAGGTGTGTCTTCAACGGCAGCAAGGGCCGAATCGAAGTCAACGTCGTTGAGAGCGGGTACAACCCCCTCGGCGATCCCGTGACAAAGGACGCTTCGGGCGAGGACGAGAAGTATATCCAGGGCGGAGTTGAGCAGACCAAGATTGTTGTTTATCCGCTGTTTGATAAGCCGTATGTTGTGGATGTTGTGAAGTCGGAGGGCGGTCATGGAGGCGGTGATCCTGTTTTGTTGAAGGATGTTCTGCTGGGTGGTGAGGTTGATAATTTCAAGAGGGCTGCTAATATTCGGGATGGAGGGAATGCGGTTTTGGTGGGTGTTGGGGCGAATCATAGTATGAAGAGTGGTATGCCCGTCAAGGTTCAAGAGTTGGTCAAGTGGTAAGCAGATAGTCAATCGAAGTCTGAACAATCACAGATTATACTGCCAGTTGAAAGAAAACAAGTGCTTTTATAATCCTTCCCAGTATAAATACATCCTCACTCAAAAGGAATTCATGACCAAATCATCAGCTGCACTCTCCTTTCCATTCCCTTCGTAAGTCTTATCATTCATATCGCCCATCAGTCCCGTAAACATATCACCCATCCCAACCTCCTCGACCTGTCCACCAGCCTGATCAGGCGGAGACCCCAATAAATCATAAGGCCAAAACGGAACGCCACCAAAATCATTAAAGTGTGTTGAATCCATCAAGGACATATCGCTAAAATCCAGCGGTGGAATATTCGTAATCTCGCATAACGCTGCTGTTAGATCAGCGGGAAAGGGCTGTTTGTTGTTGAAGAAGGCTTCTTGGTCGATGTTGCGTAGATCTTGAGTTTGGAGATTTGTTGTCATGATGTTGTTGTGGTCCATAAAATCTGTCAGATTGTCGGGGATGAGATGTTTGTTCATGGCGGAGAAACGCTTCATTGATTGCTCGTCGACGGTTGGCATGGATATTGCTTGGGATCTGGAGCTTAGCCCACGACCGGCCTTTCGTAGAGATGGGGGGAAATCGCATTCGTCTGGGAGTCTACCGTTGCTGATACTCATATCAAGAGTCATGACGAGTCGTAAGTAGTAACTAGGTCGTGTTTTGAGCATATCGAGACAACTGGTCGGTGAGTCGTCGTCGGTGGACATCGGTGCTGGTGATCGCTGTCTGGCAAGTTCAACGACATGTCGAATAGCTCGCATGACCCAGTCTGTGATGTAATATTTCTTCTTATAGCTCTTCATCTGTTTGAGGATATTCTCGACGTGCTGTTCCTTTTGGGTGAGCTTGACGCCTTCTTCTGGTGATGCTGGCTTTTTGGGACGGAGAAGTTCAACGTCGATCATCTGCAGTGCTAGTGGAAATGCCGTGCACCCGATGCTACAAATTGTTAGTCATGAGTTAGGGTTTGTGAAGAATCACGTACGCAGTCATTGGGAGCCATCGTGATAGCCCTAGACGATCGAACTCGAGCAGACACTCGGTCACGCGTGATGCTGAGCCTTGAAGATCTTCGCTTTGTCGTCGGAGCTGTATATCGGATTGAGTGGGCGGCAATAAACTTGATCGAAGAATGTTGTAATGGCAAACAGATAGCCTTGCGGAACTGCGAAAGTCAGTATTACATGCTCATACTCATAACCGAGAACTTACTGGTAGTACATCTCAATGAGATTCTTAAACAAGATAATCGACGAAGACGGCGAAATTTCCTCAGCCATCCTCTCATCCAACGTCGTCTTGGTCTCACTCCACGAACTATACCACCTACAAAGCTCCATCTGACACAAACTCGCATCCTTGCCAACCTCCATCCTCCCCGATAACATCCACGACGGATTATTATACAGCACCGACGTAACCGTCAAAACATCCGTCAGCACCACACAAAGATCAACCAGCCTCGAAAGTAACTCTGCATGCAGCGTCTTGGTCGTAGAGTCATAAACATCAGAATTATACAGCTCATCGCATAAATCCGCACTTCCCAACTTTGAGCAAGAAAAGCTAAAGTTTGAGGGTGTGATCTTTATGCTCTGGCGGGATGTTAGAGGAAGTAAACGGTCGCAGATGATGCAGCACCACCAGAGGCGCTTGAGGGTGTTGCGCAGTTTTTGGACCTTGGCTACTTCGGTGTCTTTGTTGGGGCGCAGGGACGAGTAGCAGTGCGCTTTGGCGACGCGGGCGTAGGATATAGCGATGCCGAGCCAGATTGAGCCGAGGGGCTTGTTGCCTGCTATGCAGCGGGGAATGAGATGTGTGTGCGCGAGGAGGAGGGAGGCTTGGGCTATGGCGATGCAAGACTTTTCGACGCTGAAGTCATAGAGAAGCTGACCATGTTAGCGATGCTCAATACCCCGGTTGGAGAGCATACCTTTGATCGACGATAAAATGCGAGTTTGGCCTGGTGTACATCCTCAAAGCCCAGCATCTTAATCGTATCCGACGAAACAAACTATACCCATCAGCTTCATCCCATCATCTCAATTGAGCCTCTTACCCCGGAGGAAATGAACAATATCCCCTGCAGCACCAGCATCGGCATCTCATACTCGACATCATTATCCACCGCATTATATGACAGCCAGAAATCCTTCTCATTCAGAATCGGAAGCATCGGATGAACATGCAAAAAATACTGCCTCAGAAAATCATCCAGCGCCGCGCGCTGCGGGACAACAAAACATCCTTGACTAACGAGGAATGCTAAATCTTGCGGGAGCAGGTCTTTTGTATCGGGGACTTGGAGAAATGCGTAATCGGGATGTGTTGGCGATCCAGCTGCGAAATTTGGCGGTTGTTGTGTGATTGTTGTAGGGGCGGTTGGTGGTGAGGGCTTCTGTGTTGCGGGGAGGATGTTCCGGGGTTCGGATGTCGAGATGGTTGATTCTTCGATTGATCGGGGCGTCGGGGGTTCGTTTGGTCGGAGTGAGGGGGTCGTTGATCTGTCAATTTAGTTAGAAAGAGAGTTTTGGAGGGATGTTGTAACGTGCATTATTCCATGGCGGCGCTTGAATGTGCAGACCTTGTCGTTGTGTCTGCAGTTGACACAGGGACCAGCTGGATTCTCAATGATGCACCGCACTTTTCTCGCCCGACACAAATTACAAGCTCTCGAGACTCGTTTCCTCATAGTTTTCGTAGACTGCATCTTCCCTGCTTCTTCTCAATCGACAAATCCAAGCGGCAGAACACAAGTCCGTAGGTCGAAATATCGGTATGATGATGCTAGGTCAAAGTTGTCAACTCGCAATCCTCGGATTGAAAAGCAAGACGTCAGCTGCTCCCTGCCCCGGGATCCGATGGCATTTGCCGACACTCTTCCCCACAGAATGGTGATCAATCCCCGCAAAGATTTGGCAGACGCTAGGATAGAACGGTGTGAGCTAAGCGGTTTGAGGGTCGACACGCCGGAGCCAAGGAGCTATTGGAAGCATAATTGGCTTAGCTGAAGCGAGAGGACCAATCTTGGGGTGAGACCGTCATTGTCTGTGTTTAACTCGTTGCACAGCAGGCGTTTCCATGTGATGAAGAAGTTCTGTGCAGCGTATCCACTGATTCTTTAGTTGATGTCAGCCAACGTTAATTGTGAGACATACGTCAGAGATGACTAGGTATTGTTTTGATCAGTGTTGTGATGAAGAATAGCCTAAGCGATGTGGACAGACTGGGAATAGCTTCATGCATAGGATAAGCACATCTGCAATTACGACGAATTGAATGCTGCATTAATAAACATCAGCAGCGGGGCACCAAAGCACGCAACATATGATGACATTACTCTCTATTTATCCGCCTATCACGCCCAATCTCACTTTATCTCAGATCATTAATACTCCCTTATTCCCCTCTTAATCCCAACCTTTCTTCTTCACTTTTCAACGTCAAAATGTCTGCAAAACAGCTCCCCCCTCATCTGAAGCAATCCGTCGAGGCTTCGAAATGCGAGTATCGCAATTTGGGCAAATCAGGTTTGCGCATTTCGGTCCCTGTGTTTGGATGCATGAGCTTTGGTGATAAGAGGGTTCTTCCTTGGGTGATTGGAGAGGATGAGGTATGTCACCAATTTGAAGTAGGGGCATGTCGCTGATTACTTTACAGGCCCTGGAACTTCTTAAAGCTGCTTATGATCGCGGCTTGAACACCTGGGACACCGCGAATACTTACAGCAATGGCGCGTCGGAGGAAATTGTCGGCAAGGCGTTGAAGAAGTTCAACATTCCCCGCCACAAGGTTGTCATCCTCAGTAAATGCCGCTGGGGCGTAGGCGAAGAGCCAGGTAAACCTCATCTCGCCCAATCGCACTCACGTATACTGATGCTGTGCAGGCGCTCGTCACATCAACTTCAAAGACGAATTCGCCGTCTCAAAAGACTACCAAAACCAATATGGTCTTTCCCGCGCTGCAATCTTCAACCAAGTCAACGCATCCCTCGCTCGTCTCGACACAGATTACCTCGACCTTCTCCAGATCCACCGCTTCGACGACGATACTCCGATTGAAGAAACGATGAAAGCACTCCACGACCTAGTTCAATCCGGAAAAGTGCGCTACATCGGCGCAAGCAGCATGTGGGCGACCCAATTCGCGCGAATGCAATTTGTCGCCGAAAAGAATGGCTGGACCAAATTTATTAGCATGCAGAACCATTACAACCTACTGTACCGCGAGGAGGAGCGCGAGATGATCCGTTTCTGCAACGATACGGGCGTGGGGATCATTCCGTGGGCGCCGCTTTGTAGAGGACATCTTGCACGACCGCCTGCGCAGTTTGGAGCCACGGAGAGGAGTAAGGAGGAGAAAGAAGGGTCTGGGGAGTTATCGGAGACTGATCAGAAGATTATTGGTAGGGTTGTTGAGGTTGCCGAGAAGCATGATTGGCCTATGGCGCATGTCGCGCTGGCTTGGATTAATCAGCGGGTTACGAGTCCCATTATTGGGTTTAGTAGTGTTGAGAGGATTGAGCAGGCTATTGGGGCGAGGGGGAAGAACTTGAGTGATGAGGAGGTCAAGTATTTGGAGGAGTTATATCAGGCCAAGCCCATCGCTGGACATACTTAGGGCAATCAAAGTACAGTCACGAGAAATAGATGATTTGGATATAGTGGTACTAGGTCAATCATCATGAACACGATCATGGTTGCAAAGTTCATGATGTTTTCCTTGACTCTCTCCAATCTGTCGATCTGTATCCATTCCGCGTAGAAACGTTGATCCGGGTTCGGCATGTGCATCGGCAAGCTTCACGGAACGGCACTTTAGTTCGGCTGCTAAACCCTCCAAATCTCCAGCCCCGCGCGCCCTGGGATCAGCATTTACAGTGGCACTTAAACCCGCCCAAGCCCGGCGGGACCAACCAGCTCAACGTCATTTTCACCATGAGCTCTTCAATCCCATCTACTCAAAAGGCAGCCTTAATCAAGAATCCTGGAAATGATGCCCGAATCATAATTCGATCGGATATACGGGTTGGTGACCCTGGCGAAAATGAGATTCTTGTAAAGCTTGAATTTACTGGTCTATGGTAAGCGTTACCTTTACCACGAGATCAGTGAACTAACTCATGTAGCGGCTCAGAAATCCGTGCATTATCAGGATGGGGTCCCTATGACCCTATTGTCGGCCACGAAGGCGTAGGAACAGTCGTAAAACTCGGTCAAGGCGTTGACGCAAGCCTACTCAGTAAGCGAGTCGGCGTGAAATGGCTCTACAGCGCCTGCGGGACATGCACCATTTGCAAAAAAGGCTATGCCAACAACTGTCCCAAACAGCTCAACACAGGGAAACACGTCCCCGGTACTTTGCAGGAATACATGATCGCAGATGCGAGATACGTTACTGAGATTCCAGATGGTCTTGCTGGTGAAATCGCTGCGCCGTTGCTTTGTGCTGGGTTGACGATGGCTGGTGCTGTGTCGAAGCTAAAGGGATATGCTGAGAAGGGGGATTGGGTTGTTATATCTGGCTCAGGTGGTGGACTTGGTCATCTGGGTGTACAGATTGCTAGTAGGTTGAACGGTCTGCGGGTCATTGCTGTTGATACTGGAGAGTCTAGACGGAAGTTGAGTTTGGACAGTGGCGCCGAGCACTTTATCGACTTTGCAACCGAGAACGTGGAAGCAAAGGCCAAGGAGATAACGGGTGAGGGAGCATCCGCTGTCTTGGTGGTGACTGGTTCTCAAGATGCCTTTATTCAAGCGCCGAATCTCGTACGAAATATGGGCATCATCGTCACGATTGGCCTGCCAAGGAATGACTTTAACATACCGCTCTCTGCAACGATATGTTCGGCAAGATGTAAGCAATTTCTCACCTATTACCAGCGGTCGATTGCTTACCCACTTACCAGCGCTGACTATCACCGGCGTTGCGGTTGGCACAGAAGAGCAGATGGAGGAGCTCTTGCAGCATGCCCTTGAAGGAACAATAGTCCCCGAGGTTAAGGTTCTTGAGTTTGAGGAAGTGGGCAATGTTATTGAAGGCTTGAAACGACAGGAAATCACTGGTAGAATAGTCGTCAGAATACCATGAACAAGTCTAGCCGATTTACCCGGGCAGTTCTATGGAAACGCGTACCACTTTGTTACAAAGCTCTTCGAAATTAATATTACAGGGAAAAACTGAGAAAGCGCCCAGTGCTGGACTATCTGGCCAGGCCTATTATCCAGGCTCTCCTATTCAAGGCTCAATCTCCCAGCTGCTTCATGCTTCCATTTCCCCTTATCACGTAGAAAAACTGCCCAATGTCAAATCGAGGGGCCCGGGGCTCATCTCCCGCCAATAATCAAGCTCCTTATGCTGCTCAGTAGACCAAGGACTTCTCAACCGACCACTGGCCAAAGGATTATACCCATCCTCCTGACTCTCATCAACTCGCCTCTGCGCCTCTTGCGTAACCAAGTCCATAATCATCGGCACCGCATACCAGATCTTCTCATACAACTCCGGCATGAACCGAATATTCCGACAGCAGTATGATCGAATGTACCAGACAACCGGACGTTTCTGAAACACTCTGTGCGGTGATCTAGCGTCGTACCCGTATGCCCACTTTCCGTTGAACTTGTCAATCAACCATCTTTTTCGGTTCATCCCGTGGACGAGTAAGCTCTGCACCAACGGGTCGAAAGTCTGTAGATGCCGTGTCTTGCGCTCCTGTGGCCAACACGTATTCTCCATGAGTTGCAGGTCATGAACGCCCTGCAACTTAATCCCATACTGTCTGTATAAACTATGGGAGTCATGACTAACGTCAAAAAAGACTTTTTGGTACGAAGCAGAGTCGAGGATGCTTCGTAAACTGGCGCCGTAGTATCCTCGCGTGGAGAACGCCTGGTTTGCGAGGAGGTTGACGTCGACGAGGAAAAGACGTCGGCGATATTCGGGCCCGTAGCACAGCATGATCGCCAAGAGGTTGAGTTCGCCATTTACACCGAGACTGTTTGGCTCGATGTTGATGTAGAGTAGTGGCACTTGTTGACTTTCGTGGGAGGAGTTGAGAACTGCGATACCGTCGGCGAGGGACTTTACACCCTGGATCGTGTTGACGTCCTCGACATCTGGGGTTGACTGTTCCATTTCAGTTGTCGGCTTTGTAATAAAGAAGAGTTTTTATATCTGTCGTTGCTTAGACTCGTTGGTCTGTATGAGGGGTTGAAAAGGTGTAGGAATAACAACGACTTGGTCACACGGACTTTGTAGAGCTGTTAATATGGTCTCATATTCTTTTCTCTCGCTCTATATATATTCCCTCGTCAAAGAATTACTTTCGTGACGCGGTGGGAGACCTTAACCTTTGATTCATTGATCTGATTTACTTCAGACCTAATGTGTTGGCCAAACAGATCATACCAGCTCCAAAATGGCCAAGCTTTGATCCACTGCTCCTCTATCAAAGTATCGACCATGTGGCAAACTTCCAACGTATCAGCTTTTTTAAGTACAATTCTAAGAACTGCGCACGAAAGTAAAGCTGTCGCAGTCCGTGTAATCAGCCCCACGGTACCAAGAGAACCCTAACTTTAAACCTAGGGTTGTTTTCTACAGGTAACTCACATGTTCGGCTAGATCCGGGCGCAGGGCCATGCGCTTCAGAAAAGTCATTACTGATATCATGGGACTTTCTCTTATTTTCAGGGATCTCATTCAGCCCAGTGACAGAATAGGGGAGTTATTGATGACGCTATTTGATCAAGCGCGACACTTTAAAGTTCTAGATTTCGGGAGTGGATCAGACACCATATCACCAGTGCAAGAAGGCATATCGCGACTGAATAGTTATTGAAATAAATAATGTAAGAAAATGAGAAGCTCGCAAATACTTCCGAGACCACATCAACAGAAATCTTTTATGCATTTCAGCTATACTACTGTAACCACTTCTTGTTGCTGTGAAGTGCTGTCTTTATCACATACACCAGAAGAGGAAACGCGTTGGAAAATGACAGCCACAGTCCCCGGCGCTACACTTGATTAAGCATAAATCTCTGATTCAGAACCTTTTTTCAATCGGCCACTATCCTCCAATAGGTTCCATGGCTGAGCTGAATAACGACCTAAGACCCGACACAATGGATCTATTTGGAAGCTATACGCAACTATCGTTTGTCCGCTCACAAGTCAGGGGCAAAGCGCAATACCCTTATCTGCCGTGTAACCGACAATTCGATGATTAGTTCAGACATAATAAGACTTGTTCCCAGAAAATTGCCATGTTTCTTTTCCTTTCTTAGCATCTGTATTAATCGTGAGTGTTCGTCCTCACAGCCACTCTTTCATCTTCCCTACACGCTCTTTAACGATGCGCTCCGTCGTAGCCCTCGCGGCTTTGGCCCTTAGCGGCGCCCTTGATCTCGCCGCTGCAAGTCACTGCAAACCTCGTCCTTCGCACGCTAGCTCCGCTACAACCGATCTCACTCCCTCCGACACCGCGACTTCAGTAGCTGCTTCCGAGACCGCCGGATCCGTCGTTATTAAGAGTGTCGTCGACGGTGGCGGTTTCTCCATCGCCCCTCCCGAAGGCGGTATCCCAGGTTTCACTGCCAGCGGTGATGCGACCATCGTCGTTGGACCAGGTTACAAGGGCGATGGTAGCAAAGACTCGGGCTGTCTTTCGCTGCAGGCTAGTGGTGATAAGAAGCGAGATCTTGGAAGCTTTGCTGGTGTTGCGCAGTCGCTTGAACTGCTGAGCTTGACCAGGCCTTATACCGTTCGCTTCTTCTACTTTGTCGTTACTGCCCCGTCGCTGAACTTTTGCCAATTGACTGCTTCGCTTGGTAGTCAGACCTTCTTCCAGACTTGGATCATCAGCTTTGGAACGAGTGTGCAGTGGGGTATGGCTCTGGAGCAGGTCACAGCTGCCCAACGCTCTGCACCTCTGTCTATCTCTATGAACTGCTTGGTTGGAGGCTCTGCTCAGGTTTACGTTGACTCTCTTTTTATGTCTAACCAGGTTACACCTGCGACTATTGATGACCATCCTCTTGACCTTGGTGATGGAGATGTCTCTGACTTCACTACTACTTCATCCCCGGCTGTACAGACGACTACATCTAGCAAGGTCGGAACTACCTCTCTACCTCCCATCATTCCAACCCATACTCAGAGCTCAGATTCTTATTCCAACTCTGCTACTCCTGGTACTGGAAGTCCCAACACCCAATCTGCTGGCAATCATACTCCAGTCACTGGTAGCCCTCACACTGTCCCCACTGGTAATAATACTCCTGGCCCTGTCGACAGCCAGACCTCCGCTGGAGGTAACACTCAAGCTACTTCACAGCCTGGTCCTCAGACTCCTGGTTCTCAAACTCCAGGTGCCCGGACTACTACATCAAGCAGCGAGAAGCAGACCAGCACCGAGTCAGCTGCTACAAGCGCCACTACATCAGGCGGCAGCTCCTCCCCCCGTCAGTCCTCGACAATCAAGCCCGATGGTCCTGTCAGCCGCGTCTGCGCCAACGTCGGTACATCCTCCATCGAGGGTCGCGGATGCGGCATACAGCCTTACAACAGCGCCGGAGCATACAGCCGCTTCACAAGCAGTAACTATCAGAAGGAAGACTGCGCTGCCCTTTGTCTCGCTGATGAGAATTGCAAATCCTTTGAGTGGAGCTACGGGAACAACTGTGCCAACGAATGCCGTCTCATCGCCTCTGTCTTGAGCGACGTTCCTGTCGGTAACACTGGTACCCAGTTCACCTCTTACGACCGCAGCTGTATCATCTCCAAACCCTGCCCTAGCTTCCCCGAGGATAGCATTTGTATCAACAAGATGGGTGACACTCCTAACAAGGGCTGTGTCCGTCGTAAGGGAACGCTCAAGTCTTGTGCTCAGGAGTTTGCGACTCTTACTGTTCAGCCTTGCGGTGGTGGTGATCAATGTAGAGACATGTGCGCTATGTATGCTGATTGCCAATCTTACTCTTACACCAATCTCCTGTCTCAGAGGAACTGCAAGCTGTATGCTGGTACTACCGATGAGATCACCGAGGAGGGAGGTAGTGATTACTTCTCTGATATCGGCTGCTGGGCTTGCGGACAGAACATGGGTTTCGCCACTTACGGTCTTCTCACAAATGACAATGTTGTCCTCCCCGAGATGACATGTCAGGCTCCTACCAAGGCTGTAGCTGATACACCTACCACTTTCAACACAAGAACCACTCAGGCCGCTGAGTCTACTTCTTCTTCTTCACCTGCTATCCAGCAGCCCCCAACCACTACCACAGAGTCTGCCAGTTCTACAGCTACCATCATGACCTGCCCCACTGGCATCGCAGCCCCCGGCTTCTGCCAAAAGCTTGACAACCTCCCCACCCAATCCGTCTCCATCCCTGGCATCTTAGACCACTGGCCCCAGAGCGACAATGATGTCGAGCCTCCAGTCCAGCGAACCTGCAACGCCTTCGGTGTTAAGAAGGGCAGCTGGTGGGGACGGGGTATCCAAGAAAACGCACGTCAGACCACCATGGAGGACTGCGCCCTTCTATGTCGTGAGCAGGGTTACTGTGAGGCCTTTGGTCTTGATGATACCGACCCAAATCGTGTCAGTTGTGCTCTGTCGACTTATAAGCTTGGTACTGAGGGTATTGACATCGACGTTCCTTATTCCTTCTGGTGGAGTGACCTGGACTGTTATGAGTGCCGTGACTGTCAGGCTGCTTGAGGTCAATGATGTGTCTAGAAGCTCCATTGCTGTACATATTGAACACTATTATCTCAGTGCATTTTACTTTTAGAGTCACTACACAAAGGATAATAACAATACTAATTGGCATATATAACGAATTGTCTCATCAGGAGAAGCCCTTAACTACAATATGACTAGTGACTACTTAGCTAGAGCTCGGACATGTACAAACGGAGTTGACGCAATTGGCGCATGTAGAGGTCAGGTTGTTATCAACATTTGAGAAGTTAAAGGGTTGCTAAGGCGATTAATTGATACTAGATACTAAAAATCAGTATAAAACTTCCATATACTCCTAGGCCCAGAAACGTCATTATTTACAAACCCAGATAACAGTTATTACTCATAGCACTCTGGAGCAAGTTTGTGACGCATCAAAACCTCTCGATGGGGCCCAAGAATGACTTTTGCCTCCATCCCCTTCTGCAAGATGTGTACCAGCTGATGAGGCTGAGACCAAGCAGCGTGATCTCTCGTCAACCAGCCCTGCGTGCTCAGATTATCATAATTCTCCTGCACAATTTACAGATCTAAAGGGAAGATCCAGGTACCGCTTTCTTTTAAATTGACCTGCATTATGCAGAGTCCCGGAGTATGACCGGGGCATAAGTGCACTGTGATACCGCACTGTGATACCGCGTGCGATGAGGATACTGTCGCCTTAGAGTGGCGTCCAGTTTAGGTCGAATTGGAGATAGACTCCTGCGGAAGCTGGTCAATTTATTGCGATAGGTGTTTAGTGATACAAACCAATAACTATCGTGGTTGCCACACAGTAAAAAGCACTTTTGAGTTGAACGTAAATATGCACATCGGTACCTCTGAAATACTCGAGTCCACCTACGTGATCCAAGTGCAGGTGGCCAGTGATAGCGCCCTTAACGTCTTTGATGTCATAGCCAGTCTTTTTGATAGCTGCGTCAGCTCCATGTTTTAGCTATACTCGCCTCTGGCAAAGATATCGGCACGTTGAGGACCGGGTGAGCGCTTAATTGCGTAAAAATACAAGAACCAGAATCGTGTCTGCTGTAAGTGACCCATGGCGTAGGTAGCTTATCACGACTTCTATTACCTTGCTGGACTCTGTTAGTGGATCACCGTACCCAAGCGTCGACTGGAACCTAAAGACTGGACACGGAAAGATATGAGCTGATGAACCTTGATGTATCTCTATTGCTGCTTCTAGTTAAAGGAATGAAGTCTATGTATTAATTCTAAAATTACTTAATGAGCGGGTCTATTATATCATTTGAGTCATGAACCGTATGTCGTATATCCTTTCTCATCCTCATGCAAAAACTCATCTAGTAAGTGTAAACCTGCTCGGGACCAAGATCGCCAAACTCTCCGGACCCGAAGGGGTTGGTAGGAGTGGCCTTCTGGCCGATGACGTTGGGAACACCAAACCAGGCGATGTCATTACCCTTGACAACGGAAACAACAGCAAAGGCAGGGGCAGGTTCTGTCACATATCCCCAAGAGACAGTAAGTTCAGACCCATCAGTGCAAGGCTCGTTAGACCAGCTCTCGGTAGCAGCGTCTTTGCCGGGCATACGGATAATGGTACACTTCTCAGTCTTGCCGTCGGCACCGGCGATCTCAAAGTTATAATCACAGCCTTCATTGCCCTCGCCGCAGTAGCGAGTAAGATCCTTGATGGTCCAAGTCTCACCTTCAACAGGCTTGGGCTCCGGATAAGTAGTACCCTCAGAACTGGTACCGTCAGGTTTGGTGCCCTCAGAGCAGTCTTCGGTAGGAGCGGGGACGGGAGCGGGTTGCACCGCAGTCTTGGAGGCCACGGGGTACGTGAAATAGCTTGATGGGCAAGATCCGGGGTGAGCAGGGTTGCAGCCTCCAGGGATCCCAGAAATAGAGGTAAAGGTCTGAGCCGGAGCGGTATAGGTCTTGGTAAAGTATGAAGAGGGGCAGGAACCAGGGTGCGCAGGGTTGCAACCGCCGGGAATACCGGGAATGGAGGTGAATGTCTCGGCTGGGGCAGTGTACTTGTTGGTAAAGTACGATGAAGGGCATGAGCCGGGATGGGCAGGGTTGCATCCTCCGGGAATCTCAGTCTTGGTTGGCTCAACAAGCGATGCGGTAGCAGAAGAGCACCACTCGCGGATGCGAGCGCTATCTTCGCCAGCGCAGGCAGTTAGAGTGCATGAGCAAGCGACCTCTGGAGTTCCCGCGGCGATGCAAGACTTATAGTCATCCTGGCACTTATCAACGGTGGAGAGAGGGGCAGCAGAGACTGTGGAGGCCACGGCCAGGGCGATGATGAGCTTGTTCATGATGGACTCTGGATGCGCAGGACTGATGTGTAGTTTATAGAGCCCGTGGAGATAAAAGAGTTGAATATTTGTCTTAGGTATAGAGATGTAAGGTGATCAGGATGATGGATATGATTCAGTCTGAAGGCATCAAGTTTCATTTTATATTTCCATCTCTTCCTTCTTCAACCCGAGTATCTATCAATCAGCTGCCCAGCCTCTCGTATAATTAGAGTTTTCGTGATCAACAGTCATGAACAAATGATATCATAAATGTTCTAGCGCGGAAAAAAAGAATCCACGTTAAACCTTAGCCATCCCCATATTGTTTAAGTGCAGTCCCAAACGAGCAATAGGCTATGCCAAGCCTCGTATCCGACATCATAATCATGCTGAAATAGAACTGCCCACATTCATCCCAGCCGATTTTGTTGTGGCTGGAAATCTGGCGTTGCCGACGAACCGACCGACCACTTTCGGGGGCGCTGCTATCTGATCTACAGTATACACGATTCCCAGCTCCACTAACACGAGATCAAGACCATCACAGCTCTTCAGCAGCCGATCATGTGAGATATCCAGCTACTACTATTGGAGCGCAAAGTTCGAGTAAGGTGCGCACGATGCAGATATCGGCTGTCAGGTCTATCAAGTCAAAATGACACTCATATAAAGAGAGTTAAGGCAGTGTACCAACTACCCACACAATTGGCCACAGGCGAGGTTCACCCCACTTTGGACTCGCTGTCTTGGGGTTCAAAGTAACGGCATACATAGATAGAAGAGTGGCAAATTTCCTCTCAGTAACCCAAGCAAATGCCCGCCATCACTTACACTTCTAACGGCATAAAATTACAAACAGCACATAGTCCTCCAGGCTTCATATCTGTGATCCCGCCTGCGGAGTAAGTACAGCGATTATGGTGCATGGCTCTTATATCTCATCAAGAACAATGCTCTTGCACACAATCGTTATCTGCCCTATTGACTTTCAGCGCTTTCGCATTCTTGGTTGGAATATGAATAGCAACAGCGAGAAAAAGTTGTAAAGGACGATGAATTCCAACAGTATGAATTGCAAGTTAGTGTAGACAGTCGGCTAGATTCAATTGAGATATAGTCTTTGATATCCGACAGGAATTAAGTAATCAGTTTAACGATATTAGCTATAAGGATAAAAAATATAAAATTTAGTCCCAAAAAGCATGAAGGAACCAAGGTCCTTAGGGAATTATACCCCTTCATCTGTCATCACAGACAGCATTCTGATCCCACCAAGGCTAGACCTCTTACCCTGGAATGCTTGCCACAACCCTCACATTGGCATTTCCATTTCACAGGAAGATGGTACTATTTGGTCAATTACGATACTATAATTCTTTGAATTAATGCTTTTTACTTAATTGAAGCTACATGTTCACCGATTTCCGGTCGTCCCAAGTAAATGGGGGCGGTTGTTGAAGGCCGACGGCCGTCTTCGGGGGGGATAATTTCTACCCACTTGAAAGAAGGCCATTCCTAGGAACATGGTATAAATCACGACAATATGATTTTATTCTGAGACCTTAGAGTGGCTGCAGGCAATTCTTTCGCACTTTTCAACATTACTTAATCGCCAGGACAAGTGGTATTCCTACCGGAAATTTGGAGTACTGTCAACTGATTGTACGTTTAACGCTGTTTGTAGGGTCAATGTAGTCCTCTAGGCGCAGCCTTGTATACCATAGATATTTGTAATACTCCTGTACGCCCCATCCGCCATAGGGGAATACCTCCCGATTTATTTACAGCTTAACGTTGGCTTTATTGACGCCTCCACCAATGCCACTGCCGGCAGCCTAGTCGCTCCTTGTAATTAAGTTTCAAGACATCCTCAGAAGAAGACTTTATATACACGATTGATACTCTGATAAGACTGAGAGCTTAAGAGAGGCCTCAGCTCCAGGGCACAAGGTAAACAACAGCAGTATACGATTGGTACAATACACCATGACGGTGCTACGTGTGCCGGCTTTCTTCAAGGTAAATATCTACGTACAGAAAGGCGATGGATCATACTGAATCTCTATGTCACAATGCCCAACGTGATCATCGCTTAGCCAAGACATGGCACAATAAAGAAGAGACAGTAGAGGAAAGAAGCACCTTTATTATTTATTGGCTCAGATATACTGTGTGCCCTCTAGGCCAGATGCGGAATCCATTGCGCGATTTCCTGGCCCCTGCCACTTGATCGCCATGATTACCCTGTACGTCGAGAAACATGTCACTGGTGCTTATGACACATCACTTCCAACGGTCCTCAATTACCAGGGTCCTGTGCCAAGTTCTTACCCCGGCTCGCATCACCGATATCCGAAAATGCCCTGATGCAGAATCTGATTACTAGCTCTTACCATTTTCTCAAGCACTTGGGTTGCGTATCATGATCTAAGAGGTGGAATATAATCCTTTAGTGCATGCGCATCAAATCAATCACGCGGTACTGTTTGCAAGAGTCGGACGAATTACTGATCCTGCTGATCGTTGATCCGACCAGCAAACTGTAATCGGGCGTAAGCACTATAACCCAAAGCTTCAACGTCGATGCAGTCCCCTGTCAGTGACTTTGCCTGTTACGGCTTGTGCATCGTGCGGCTGAGGATCAGCGTCAGCGATCATCAAACAATCAGTAAAATGACTCGAGAATACGAGTCAAAACCCCATCATTCTCTTCACTAATAGTCAATCTTGATAGACATAATTTCAAGGTGAAATATAAAACAATCGCAAAAGAAAAGAACCCAATCGGGCCCTGGTGTCATGATGGATATTCTGCCTGATCATCGTCGACTTACAGACTATGAACGCCACAAGGCGCTATTCACAACAGCTAATGCACGCCCGGACATTCCAGTCACATAAGGTTAATTGTCCGCCCCAGCCTCTGTTCACTTTCGGTATAGCATTGAGCAGGGCAGCGAGATAAAGGCTGCACTCTCTTAATTTCTCAGCCTGATTGCTCTTGGCAAGGTTGACGGTCAGGGCAGATCCTCGATCATCGCACCACAGAAGAGGGGTAATGCGCTGGCAACGAGTTATAAATGACTGCTGAGCGCCACGGCCCAGCCTCGCTGCGGGAAGGGCTTTTAGGCTTGACTAACCTTTATTCTTTTCCTGAGGTTTGAATCAGACATTTGCACAGCATGCGGTTCTCTCAGATCGCGCCCCTTGCCCTTTGGGTAGGTCAAGGTTCGGCGAGTGGTGGTCAGCTCTTCCACGACACTTTCCAATTGAATGAGCTACCGAACATGGTGTCACTGGCCGATGCCAAAATGAAAGACATCGTACTCCCCGACTCCCTGTCTGACTTCACCGAGTGGATCGGGGGCATCGCAGAACCGCAGGCCTTTGGCTTACAGCCCAGGCAAAGGCAATGTGTCGACCCAGGTTACTGTATGTTGATCACCAGAATTCCATAATCGGCCTTTGCTGACAAGACCTTAGACCCATGCTCAAGCGGTCTCGGATGTTGTCCCGGAGGCAGCACCTGTATCTCCACCGGCTGCTGTCGCGGGAACGCCAAAGAATGCGGCTCAGGCCGCTGTTACGATCCATCATCACAAATCTGCTGCAGCAGCGGCACGGCGTGTTTGAAAAGCCAGACTTGCGTCAGTGGAGGATGCTGCAGCAGAGGTGAGACCAAGTGCGGTTCATCCGGATGCTACAACCCGAACACGTCAGTTTGCTGTGGTGGCGTCGGTAGAAATTGTCCCAAGGGGTATGACTGCATGCCAGGCGGTGGGTGTTGTCCGTCTGGTCAGAAACGATGTGGAAATAGCAAGTGCTATAACCCGCGAACAACAACCTGCTGTACCGGCCCTGGAACGGTGTGGGCCTGTCCAAAGTCTAGTGACTGCTGTTCGACTGGATATTGTGCCAATCCCTCAACCCAACGGTGTTGTAAGAATGGTTCGTGCTTAAAGGGTACCACGTGCTGCGAGAAAGAGTGCTGTCGATCAGGGGGCTACTGCGGTTCTGATGGATATTGCAAGCCCTGTCCTGCTGCCACCAAGACGATCAAGTCGACGGATACAGTCACAACAACCAAGATGAAGACTGTGCGCGTTACAACCGACATCGAGCCCGAGACCGGCGACGCCCCTGAGTTTACCTGCGTCCCCATGACAGCTACAAATGACGAAGGTGCGACACTGGAGCTTGATGAGGGATGCACTCTGCATTACGAACCTCCTGAAGCTACCACCACTGATGACAGCGCCGCTCGTCTTCGTCGCGATGTCGCAACAGCACCCGCCCACGTCAACAGAGGAATCAACCTCTTGGGTAGACAAGTTTCCTGCACACCTTTCACAACCTATACGAGAACGGAATGGGAGACCGAGACCGAGACTGAAACTGGTACAAAGACCGTCACGGTGCAAGGCGAAGATGCGACGTTCTCATGTCCTGAGATGGAAGTCACCAATGATGTCGGCGATACGCTTGCTCTTGATGCTGAGTGCGTTTTGTCATTTACGCCGGCTGAACCAACGAGCTCTGAGGAGGGAGCCTCGGCACAAGATCAGCCGACGAATGTCCCGGCTGGAACTGGGGAGAGTACTACTACGGTGACAGCTACTGCAGGAAGTGGAGGCTCAAATGACAATAGTGGTTCGATTGGGCGGGTTTCTTTGTCACTGATGTTGAGTTTTGCGGGAATTGCTTTGTTGAACATGTTCATCTAGTCTGATTACGCCTATCGGTAGCCAGTTACGAGATTTTGACGTCGCCTCGACCAATGTTCTTTGCTATACGCTCAAGAATGATGGGGAATCTCCTAGATCAAAACAATTAAACATGAATTCAAAAAATACGGCTCTGAAGAGCATCGAGTAAGCCAGATATTGTTTTGTGCAGTACCTCTCTACCTTGAACTATTACGGAGAGAACGAACTTCAGAATCTGTCACAGGGTAAGCAGGATTGTGCCGTGAATCACCTCAGGTTTTGGAGGTAACTTAATCGCCAGCTAAAGAGTAGACATAATTTCAAGACTTATTCAATATGATATATATGTCTGCGACTACAACCCGAGCATTTATAAATCCTCTGAAAACAAGAACGAGGCAGGTTGAACTTGTCACGACAGAGATTAAGGATAGCCAAGCCAACGGAAGAATTAATGACCCGGGTTTCACCAAGCGATGATAGCCGCCATTGGTGGAAACCCCCCTTTCGTGGGACCATGGCCGTCCAATCTTAGCTGAGTATTTAGTTGGCTCAGCGCCACTCGCTCACGAGACCAACTGGAGAAAATCCTTCAGTTCTTTTCGTTAAGCTTCTCTCACGCGGGCTGTGAATTTTGACCCGAGTTGATTGCCTGGGGACTATTAACTGCGCTGGCCGTAGACTTATTTTGACATATTCATTTCTTAGAGGGACTTTCAATATGTCTTACTCTCAGAGCAAGACGCAGGCCAATCAACATGGAGAGTCAGAGGCTTCATCTCTACTGGCCCCAGCCGCCGACACAGAAGACTCTTCTTCAGAAACATCCTCCGAAACCAGCTCAGATTCCGACTCAACATTTTTAGAAAAACTACAAAACTTCTATTCTAGAAACATTGGCTTATTCTACGTCCTAGTCGCCCAACTATTCGCCTCGATCGTAAGCACGCCACTCCCGCGCCCGATGAAACCGTCATACTAACAGACTCAGATGTCCATGACGACGCGACTTCTTGAAACGGGCTTTGAAACAAAGTTTCACGCTCTGCAGATAATTTTCGTTCGAATGCTGGCTACGGCGCTGATTGGCTCTGTTTACATGTGGTGTAAAAACGTACCGAATTTTCCTTTGGGGCCGAAGGAGGTTAGGGGCTTGTTGGTGCTGAGAGGGTTTGCTGGCTCAGCTGGGCTTTTTGGACTTTACTGTGAGTGTTCCTTGATGGATTTCCCTAAGGAGGGACTCTACTAACGTATTGTTTAGACTCATTGTCGTATCTTGACATTTCTGATGCGACTGTCATCACTTTCCTTGTCCCGACTCTTACTGCGTTCATTGCATGGGTTGCCCTCCGCGTAAGTCCAATCTCCATCTTTGATGCCGGCTTCAGCTGACTCAGTATCTAGGAACCATTCACCGTCAAAGAAGCAACCGCAGGGTTCATCGCCTTCGCAGGCGTCCTCTTCGTCGCCCGCCCAGCCTTTCTATTCCCCGAAAGCTGGCGGACACTATCAGAACTCGAGTCTCGTGCTGTGGACCCCGATTTCACTACTGATGGTGGTATCCTACCGCCGGTAAAGGCAACACCTCAAGAGCGCACCATTGCTATCCTGTGCGCCATCTTCGGTTCTTTTGCAGCGGCGACGGCGTATGCGACCATCCGCGTGATCGGCAAGCGGGCCCATTCGCTCGTCAGTGTCAATTACTTCGCTGTGCTTGCGACTGTTAGCTCGTTTCTGATCATCATGATTCACCCAGATCTTCAATTCGAGATTCCCAAGACTGTCACTGAATGGTATGTAATTCGAACCCTAAGCTTAGAGTCTAGGACTGATATAATCAGGTGTTTACTTCTTTCGATTGGTATCTCTGGCTTTCTGCTCCAGCTCCTCCTCACTGAAGGTCTTCAGAGAGAAAAGGCTGGTCGAGCCACCAATCTCATTGTAAGTTCCTGCTTGACAAGGCCTTCGTGAACAATACTAACTCATTACAGTACGTTCAGATGGTCTTCGCCCTGATCATCGAGCGAATCGTCTGGGGAACCACGCCTCCCATCACCAGTTTCATTGGCAGTGCTCTGATCATTGGGTCAGCTATCTGGGTCAGCCTACAGAAGAAAGCCCCTGCTGATCCAAGACCACTGCTTGATGAGGAAAGAAGACAGCAATGATAGGAGGAGGCTCTGTCAGCACGTCTATTAATGGAGAGATCTCACAGACTACCGAAGGGAAGGGTAATCATACTAAATGGGTTATACGCCAAAAGCAGACTGCGGATCAGGCTTCTCGGCCACTACTGGAAATACATCTATATGCTAGCTGCGTGCTTGCAATATAGATAATTCATGTACAAACTAATCACGTTGCATATATAAAAGACTTTTATTTGTCAATTATGAACCATGCTCTAGCGTCACTCCTTCGGCAAGCTCAACTTGCACCTTGAATATCACATGATGCGGCTAACTTCGCTTCTTCGCCTTCGCGATACAAGTCGGGCAAGTCTCTATACGATTATGCCGCTCCACCGAAGACTTTCCGCAGGCGCCCCATTTGTTTTTCCTGCGACCCGTACTGCACATCTTGTAATCTCTGTCTGCTCTGTGATCTCTGCCGCATTTGGGGCATTCATAGTTGTAGACTTCTTCGGTGCACATAGTAGACGTCTGCTGTGCTTTTATCGATTTGTGTTTGGTAGTTACGAATATTATTAGAGATTTTGCGGTGTACTACGATGGGAGCGAGAACTTATATACCTTGAAATCATGTTGCCACATCGTGAATATTTACGTAGAAGTCTTCCAGGCCGCTAATATGAGCAGGTGTCATACTTCGTGGACTGCTCTCTGATCATGTGAGAATATGATTTCGACGCCCTTACTCTGGTATCTCTGAAGGGCGACCGGAAACACATTTCGTTACGCATTTTCTGTAAGCACCCGAGGACCCGTGTTCTACATCATGTCATCACAACTCTCGCATAATTTTATGGTACATCCTTCGACAACCGGGACAAGAAAGATCATATTAGCCACATTGTAAGTCTGAATGTTTTCTTGATTAAACCCTCTCCGAGCTGCCCTACTTTTTCTTTGCACAGGTGCCGCACTTGTCCTTCCAGTACTCATGCTGGATGTTATACTTCTCGCAAGCACCCCATTTATTCTGCTTTCTCCCCACTTTGCACATTTTGAAGTCTTTGTGTGACTTAAAGTCCTTTCCACATACTGTGCACTCCCATGTATTAACAATCCCTGTACACATGATTGGTAGTGTATTGTAGGATATCACTTAAGGAACAAGCTATCGGTGAAATTATGATAATTGGAGGTTAGAAATGTCTCAAGATTGCGTTTGATAAGTTCAAATAATTCAGGTAGTTCAAATACTGGTGAAAAAGGCGTGTTCGATGGAGGCTGTGCAATGCTCAGTGAACATTGAATGAACGCTCACCTTGTCAAGGTGCCTCGAAATCTTAACCAAGGACACTGTTTCACCTACGGCTTTAACATTACTTTTTGGCAAAGCGGGCAATCCTTTCTAATCATTTGCTCGAGAAATAAAGGCCGTCAGTATTGCCCTATTGAGTTCTTTGTGCTGCAAACTCTGACGTCAAGGTTTCTTCAAATAGTCTCTGATTCACAGCCGCCACATCTTTGCCCTTCCCCTCCTCCAACAGCTACCTCAACCCATTGTTAATCTTTCTCATATTACATACACACCGCTCACGTTCCACTCATCACCATGAAAGTCAAGATTGTCGGCGGCAAGAACAACTTCTGGCTCTGGACCAAGAAAGATGGCTTCGATCTTACCCACCCGCCAACTCCAGATTCACCACCCATCTACCCCAGAATCACTCTCAACACGCGCGCTGAGAAAGCCACCATCGACCCTGCAAAAACAGCTCTCGTCGTCAGAGACATGCAGAAATATTTCCTTTCGCCTCTTCTCGGTCGTCCTCCCAAAAGTCCTGGTCTGGCGATCGTAGAAAAGCTCGTTAAGGACGTCATTCCCGTCTGTCGCAAAGCTGGCATACCAGTTGTGTGGCTTGGCTGGGGTGCGAAAGACAGTGACCTAGACGATATGCCCCCGAGCATCGCGAGAGGATTCGACTTTCCTCTCGACAAGAACTTTGTCAAACCGACATTCCTGGGAAGTATCGGTGCCGAAATTGGACAAGTCAAGTGCGAGGACGGAACACTCATCGACGCGGGTCGAGTCATGATGCGAGATCAGTGGAACACCGAGTTCCATCCCAGTCTGAAGAGAATCGCAGAGCCGCAAGACATTCACATCAACATGAATCGACTTCAAGGGTTTTGGGGAGGGGACTGCCATCGAAGATGCACTGCGTAAGCGAGGTATCAGAACTGTGCTGTTTGCGGGGGAGAACACGGATCAGTGCGTCGCTGCGACTATTCAAGACGCTTGCACGAAGGGTTGGGATTGCCTGATGCTCAGCGATGCTTGTGCAACGACAAGTCCTGACTTCGCCAAGAAGTGCATTGAGTATAACTGTGAAGGAGGCTGGGGCTTTGTGTTGAGCTGCAAGGACTGGGCTGATGGCGTGGATGCTATTGATCGGGGAGTTTAGATGCGTGATGGCATGGAATGATTGTGTTAAAAGAGCAGGTAGTTTGTGTTTAATGAGATATAAACCTATTCGCAAAGTCATGCAACCATATTAGAATCAACAACGCCAGAACGCAATCCCAATTACCATGTGTCTCTACTTCTTCCCAGCCGAGATCATCGAATCATGACTCAAAATCCCCACAAGCGTATCTCTCTTAATACACTTCTCAAACGAAAAGCTACTCGCCAGCTCCTCCAACTTTTCCTTGCTCTTATCTCTGAACAGCTCTGCCAACTCCCATCCCACATACTCACTCATCAAGCACTCCCGAATCACCCGTTCAAACTGTCGTTCAAAAGTCCAAATCTTGGGATACTTTGTATCTCTGTACTTCTCCAGCACCTCCTCCTTCAATCCCTGAATAAATGGTTCGTAGAGGTGTTTGACGCCATCTTTGTTCACGACGCCCCAGAAATCAAGACCGAGACGCTGCTTCTTGGCGATGAAGGGCGCGATGAGATGCATGTAAGAGGACTCGGGATCGACGTATACCATACCTTGATAACCAACATCTTTGTACAGCCAGATAGACCAGTTTACGTCAGTTTCTCTGTAGATAGCCAACTGCTCCTGTAGCAGATTAAAGCGCTTGGCGTTGGTCTTGATAGCTTCATCACCCTCCTTATGCTCATTCTGATAAACAGGACCAAATTCTCCATTCCAAATCGGCACGTTCTTCTCCCTCATGAACTGCACCTTTCTCTCAAAGCTCTTCCTCAGCTTCGTATTCTGTTCGTCCGTACCCTCATACTGCTCTCCAAGGGGGAAACCATAGAAGCTGTAGTCGTGACAGGCATACACAGCATTGGGAAGAGGATTCTCAGGAAAGGCGCGGAAGTCCATTGCGTATGTGTTGCCGTCGATGAAGATCATATGATCGGGGTCGATGGCGCGGACTTCTTTCTCGGTGCGCTCGTACCATTTTACGAGCTTGGCGCCGTACTGGCCGGATGAGGTCTTGGTTTCGTCGGCGGGTTCGTTGAGGAGGTTGTAGCCTGCGATGA
This sequence comes from Fusarium proliferatum ET1, assembly GCF_900067095.1. NCBI lineage: Eukaryota > Fungi > Ascomycota > Sordariomycetes > Hypocreales > Nectriaceae > Fusarium > Fusarium proliferatum. Next base: position 3,019,358 of record NW_022194795.1, on the reverse strand, counting down.
CGGGGTTTCCCTTGTAGTGGGCTGCGAGAGCTTTCCATAGTTGGATGGCTCTGTCTTGGTGGTCCTTAAAGTCCCAGAACGCCGCTCGTGAAAGACCAGAATCACTGTGCCAATCTTGGTTCTGACCTCCAGGAACGGCATGGAGATCAAGAACAGCGTAGAGGTTATGTCTTCCGCAGATATCTACACAGCGATCTAACCAGTCAAAACCCGATTTCTTGAGATTATCAGGATCCATATCATCGATAAAATGACGATAATTGAAGGGGATGCGGATACAGTTCAGACCCAATGACGCAAAGTAAGCGGCATCGGAGTCTGTGAAGAAATGGTATAGAAGCCTGTCAAAGAAGAAGTTTGCTTTTTCTTCGCCCATGACTTCGGCCATTTGTTGTCTGTGCTGGTGTTCGTGGCCTGCGTAGCCGGTGATGAAGTTCTCCATGTTGAGCATGCCGCCGATGGCAGCGCCTTTGAGGATGACGGTGTTGCCAGAGGGGTCGACGATGCGACTGCCCTCAGTATGAAGCATTTTACATGTTGATGGTTTCTGAGGGGTTGTTTTGGGGACGGCTTCGTAGGAGCCGGAGTTGTCTGCTGTTGCGACCATGGTAGAGAGTGTGAAGTATTGGTACGAAGAAAGAGAAGATCGGAGAATGAATGGTGAATAGATGATTAGGGAGTCAATAGATCGTGATCTGAGAGGTCTACTTGTTCCCGAAAGTCACTACAGCCTTCACCTAAATAGTCCATACGCTCAAAGTGGAGTGTTTTCTTACGAGCGACACTCCCCGACAGGATCCGCCACGACACCACCACGAACCATTTCCCCGGGATCCCCATTTTTCACCAAGACTATGACTCGCCTAAAATACGGGGAAGCACGCTTTAACCAATTCATTATTGTACATCACAAGTTAAACGTTCAGCCCATGCAGGACCTCCTCCAAGAAATTCCGATGGTTCGACAATCCCGGGACATCATCTTCCCAAGCCCTCAAAACCTGCATGATCCTCTCACACGCATCCCTCCACCCCGCGGGCATTCCCGATCCCAAGAGCCGCGCTGCAAGCAACACGGTCGCTGATCGGACTAGAGCCCGAATCATAAGCCACGTCCCATGATGACGATGCAAAAACCCTGCTTCATTGACTTCAACATTAAGAATATGGTACTCCAAGCCTTTTTCTACAAATTGACGCCCGGGAATTGGTGTGGTTACACCGCGTTCCAAGGCAGCCAGGTGAGCCATTACAAACGGCCAGTACAGACGCTCGAAGAAGTTTACCAAGTGCCCACGAAGGACAAAGCAGCATACATTATCGTCGATTGGCGCTGAAGCAATCGAGAGTTCCGGAGGGAGACTTTCGGCCCATTCGTTGGCTTGCGTTTCGTAGGCGGGTATGAGAAGGGAGAGTTGCTTGAGGAAATCGAGATTTGAAGTTGATGCGCGATGGAGTTCGAGTATATCGTTGCACGTTCTGCTTGAGAGACGTCGGAGGGATATTTCAGAGAGGTAGAATAGCCATGCTGTGTGTTGACGACTTGATGCCGTGGTCTTGGTAGACTCCAAGGGATGAGGAGGTGTTGGGAAGAATGGCGGATACAGCACGCTCGAAGAATACGGCATGCTAAAGTCCGGAAGAGATAGTTCTCCTCGTAGTTCCCGTTCAGACTTCCAAGCAGACCAGTATACAGCTTCTTGCTGCGTCTCACCCAATTCCGGTCTCGCTAGATCTGCCCCATCCATTGCACTAAGAGACTGCGCTCTCTGCAGGAACGGCAACGTCTGACACGTCGCCAAGGCCTGCGAGAAATACCGCCACGCCTCAAAAGGTCTAAACGTACTCATCAAAAACACCCCCGACAAGAAAAAGCACTGCGCCCCGATAATATCTGATCTCGCCATCAGTGTCCCAATCCTCTTCTGCGCCGCCTGAAACAGCGCCTGAGCCTCCAAATATGGCGTCGAATCCGCCCTCAGATGAAAACTCGCATCCAGCGGCGTCGCAATCTTTCCAAGCGCGCAGATGATAAGTGTTAAGCATGACCCCGGCGACCAATCGATCCCGTCGATGACTACATTGAGAACTACTTTTCTGGCGGCTGCTTCCTCGAGGATGGGGTTTTTGCAGTGCACGTGATCGAAGAAGTTATCGAGAAGGGCTTTTACGCCTTGTGTGTCGAGATCTGCTATGTCGGCTAGGGATGTACAGCCGGGTGAGTAAGACGGGGATGGCTGGGGTGGATCGGGGTGGAGAGTTGTGTGGGATGACATGTCGCGTGAGAGGACGGACCAGAGGAGGAGGCTTTCCATCTTTTCGGGGAGGATGCTTCGTAGGGAGATGTCGCCCAAAGACTCTGGGGATAACTGTGTAGGAGACTCTTCGGGCAACAGCTTTTGCGCAACATCTTGATTGGCCGTATCGGGCTTCGGCTCGCGAATCAGCTTCTCCAATTCATCTAATCGTTCCAAGATCTTGAGACTCGCAGGGTCGAATGCCGATAGATCAACCGGGGACTGAATACACGTCGCTCCCACACTGACGCAGTACGAACAAGCCGGTTTCTGATTATCGCACTTTGTCTTCCTGGCCCGACACACTTGACACGCCGTATTGGCTCGTTTGCGGGGATAAAACGCTGTGCCCCTTGGCGCAGGTCTCTTCCCCGGCCGACGATCCGCTTCAGCTGACATGTCTGATGTTTGCGGGGACATGGTAAATGTGCAGAAACGTGGAGGAGGAGAGAGAAACAAAGTGGATTGCTGCGTCGGGGAATATCGCTCCTTATACCTCCTGACTCGTGACGCCGTAAAGTGGGCTCTCATCGGGGAATGTCGCTCGTATCAGCCAAACTGGGGTAAGCTCAGCATCCCCAGATTTTCGGTCTCCCCACAAACCCCAGACTGGTCTAGACCGTGTTAGCTAAAGCCAATTCTTTTTTTCTGCGCATGATTTTCGTGACATGCCATGTCAAACTTGTCAACAATTGCGACTATGGCCTGTCTTTAACCGGAAACTATTGATGATGCTACGCTCATGACTTGGTTGTGCAGCTGCATATAAGACTCGGCAGTTAACCCCATCTTTTATCATCCAGCATTCATCATCGGTTTCCACTTTATCTTATTAACTGCTTACTATCAACCATGGAGACGTCGAATACTACCGGCAAAGGAGATCTTGAACTCCAGGCCAAGGTCTCTGGCACTGAGTTCATTGATGCTAAGAGCCATGCCGTTGAGGCAGATCGTCAAGCGGAGCATGAGTTGACGCTCAAGCAATGCTTCCAAAAGCATCCCGCTATTGTCTGGTGGTGCTTCTACTGGTCAATCGCAGCTGTAGGCTGGTAAGGCAAACACCTATCCCATCTCCTCCCTTTTCACCACTGACTATTCACCATAGGGGCTTCGATGCTCAGATCAACGGCGCCATGATATCCGTCGCCGCCTTCCGACGCGACTTTGGGTACGCCCCTTACCCGATCCTCCCTCTCATCACCACTAACAAACCTCCAGATACGTCGAAAACGGCGAAGCGATCCTCCCTGCCGACTGGCAGACCGCCTTCAATTGTATCAGCTCCGTCGGCGGCTTCTTCGGCGGTTTCATGTGTTCCTGGATCTGCGACTACGTCGGCCGAAAGAACTCTCTCATCATGGCACTCCTCCTCGCAACGGGCGGTACGATCGGAGAGTGCATGTCCAACACCAACGTCGCTTTCCTCATGTCCAAGCTCATCATCGGTCTTGGACTTGGCTTCTTCCTAACGCTTGCCCCGTTGGCGACATCAGAGATCTCACCAGTGGTGTTTCGTGGTATTGCTACTGCGGGCGTTAACCTTGGAATCGCTATCGGCCAGTTGGTGTCAAATGGTGTCATCAAGGCCTTTGGCGAGAGGACGGATCATTGGGCTTGGAGGGGAGCACTGGCTACGCAGGGTATCTTTATCGTCATTCTTGCTGCTGGCTTGCCATTCGCTCCCGAGACTCCTTGGTATCTTGTCCGCAAGGGCAAGATTGAGGAGGCGAAGAAATCACTCATCCAACTCTACGGAACTGGTGTGGATATCGATGCGAAGCTCGCCACTATCAAGGAGACTATCGCCGAGGAACAAGCTGCGTCAGCTGAGGAAGCTTCTTGGATCCAGTGCTTCAAGGGAACCGACCTCATCCGAACCATGATCAGTATGGGAGTCTTTGTCTGCCAACACTTTGTCGGCATCATTTTTGTTCTCGGATACTCAACCTACTTCTTCCAACTCGCCGGTCTTGAGACCTCTCGCAGCTTTGATCTCGGTGTCGGCGTCACAGCATGCGGCGTTCTTGGCAACATTTGCAGTTGGTTCGTCGTCAACTCCTTCGGACGTCGCAAGATCTTTCTCTCCGGTATGGGAGCTCTGACAGTCCTTCTATTCCTCATCGGTATCATGGATGTCGTTCCTACATCAGCTGCCAAGTGGGTTCAAGCTGCATGCACCGTCATCTACGCCTATGTCTACTTCGCCACCGTCGGAGCCATGGCTTTCGCTGTTCTTGGTGAGACAGCCTCGCTGAACCTCAAAGCTAAGACAATGGCGCTTGCTACTGCCACCCAGTCTGTTATGGGTATCGCCATGAACTTTGCTATTCCATATATGGTCAACCCCGATGAGGGTAATCTCAAAGGCAAGGTTGGTTTCATCTTTGGTGGTCTGGGCTTGATCGGCTTTATCTGGAGTTGGGTTTACGTTCCAGAGCTCAAGGGGCGACGATATGACGAGATTGACCACATGTTCCACAACAAGGTCAGCCCTCGACAGATGGGAACCTATAAGCTGTAAGGAAGTGACCCTTGATGAAAGACAGGAGGGTTATGGCGATAGTTTGTGCTTTGTATCTGTACCATAAGATCTTAGCGCGATAGTAATTGGTAAAGAGTGATATTATATGGCGATTAAATAATTCAACTTCTATTCTAAGAGGCCCTGCATCTGATTTACAATAACACTGTATATTCAAACATCATTATCCCCTAACCATACCAGGCTTAATCCTACCCCTTTACCCAAAAGCCAGGCTCGAATATTTCGTCTCACAGTCAAGGCGAGATGCACCGCCAGTCAATGGTGATTCTAAGAAAAGGCAGCCTAGAATTACCATATGCTCAGTAAAACAAGTCATCGATATCCTTAATCGCATCCTCGAAACTGACTCGGATGTTCATCTGAAACCACCACCCGAAAAAAGAACACGCCGCCATGAAACCGGTGGCAACCCCCCCATAACAATCCACCCGTCGCTTGAGGTTCTCCGGTCTTTCGTATCGGAAGCTACATTGACGACAGCGTTATTCAGATTGAGCCACATCCCACTGTTCACGTAGCAGAAGCAGTTCCGAAAGACTCCAATGATCTGCATGAGAGTCGTCGCGATGCTAGTGAAGAGGGCTAGCAGAATCGTGATGCTGAACACCACAACGCATAGCCAGTGGATGACACGGTGCATCATTGTCTTCCGTTTCGTCTTGCGAGTGATTATGAAGTACAACGGTGTAAGCACCATCTGGAAGCCTGCATAAGTGACAAGGCTGAGTGACCGGCAGCCCCAGCCCCTTGGGGGAGTTTGCCACGCCACCACGGCCCCAGCCGCCGGCGGTAGGGAAACAAGAATGATGGTGGGCAGTATGATCCAACCTAGATAATCTCGCTTCTTGATTCGGACGTCATTCATGAATTCCTGAGAGCCACGCCGCCAAGCTCTCGACTTCTCGAGCCACTCCATTTTATTAACCCCCCGGCGCCACATAAACACTGGCTGAAGTATACCGTCATAGATGGGAGGGAATATCATTCTTCTTAGTGGCTTGCGAGTCGAGAGCGGCCGCCCAATGAGCATGGTAACTGGACTAGGGTTGTTGCTTGCAAGAAGGAACCCGTTGACGATTGCAACGTGTACGATAATCATCCATTCGACACCAAAGGCTAGGGAGATGGCGGCATCTTGGTTGCTCTTGTCGCCGAGTAGGTCCAGGATGGTGTAGATAAAAGCGCCGAGGTAGAAAACAACCGCTGCCCCGACGATGGCCCCGAAGGCAGACTGCGCCGTCATGAGCCTCTTGAGCTGTTCGGACAAGCTGGGATAATTCTGCTTTGCCTCGCTGTTCGGCAGCATGTCTGGTACGGGTAAGACTGAAGGCGTCTGGACAGGATGCAGTCTCATAGCGTTGAACCGACGTCTCCCCGTACCCAGTAGCGCGTTAGAAATCAACACAAGGTTGTTAGGCCAGGGCCTGTAGGTCTTGAGTACAAGGTTACCAGCAAGAACGGTCACCAGGAGTTCCACCTTATCCCTCAAGCCATCTAGTCCTTCGTGATCCTTATTGGGGTCAATTATACCAGCCGCATTATTCCCAGCAGCGCTATGGCCCATGGGGTCAAGAGGTATTCTCTCAGACACCCTCAGCCCATTGACGAATCTCTCCGGAATATATGTCCTCCTCTTCAACGCCTTCAATATCTTGAAGTCTAGCAGTGCTTCATGCAAGCCGGCAACCATCATCGGGCCTGCCATGCACATGATAGTCATAACCCATATAACGGTGTCCACAAAAACAAACAAGAGTGCCGGAAGCGTCAATACCAGCGACATAATAGCTCGTTTCCAACCACGTAGATTGGTCAAGACTAACATGTCTAGCCACTGCAGTGAAAGGAATTCGAATGTCCTAGGGATGTTCATGCTGAAGATGACTGATGGAAGGATAAACTGGACAATTGGCCCAGCCCACTGGTCTGCGTTTTCGACTCTGGAGACACCCCAGCCGCTGCATTCGCTCTTGCAGAAATTGTAAGTGACGTAAGCGTCAGGTGCGGCCGGGGAAGACTCGTTGTAGATCTGTCCGCAGACAATATTATCCATGGGAGTGGCGCTGCCATTATTGGGGGAGACAAAGGCATTTTCCTGGCGGGCTCTATTGCAGCATGCCTTGTCACTATAACCCGAAGCAATCGTAGTAAGTAAAGCCAAGATAAACATTGCGAGGAGATGAGATGCTGCTCCGGGTAGCATCATGTTGGTCAAAGCTAGGGGCAATAATGCACGTTTTCACAGATAGATACAATTAATAAACGAAGGATCAGATTATTCCGGTAGCAGTAAAGACCGGCTTGTTGACGAGGCGGAATCGAACAGCACGAAAGTTAAAGAGAGTCGAGAATAACGAGAGTACAGTAAGTTCCCCGTTGGATAGGGTAAGAAAATTTAAATGGGCGAGATCACCGTATTTGTACTTTGGTGAACATATTGAGAAACTTGGATAATGGGTACATGAGATTGGCCTTTCCTATTTCACTGTACATACCCTAATTAGGTATTATAGCCGCCAATGTGCAGCATCGCAGGTTGTAGGGGCAAGGAAAGATGTCCGATTTGACAGGCACCGAATACACTGTCATCCTGCATGAATCATGTTCCTTTACGTGTGCCTTGCCGGCGCGTAGTAGCTGAATTTAAAACCAGGCTTCAGGGGCCGGCCCCTGTTGTGCCTGGGGATCAAGGACACGTCACCGTAAAATTCTGTGCTTATTTCTGGCCGCGTATCTGCGATTTGGGTTCAGGAAATGGATGTGGTGCCAAAGCCTCGTTTTATGTGCTTGTATTTCTATTCCAACTATACTAGAACACTATATACTGATAATCCGTTAGATTAACAGCCTAGAATTAATGTTTGTGGAGGCAATGCACGCGGTTGTTAGTTTGGAAAGCCGAATTTCCCAAAGGGCAACGTAGATCCAATGTGTAAAGCTGGCTAAGCAGCCTGAAGTTACTGTGTGACGTACCTCGAAACTCCAATACATCGGCCAACTCAAGTTCCTAAAAAGACTGATGCTGGCCAGGCAAAACAGCCAATGACGAATGACAGGTGGGTAGCCGGCATGAGCTTCAACCACATCCATTGGTGTTTCAATCCTTATCAGCCGCCGAAAATCAAGCACGGGCGCAGCAATACGAAATTACATTTGCACTTTCAAATAACAAACCGGCTATCCGGTCAGCGCAGGTATTCTTCAACTTCATTCAAAATTCAATTAACGTTCTGGAAGGATTGGGTACCTCCAGTGGTCTAAGTTACTTGATAGAAAGACCCCAGATACCCATTGGGAGACTCTTGTTGATGTCTTCGTAAGCAACCTCATGATGCCTCTTCGTTGGCCCTTGAAAACCCCCCAGTCCGTCAATTACTTGTTAAGGCGCCGTCCGCGAGTCAAGTGGCTGTCTCAGAGGAGGTCATTGGCGTTCAGCCATTACAGGGGTCACAGCCTGATATGAGCACTGCCGTCTTGCCTCAAAATCAGCATAGCGGTGTAAGCAAACTAAAAAGGTACCGATATTGATCTTTTGAGAGCTGAAGTAGTAAAGGAAGGCACGATTCGAAAGCTTGACGCTTCAGGCTAAAGTTTGTACTGACGATATCGATTAAACTGGTCAATGGCAAAAGCCATAGCCTCCGCCATGTTGCATTACTCATGCCGTCTCAGAAACCGACGAATGAGATCACACATACCGCCCTGTGTATCCAGATTTGCATGAGCTGAAAGATTATCCTAGCGGAGCTTGTCTTGTCTATGTGCCTCAGGAGAAAAGACCTATTCTACCCCTCTTGTAGATGGCGAAATCTTAGTGCGTCTGGTAGGTTTGCCGCTGTAAGGGAGTGATCTCTGTTGAAATGCGGCAAGGGAATTTTTGAATAAATTGAGTAAAGAATAGATGTAAAATATCCTTTCCTTGAAACCATATCTACTTGTTACTCACAATAAACTTAACAGTAGCATGATCACCAGTTCCGCCCTGCCTATCAACAGTATACTGAGCCGATTCAACGCTGCAAGAATAAGAGTTAGACCCGACGTACGGGTTGTCATAATCCAGCCTCACGATAGGCCCGTTGTCATCAATCCTCCATTTCATCCAGCCCTCACAACCTGTCTGAATCCCGTCAGACTTCAAACCCCACTTTCCAGTACCGCCAGGCCCGATTGTGTCGGGTGCGTGGGCATCTCGGGTGCCGTGATCGACACCAGAGTCAACCCAGGTCAACGTCTGCTGGGTGTTGTTGACGAGAGAAACGGCAATCCTGCGGGGGGCCGCGGTGGCCTGGCTTGTAACAGTACTGCCAACAGCCTTGACTGCGCTGCCGAAAGCATCACCGATGTCGTCAAAGATAGTCATTGCTAAAAGTTGTTCTTTTTGAAGGTGAGATATGTATATGCATGAAAGTGGAAGGATGTACTTACGCGATAGTGTTTTAAGGTAAATTGATGATGAAGAAGAACCGAGTTGCGATCTCAATATTAGAAGGATGTCCGGCTTATATACACAAAATCAGCAAGCTTGTGTTATCCTGTCTCTGTGGAAGAACTGTTTCTGCCCTCGAACCACCAGCCGAGCATCACACAGCACTGAGCGGTGCATGCTCTTACAAGCTCAGCTAAGCCATGAAAACCTTATAGTATGTGTATATACAAATTGGGACATTTAGTTTAGATCCGTACTTCAATAGTCATAAAATTAGCACGATTTCTAAGCAATAGCTCAATGCTAGTCTGGATGCCTCTGATTTGGACGCTTCTGGGCCTAGCGCCATGTCTTACCTGAGCTCTCCTCTTCAGCAAATAGTGCTTGAATGCACACTCTAAACAGTCCTCGTCTGTTATTAATTGGAGATAAACAATTGCAAAAAGGCTCAAAAGCCTGGAACATTCAATAGTTGTGGCGCTATTGACATTATCGAGAGCTATTGTTTATTTACTGGGGTGTCACAACATAGCTGCCGTTTCAGCTAAGTACAGCAAGCCACAGATTTCAGTTTAGTAGAATAACAGATTTAATACATCAAACCTTCATTAAGTATTTGTATAGCCAGCAGAGTACTAGTTATTGGTAAAGAACTGTTAAAGTCAATATATGTATAATTTAAATAAAAGGCTTAGGAATAAGTATATGAATTTTAGATCTCAATACATAGTAATTTAAAAGACACAGTTTTTAGGCCGTGCTAACAGATCTTCTTAGTAAACAAGCCAATCCCAAAGCCGGATAGTTGTTTCAAGATCCCCAGACAGTTGTTGTTCCACTCGTCACAGTGACAGCATCCGGTGTAATCACGCCTGTAGCTACATCTGTCTCCACTGTGGTGTAATACTGAGTAACCGTAAAACCCTCCGCATTCGTGACAACAACGGTATTGTAATCCGTCTCAGCCACGGTATCAACATTCGTAACGAAAACCGTATTGTAGTTCGTAGCATCAACGACATTGGTATTGGTCACCAGAACAGTGTTGAAGTTCGTAACCGTGACAGTAACAGGTTTTGTGACCGTCGCGCTCTTACGATTGGTTTGTGTCACGGTCTGAGAACCTGTTTTGATTGTTTTCGTAGAGCTGGTAGAAGTGCTAATCTTTCTGTCTGTGAAAAATGTGCTCTTGAGCTTATTAACAGAGAACGTATTTGTTCGTGTTTGTGTAGCTGTGATCGTCCTGGAGGCTTTGGCAGTGAAGGCTATGGTTGTTTGGGCAGAGGGACTGGCGATCAGGCATGAGCACGCGCTGCTGACAGCGCTGGGAGCTTTGCTTGGTAGATAATCAGGTATCTGTATCACCTTCACTGCTCGTTTAGAAGGCTAAGGATGGTTAGTATTACTCAGGATGGCTTTGGAATTCGAGGGAGACTTGCCTTGTTGGCGGAACCACATAACATGTCGTAGAATGTCCAGGGAGATGAGGCGTCTGGTGTAACCGCAACACCCCTATCATCGATGTCAGTACTGCAACAAGCGTTGATCTCGTCCAGTACCAGTGGAGATTGGGTTGACCTACACTGTGCCATTATAACAGTCGCACTCATCAGAGTTGAAACTGAAGCTGGCGGCTTCCGAATCGCTCAAGCAAAAGTCTCGGCATACGCTGAAGCTCGGGTTTCCGATAGATCGACCGGATCCCCCACTCCAATAGTTCTTATCATCGCCATAACCAACGACGTTGCAGTGGACCTCCGCTAAGAGCATGTTAGTGCGGGCTCAGGCGCATTAGTGAGAGGAGGAGAACTTACTATTCGGAACATACACGGTAGGAGTTGCTGCTCTATAGCGACTGTTAGTCAAGTATGTTATTTTGAGGCCACTGTCGTAGAGACTCACTCAACACTAAACAAATCTTGATCAGTTAATCCTCCTTCATGGATTATGTCTGAAGAGTAGTAGCACTTACAAAGTGGAAATTGTGGTTGACGATGTCGTCAGAACATCGACAGTAGCAGCATCAGTAACATCCGTTGTGAGTGTCGTATCAACATCTACAGTAACAGTCGTCGTAACCCCTGTAGTAATCCTCTGGGTCACTTGCACGACGTCTGTCACAGCCACCTGAACTGCCTTAGTATTGGTGACCCTACTAGTCGCTGTGTTCGTAAGCGTCTTTGTTGTAACATCAGTAACAAGTGCAGTGCTGGTCATAGTTACTGTAGTCAAATCTGTCTTTGTTGCAGTGGTGACGGTCACGAGGAAGGTGGTGGTTCGGACAGTCGTGACGCCGATGAGAGTAGTCGTAGTGACTGTAACTCTCGTCGAGGTGCTGCGGACTATGGGGGTTACGGTAGTAGAAACTGTCCTTTGGATGTAGTTCGAGCAGAAAGCAGATCCATTGGCTTGGTTTTTCTTAAAGGCTTGGTTGTTAGGATCGCTGGCTTTACAGACTAGAAAGAGTTGGCTGTTAGTGAACTTCGGCTGGATACTGGGCTTACATACCTGCTCTTGGGTCAAGAATGTTTCTCTTATCGAGCTTCAAGTCAGACTGTTGGCCATTGCTGTCGGCTTCTGGCAGCGCCCACTGAGCTGATAAACAACAGTGTCAAAACTTTCTTAAAGGAAACCATATTCACTTAACAAACATCAAGACAGTCCCGTCGATGAAAGAAAGGAGGGGTCAAAGGAATATTCGGCCCCATTAAGTATTGCAAGTCCACTTAACTTTTGTCGATTTTCTAGCTCGGAAGATTAGCTCGTATATCATAAACTTCATTAGATCAATGAACCAACGGTCTGGTTCTGTTCTGGCCTTGAATAAAGGAACTCTCTAGGCCTAGCACCTACTTGAGTGGCGTGACTTTGACCTGACTTAAGACAATAGTTGACATGTGAGGAATGTTAAGGCGTCGACTAAGTCCTATCTGGAAATTCTGGTAGAGCTAGAGCGACTTTCAACGAGGTAGAAGCAGGTGACAGATGTTTATACTTCAACACCATAGAGAATCTGGGTATTCTAGCGTGCTTCTATTGAAAATCTCTTATTTTCACTGGATGATGAAGTTTTTGGCCTGTTATTGTCCCCCAGTGAACTAGACTGAATCTATCCTGAGTTGATGGAAGAGTCGCTAGGAAACAAAGCGGATTCTCTGGCTAACAACGCAGAATGCAACTTGTACCATTGGCTCTCAGAGATAGATATAACAGAGCGGAGAGCCACCCAGGGTGTCAAGCGCATCATCGATGGTGATCTCAGCTGCATTAATCCCCATGTTCAGAGGATCAGATTTCAAAGCGTCCCGGCTAGGCGGTCTGTTCCCGATAGTGATAGTACCAGCAATATCGCGAGCCTGCTTAGGGTGCAGCGCCTGCCAAAGCCAGTATACCCTGTCAACCATAGCATGATGCAGAAAGAAAACAGGCTCGTTAGACGAAGAGTAGAGGTCAGAGGAGTCACCGCCAATGGCAAAATGACCAGCGCCGTGCAACCCCAAGAAACGATCTGGGAATCGGCCTTGAAACTCATCCTGCATGATTTGAATGCTGCGAGAAGCGTCACCGAGCGTGACGTTGTATAAGTTGGGTAGTGTCATCCATTTATCAATAGCGTAGCGGCCAAGATCTCTACGGAGGCAGCGGGGGTTGTACTCGAGAGGCGTAGTGGTGGCTACCATTCCGTCCATACCGGGAGAGGGAGGTCCAAGGTTAGCGGTTGCGCCGGCAAAGGGACCGTTCTTGATACAGCCGCCTCCATTGCCGCTCGGGAGGAAAATAGTTCCTTGGCCAGAAACGGAACCGTTGTGCTTGAAGAACTCGCCGTCGCCGCTCATGCTAGTCTCGGAACCGTCGAAAAGAGGATTGGTTGCAAAATCGCCAGTCTCAAACCAATTCCAATACTACAATTAATGCTAAGCTTGAAGTTCTTATCGTAGGAAATTAACAGGGTTCACTCACTGGCTGGGTGCCTTTGTAGCCGCACTCATCTCGCAGAGCTTTTTCATAAGCCCAGGTATAGTAGCGATGCCAGGTGAAGAAATTTCCCTTCAAGAACTGTCAGTTATTTATTGGTAACTTAAGAAGGATAGTAACTGACTGTTGCGTGAATGGTGCGAGTCTGGTTGATATGCACAGCCACGAAATCGTCGTATCTGGTGCGTGCCCCAGGTGCGAAAGAAGGGTCCGCTTTGGAAGGTTTCTTTCGAAGACATAGAACGGCATTGATATAAGCCTTTCTCTCTTTTTTAGATAGTGCTTTCCTATGCATCTGTTAGTGACGGTTCAATGCATCGAAGAGGCAAACTTACCAATCCCGGCGCACGTCGGCATTGGCAATTGTGCACTTCTTGCGACTGCTTGGTGCCTGGGCATTCTCTAGCGCATTGGTTGCTTTGCTGTTAAGCTCTAGCAGGAGATCGCTAGCGGATTGAGTCGGCGAGGCGGCAACTAGCGACGATGCGCCCAGCAAAGCAGCGAGTATTGTATAAGAGAGCTGCATGGTTTCTCAGCCCGTTTTCGTTCCTGGTCTTTGCAATGTCTGGTCGGCAACAATGTAGGGCACGAGAGGGCAGCGAGATGAGATTATAATAGAAAAGTAAGCAGAAAAATACGGTCAAAAGTGTACTAGTCCACGGTCGTATAAACGTGAAGATGGAGAAAAAGTCCAAGGACCCTTGCCGAGGCCAAGTCGGAGCAAGCTTGATTCGTAGCGTTGCGCCGCATATTCCGCACATCATTACTGGAACCAGATTTTACAAGCCCTTGGCTCTGCAGCCCTAGGGCGCAGGGTCCTGTCAGCATGCCAGAATTACCAGGCTTCTCAGCCAGGCACAATTGAGGCTAAAGTATTGAAGAGCCGGTGGGTGGAATATTTATTGCTCGGCATGGATGTAATGCTTATCATGGAAGTTATCCCGTGAGTTTTCGTCAATTGACGAGCAACGTGTTTGGTCGCGATTTACCCGGATGCCCCTGGACATATGCATCTAAGATTTTAGGGTAATCAATAGCTGACCGTTGTTAATTCGCGAATTCATACCAACTATGGGGTAGTTCACAATGTTTTTACGTTTAAACAGCCTTTGCCTGCTAGTCTCGTATATGCACGCTGCAGTGCTGACATCATGTAGCTCACGCCTCCAAATGTAAACCGGAATCTCAGAGATAAGCTTAAATATATTTTTAGACTCCTGGCGTATCTTTATTGTCGCAGAAGATTCGCCGTACATTTCCGTTAGTTCAAATAATGAAATTTATGACACCGGTCTAAGGTCAAGGTCGTATGTATGTCCGGGCTCTTGGGTCAACTTCTCTATACCTCTCTGGCCGATTTGCGTACCTTGTGTCTGGTCATCTATCATCAAACATGCTTACCTACTCCTGATCACTCAACGCCCTGTGCAAGATCTAGAACCTCTGCTTACGAGCGTAATCAGCTTTGTTGGCATTGCAGCTTCACTACTGTCCAACTTTCTTCCTAATACGAACATGTCACGATCTTACAGATATAGATGCCACTGAAATCTAGTATTGAACCGTAACAAGACCCTCGTTGTTTGCTAAACGACCTACTCGCGCCACCCATTCTTTGTGCTCGGAGCTAAAAGCTTGAGAATACTTAGCTAAGGATCCAGATCCAATATTCAGGTCAACTCTGACTGGCCAGCCTTACGAAGAGACCTTCAAGAAGTGGGTTTGTCAAGCACATTCCCTTGGCACGGAGGACTGTGGGTCGATGTTGAAGAAATCAGCCCCATAAGGACGGAGGTGATAGCCTCATGGAGCTAAATAATCGTTTCAAGGGTTACATAGTTCGGAGTAAGCGAGAGGGCAGACAGATATTAATCATGTGATTGAAGGAGTAAACAAATTAATCGATCGCCGTTTAAAACCTCTTGTTCTTTCGCCAATCCCCGTTGTGATATTGTTAAGCTTGAAACACGATGGCGGATACTACTTTGTCAGCCTTTCAGGGCACTTTAACGTCACTGACAGCTCGAGACTGGATAGTAGCTGTCATATCGGCGTGGCTTGTTTTTAAAGTTCTGCAGGCATTGTATAATGTTTCGCCTCTTCATCCTCTTAGCAAGATCCCTGGTCCAAAACTGGCCGCGGCAACATATCTGCCCGAATTCTACTACGATGTAATCCTCGTCGGTCGCTACACCCATGCTATCAAGCAGATGCATGAGAAATACGGTATGTACGCCTCGAAAGTCAAAGCAAAATGTGCTAATAGTATTTTAGGCCCAATTGTCCGCATCAATCCCAACGAGCTGCACTGCGCTGACATGTCCTTTTCGGACGAAATCTACGCCGTCGGCGGTCGCAAACGCGATAAGCCCTTCCATCAAGTAAATGGATCCGCAGCTGGTACTGGAAATGCCTTTGGCACCCCTGATCACGACCTCCATCGCGCGAGACGTGCACCCGTCGCCAAGTTCTTCTCACGAGCGATGATTGCGCGTCTTGAACAAGAAGTTCACGACCTGGCGCAAAAGCTGTGCAACAAGCTCTTGGCCGAGAACAAAGATGAAAAGGATCGCAAGCCGTTTGAAATTGCGCATGCATACAGCTGCTTTACATCTGATGCTATCTCAAGCTACTGCTTCGGCGAAGCTTTTGGATTATTATCACGGAATCAGTGGCAGCCTAACTACCGTGAAGCCACTCTCGCTGTTCTCAAACCAGTGTTCTTCTTCCGCTTCTTTCCTATTCTTGTTTCTAGCGTGAAGCTGGGTAAATATTTTGTTGACTTATTGCCGACTGATATCGCGCTTCTTATTCGAACCCTACAAATCGACATCCCATCACGCGTTCAAAAGACGAAAAACGAACTGGATGCGGGAATTGTCTATGATCGACCCACTATTTTCGCTGATCTGCTTCAATCTGAGCTTGAAGATAGTGAGAAGAAGCAGGATCGTCTTGTTGAGGAGGCTGTTACTATCGTCAACGCTGGGACTGAAACGACGAGCTGGGCATTGGCTGTGATAACATACTTCCTCTTATCGCAGCCCGACACTCTTGCAAAGTTACAAGATGAACTGAAACAAGTTGTTGAAGATCCATGCCACTTGCCTTCTTGGACGACATTGGAGCAGCTTCCATATCTCGGAGCCGTTATCAATGAAGGTCTGCGTCTGTCATACGGTGTTTCTAGCCGCACGGCTCGTGTGCCTACAACAGAAGACCTTATTTATAAGGGAGAGTTTAACAAAAAGCCGACGACCTTAGTGCTACCTCGAGGCTATGCAATCGGCATGTCGGCAGCAATCGCACACCACGATGAGTCTGTCTTCCCAGACTCGTATACCTTTGCTCCTGAACGGTGGATCGATGAGGACAACAAGATTAGGAAGGATTTGGAGAGGTCGATGATTGCGTTTTCTAAGGGCAGTCGTGGATGTCTTGGTAAAAAGTAAGATCTACTATTATTCCTTGAAATGGAGGCTCTACTAACATGTTCTTAGTCTTGCATTGTGCGAGTTGTACCTCTCTCTCGCTGCTCTGGTTTTGCGGGTCATGCCCTGCATGCGTCTGTACGAGACAACTGAGCGGGATGTTCGCTATGACCATGACATGTTCATTCCGATGACGGAGAGCGGAAGCAAGGGGATCAGAGTGATTATCGAGAGCTAGATTATGCGCTCTCCCTAATACGAATTACTTTATCATGCTTGTTCGCTCTAGTCTGTACCTCGCGCTATCCTACCCGATCTGTACTAGCCTCATTTTGCAGGGCATACCAGAGTGGGTAATCCGGAGTTCACAGCCACTCGCATTTGTCGCTATTTATCGCTTATCACCTTGAATCAACTTAGCTTTCGATGATCAGCTGCCGAAAGTGCCGAGGCGACCCTTTAGAGATACCATAAGTGTAATTTGAGATGGAGTTCCTTATGAGGCACCGACCAATCTGGCATCGCTATTTGCTCAAGCTTTTGCCACCAGGCCTCCGATTCGAATGACTGACCGATTCAGGTTAAGCTCTCAAGCTGCCAGCTATGGCAGGATCTAGGTATAACTGGCCTAATATATAAACGCTCGAGCTTCAGCAGTCGCTATTGATCAGTCCTACAGTAAATATCATCATTCTTATCTTCATAACATGGTTTCAAAGATGGATACTCGCGGCTACTCCTATCCTGACGCACCTCCGCCATACTCCAGCCTTGGTGCACCTACCTCAGCGAGAACATTCTCAGATACCAGCCAACCTCGTATTCTACCTTCTCCTACGCTGGAACAATCTACACTTCATCCATCAGAGAAGCCCATCGCCATCCCAGCAACAAGCTCCAAACTCGGCTCGCCATTCCTACGAGCCTTCCCACCTATCCTCGAAGATCAATACCACCTACCCCGAGAAGTCTTCCTTAGATTTCTCGATGATCTCAACCGCGCGGCCGTCGCTAGTCCGCCAGTTCAGATACTGGGACTGGCCGGCAGCATCGTATCAATGATACCGCTGCACACCGCACAGATCGTCGGTAACTCGGTCAATGCGGCAGCTACTCTTTCGACTTACGCCATAAGTAAATCTCGGAGTGAACTCTGCATCAGCACGGCGAACAAAGAACTCTTCATGCCTAGAGGTCTCAAGGCTGAATTTACGAAGTTGGATGTTGTTGCTCGTTATGCTCGGATGCCCATCCTCAACAATGAGGGGAAGATTGAGAAGAACAGCGTGATTCTTGGACCGTTGGAAGAAGTTTCGTCTCAGGCTCCAGTTACTGTACAGCAACGCAGACTCCAGGCTCTTGAACCATGGATCGCACCACTGGACCTTACACCGTTACCTGATTTACATGTACCAGATAACTTTGTCAGCAAAATGCATGCCTCAACGAGTGAGCGACAGCGAAAAAAAGAGGAAAAGAAAATGACCAAAGATAGAGCCAAAGCGCATGAGGACTGGACCGAAGATTCAAGAAAGGCTCGGGAGGATTATGAGAAGGAGATGCGTAAGATAGACGAGGACCTCGCAAAGGTTCAACGGAAGCATGCAGATGAGCCTCGCAAGTTGGAGAGAGAGTTGAAGAAGCTGGATAGGGAGAGGGAGAAGTGTGAGAAGGAGTATGAGAAGGAGATGAGAAAGGTGGATAAGGATAGACGGAAGGATGATAAGGAAGAGGAGGGTGTGAGAAAGGTGCTTTGGCTACTGATCAGACCAATTGGCAACGAGTCTATGGCATGACATCTCACAGGTGCAAACGACGCTAAAGGTGTAATTCGATTCAAGTATAGATGGGATTCTAGTTTATAAATTCATGAATATCATTTCTATCCTCTGCGCCTATATTTTACATGCAATTTGTTTATTTTCCAATTCCTCATCGTCGCGCCAATCCAACATCCAATCCCATTGGCTTCCTCAAGAAGCCCTCCCTAGTCTCCATAATATCCTGCCTCAAACGAACATCATATCGCTTAATCCAAGTAGCAGCGATAAGTCTCATCTGCATCTCAGCCAAGTTCCTGCCAACACAAGATCTAGGTCCGTAACTAAAGGGGATGAAAGCATTCTTCTGCTTGTCAGTCAAGTTCTCCCAACGCTCAGGCTTAAACTCATCAGCATCAGGGCCCCAGATTTCAGTAGAGTGGTGAATCGTGTAAGTGGGCACGCTGAGAACAGTGCCGGGGCCAAAGTATCGTCCGTGGAGTGTAACGCCCTTGTGGTTGGGGGGAATCTCGCGGGGCAGACCGATACCAGAGGGGGAGTGAATGCGCAGAGTCTCGTTGATGCAGTGGCCAAGGTAGGGAAGATGCTTGACAGATTCGTAATCGGGAATAGCAACGTCCTCGGGAACAACAGCGGAAATCTCCTCGAACAGCTTCTGCATGACTCCAGGCGTTCTAACAACATGATACAGCAGCGCACAAGATGAGTTAGAAGTAGTATCACTTCCAGCAATGAGTTGGGTAAGTGCTTCAGCGGTAAGTTCATCACGACCGAGAGGCTCGCCCTTCTCATCACGACCCTGCATGAGACGAGCTAGGAGATCCTTGCGGGTGGAATCACCGCCGCGCTCGAGGCGCTCGCTGACGCGGGCGATGGCGATGCCGGCGAGGTTCTCGACGGCTTGGAGACCTTGGCTGAAGAAGGGGTCGGGGAGATACTTGGCGTAGGGCTTGAGTTGGGGGAGGCAGCCGAGAGTGGCGGAGACTTCACCGCGGCGGTTCATGATCTCGACGGCTGGGGCGTAAATGGTGGGACTGGTGGGGGAGGCCTTGACTTCAGCGATGTCGGCACCAGTTGAGAGCATGCCTATGAGTGTTAGGAATATGATCAGCAAGAGTTCTGGCTATGCTTACCGAAGGGCTTGCCAAAAGCGAGATCAGCAATGATATCGAAAGCAAGAAAGTTGACTACATAATGTCAGTATGATCCGAAACTAGGTTTGGTGAATACTTACACCAGTTGAGGCAGTCAACGCTTCCATATCCATCAGCCTCCTTGTTGCTAGCAATGCGATCCCATTGGTTGATAAAGATATCCAGATTCTGTCGGATATAAGGCTCAAACTCCAAAACAGACTTGGGCGCAAAAGTATGCGATACGATCTTTCTCTTGCGAGAGTGCTCAGCCCTGTCGCGAGTGTTGAAGAGACCCCGACGGATAGAGACAAAGGTATCATAAAAGTCACTGGTTTGTTAGTTCTGCGCCACAGTACTATAATTCAAGAAAACTCACGCCTTGAGGAAACCATTTCCGTGACCGTAGATAGTGTTGATAGCATCCGCATCAGCAACACTAACATGGTTCGGCGCAATGCGAACCAGAACACCCAGTTTCTTATGAACCTGATCAACAATCTCGTATCGCTTTCCACGTCGACATGTCGATAGTAACCAAAGATTGGTGAACTGCGCAGGGAAAGGAGCGGGAATACCGCGGAGGTTGGAATTGCTAATCCATGGGAGAATGTACCATGCTACGAGAGCCACGGCGAGGGCGAGGGGTGCCCAGGGGGAGACCAAGAGTTCTGTGAGAGCCATGATTGTGAGATTTGACGGGGAGGGATATTGGAGGATAACTTGAGGAGTAGGAGGTGAGTATTTGTATCAAGATATAATTACTGGAGCGGATAGTAGGATGCCCCGGATTTACCCCAGATGCGAGTGTTGATGAGCTCCGAGGAAGCCTTTCTTTATTGGGAATAGTGCAGCTTGTTCCTCGGCACTTCAATTGTATGGCCTATAATTGGTCAATGGCAGCCTTCCTTGTATGCCATTGGTTAAGATCTGGTCATAGGCCAATAGATGTTACCTGTGAGATCTATTCAATAATTGCAGACGATGCAACTTCTATGTTTTAATGCTATTAAGTCTTTTTATCTTATCATGTCGTCTCAATAGCCAGTATAGAGGCCGATCTCCAGCGCGATCATTGCCCTTCATCATTTAAACCTGCTGCTGAGAGTTCGGCAATTCAGCGCATCCGATTGGCTCCTGTTCCGCGGAACTGGTCGGCAAATGGGCACGGAAGTCGGGTGCTTGCTGAGAGTATCACGACTATCTTGGTACCGCAAACCTCATCCATAGTGGATCATCAAGTACCTTTTGCAACAGCCTTCCCTCAGTGCCAAATACCACCTCAACACCACCCTCCGGCAAGGTCGGCAGAACAACGTGGCAGTCAGGCAGGATACCCGTGTTAGGGCATCGAATCGCCTCAATCCTATCTCCCAACAAAGGCCCCCATCCCGGGAGTTACACCCAGCAGACAGAGCAAACATGATGGATAGACGGAACGAGGAAACCCAAAGACAAGAGATTCGATCTGAGATATATAGTTTGTAAAATTAAGAGAAATATATATTAGAGTACTGAAGAAATATACCTTTACTACGAAATAGGGAAAACCGGGCAAACCGATAAAAAACCCTACCCCTCCATCACTCCACACCAGATGGTAATGCGATTGCCTAGTGTAGTCCACTTCTTATTGACCCAAGATCACAGCCATGTACCAAAGACCTTCATGTAAATCATCTTGACAACCTGCACCTCTACAGCGTAAAGCACTAATTCAGCTGCCAAGAATCCCACAAAAGTAGGTGCTGGCTGAGCAAAGCTGAACGCCGGCCTGAATGCTGGGATCCAGGGTAGAACGAAACCAATAGCCATGATTGACGCAGTGGAGAATACAAGGATCGGTGCTGCGCGGCTCTGGATAAAGGGAATTTTCGCTGTACGGAGCAGATGCACGATCATTGTCTGGGTGAGAAGACTATCAAAGTGTTAGTGGTGGAAAATGGGAAGAGTTGGGCACAGCTTACCCTTGGAGGAACCAGTGTGTTTGTGCCAGCTTGACGTTATCGTCGGTAGTTCGAATACCGTAGAAGAACCAGTTGAGAGAGAAAGTGCACATGTCGATAACTGAACTTGTGGGACCGAGGACAATGATGAACTTGAGGATATCTGCTCTTGTTAGATATGTCAACAGGGAGAGACGAGAAAACCTACCCCTTGCGTTCCATCGTCGTGGTTGAGTCAGATACTCTTCATCAACGCGATCCCAAGGAATGGCAATCTGACTGATATCATACAGAAGATTCTGGGCGAGAAGCTGAATACTAGTCATCTATTTCCAAGTCAGCATACTCACTGCGAGATTCATGGTAAGCTACTCACCGGCGTAAAAGGTAGCCAAGCACTAGCCGCCAGAATACTAAAAACATTACCAAAGTTGGACGAAGCGACCATCTTGATATACTTGATAGTATTCCCATGCGTAATTCTGCCCAGAATCACACTCCGCACAATGATCGAAAGCCCCTTCTCCGTCAAGATCAAATCCGCACAATCCTTCGCGACTCCGGCTCCAGAGTCAACAGAGATTCCAACATCTGCATCTCGAAGCGCACCACAATCGTTGATCCCGTCGCCGAGCATACCAACGCAGTTACCGGCTTTCTGAAGAGCTAGTACGATCAGGCTCTTCTGCTTGGGCGTCACTTTGGCGAATACACTGCATCGTTCGACGGCGAGGTCGAATTCGTCGGAGTCTTCGAGGAGGGCGAGTTCAGGACCGGAGATGGCCTCTGCGTCGTCGTCCATTGTTTCGGAGTGTTGGAGGAGTTCGAGGGAGCGGCAGATGTTGAGAGCCACAGGGAGGGAGTCGCCGGTCAAGACTTTGACTTGGACACCGAGCTCGGTGAGACTTGCGATGGCGTCTTTCGCGTCGTCCTTGGGAGGATCAGAAAAACTAATCATTCCCTCGAGGGTCATGTTTGTCTCGAGAAGATCGAGCTCATTGACGTGAGACTTTCCAAGAATGCGGGACGCGACGAGAAGAACGCGGTATCCTTCCATATTCTTCTGCATGGCGAGTTTTCTCCATCGAGATTGCATCTCAGTGCTGAGATACTCGCTCTTACCGGCTGAGCGCATCGATGAACAGCGAGTGAGGACTTCGTCGAATGCGCCTTTGACGATGAGGAGGTACTGGCCTGTGATGCCGCGGACGATACAGCCTGAGCGACGACGTTCAAAGTCAAAGGGGATGACACGGACTTGTTCGTAATGGGCGACGCCGACTTCATCGCCATTGGGGAGGTGATAGTTGAGAATAGCCCTGTCCATGTTATTGCCGCTGTTACCTTGGATCTGCGAGTCGACCTTTGCGAGTTCCATGATGTTGAGGACATCTTCGCCTTCGGCATTGGAGTACTTGTGCACGGAGAGCTCATCCTTGGTCAATGTTCCAGTCTACCTCATCGTCAGTATTCAATCAAGTCACTGAACTGGGATGCATACCTTGTCGCTGCAAAGAACACTCATAGCGCCGAGATTCTGAACCGAGTCGAGACGCTTGACGATAGCTTGCTTCTTGGAAAGCTGGTGGGCGGCTCGCGCGAGATTGGCGTTGACGATGGCGGGCAGCATTTCGGGAACAAGACCGACTGCGACACTGATGCTGAAAAGCGCCGCATTCTTCCAGTCTCCTGTTACCTTGCCGGAAATGCACAGAACCTGGACGTTAGTTAGTTTGAGTAGGCGAATCAATTTGGGAAGTACTCACGATAGGAACCATGACGATCATGAAGCCGATGAGCATCCAAGTAACATTGAGAATGCCCTTCTGGAAGGCATTGGGCTGTCTTTTCTTCTCAACCTCCTTGACCATCGTCGCAATCATCGCGTCTGGAACTATTAGCTCAAACAGCGGGAACTGGTTTGCGACACTTACCATCGCCCGTCCTAACAACAAGCCCAACACCATGGCCGCTCACAATATTGGTCCCCATCAGCGCAACGTTACTGAAGTCAAAGATGGAGAAAGCCTCCTTCGCATCATGAGGTCCCGCATCCTTACCCACAGGTTCACTCTCGCCCGTCCAAGCAGACTGACTGATCCGCAAGTAAGAAGACTCGAGGATGAGGCAATCAGCTGGGACGATTGCACCAGGGACCAGAATTACGATATCACCGGGGACGAGGTCAGTCTCGAGAACCGTGCCCTCAGTCCAGGAGAGTTGAAGCTCGTCGGTATATGTTGCTGGTCGACGGACTCGAATCTTGGGAATGATGGCGGATTGAAGGCGAAAGATGGCGACGCCGCTTTGGAATTCCTGCCAGAAGCGCACAGCGACAGAAATAACAATCATGACCATGAGAACAGCAAATCCTTCCTATACCTCATTAGCCCCATCGTCACATCTGCTTGTAACAAAACTCACCCAGCTAGGATCCGGCATCGCAACATTAAGAATCGCCAGAAACATCAACAGGATATTAAACGGGTTCGGAATGACACTCAGCAACAGCATAAACCAAGACTGCGGCTTCCTCGACGAAACAACATTCTGTCCATGAATGCGTTTTCGCGCAGTAGCTTCAGCCTCAGAGATGCCATCGCTGCTCGATACCAAATGCGCAAGCGCCGTATCAGGAGTCATGGACGCAATCCACCGAAGAATATCTTCTGGCGTGCTCTTGGTTGCCCTATCTGGGTTTAGCTGCCATGTCGCGGTTCGCGCGCGGGATTTGCCGTTGCGTAGGCCAAGACGGCCGAGTATGTTGGTGTCGCGGCGGGCCATGGTGTTGGCGGATCATATGTTTTTGATATTCTACACCCAATCTAAACTATCAGTTCAATCCATCTTGCTGCAAAGGTTGGATGGATTCGTACAAAACCTAAGGTGGATCAAAGTCTGCTGCTTCAGACTTGGCAATTCCTCTGAAGAGGAGAAGTTCCAGCGAGTTCTCCAGATTTGCGAAAGGTAGGTAAACTGCAACAAAAGAGTCGTTCATCGAATTGAACAGATTATTTTGGTGTCCTGTAACTAAAGTAGAGTAAAGAAATCTTTTGCAGAAGTTGGGGGGATCAGCGATATATACAAATCATGAACTTGTAAATCTTCTCCTGATAAGAGCCTAAGAAATGGCACACTAGCTAAGAAATGATAAACGAAAATCTTTTCCAAACTAACACGGCCAAGAGACAAAAGCATGTGTTATTGCTTGTGGGGTGACTCATGCCGAGAGTATCCATCTAATAACCTCTCGTATAAAACGTGCCGAATACCCTTGGCGACAAGACCTCCAGAACCGGGCGCGACAGCAAATATCTCATAGCCAAGCGCCAAGTCACTATCAAGCCACCTACATACAAGAGCCGAGTTACGAATAACAAGAAGAACTATGTGGAATGTGGTCATTGATGTGCAACGTTGAACTTGGCAACACTGACAAGAAATTGCCTGACGCAGAATCATGTATCTTCCTCACTGATCCTCAGCGGATTTGGCATCTCCGAGAGAAATTTTCTCATGGAATTCTGAATGGTGTTATATTGCCAAATTACAAAAACACAGCCCAGCGGGTAATGCCGTGATTAACAATTGGCGATCAGGCACTGCCGCACTGCCGCACTGCTGCACAGCCCCGTTGAACTAAACTACCGACCTCCCTTTTTCGCATTTGCGTCTTTTAAGTCTTTGATGGTTTCATGAACGGCACGTCAATATCCGAAGTTGTATGTGATTTTATATAAGAGGTTTGGTGAGGCTTGGGTCTAGACTCTGGGCGATATCGAGGACGCGTAAGCCCGCTAAGAACACAAGGGAGAGCGAATCGTGTTATACCCGGCGTATATGCACGTATACATAAAACCTCCAAGATAAATGCTGATGTAGTGTTCGGGTTTATGGCCAAAGAGCTGTTTTGCTCCAGGTACTCTGGGCGGGATCCAAAGTGTACTTCAATCGCTGATGCAGCCGATCGCTAGAAGCCTGCCAGAACTCGACAGTCTGCGGCGCAACCGCATACACTACCCATCCCTCAGAACTTGGCTCTTGTCCCTCAATCTCATGACCTTTCACGGCTTCCGCCATCTTGGCTTCCAGCTCATGCGGGTCATTAAGTGGTTCGCTCTGCCTCGACACCTTGGCAGTGATCTTGGCCATAGCCGATCGAGCCGTCCAATCCTGCTCACACTCACTTCTAGGCAGGGAGCTTGCTTTACCGCGTAGACGGATCTGTCGTCCAATTTTGGGCCAGTAGAATGTAAGTGCGACGTTATTGTTGGATGAGATCTGGCGGCCTTTGGGGCTGGTGGCTTTGATGGCGAAGTGCCAGCCGCGCTGATCGACGTTCTTGAGGATTAGGACGCGCGCATCAGGGTAGCCTTGCTCATCGACTGTTGAGAGTGTTACGGCGTGAGGTTCGGGGACGCTGGCGGAGATAGCCTCATCAAGCCATGTCTCGAATGCTTGGTGAGGGGTTTCGGGGAATGAAGCGAATTCTGCTTTTGGATGCGATGCTCCTTGTAGGACAGGGAGCGCACGAAGCTTGACTTGGAGTCCGGCGTTTGCCATTGTGAATGATCTTGAACCTATTTTTGGCCGAGGGAAATATTTTAAGCTGGAAGGGCGCTGGTATTAAACAATAGTTGACCTGCTGAGTGTGACTCGCACGATCTGATTGTGGAAGTATCATGGCTGATCACCTAATCCATATCTGATTCATCATGATCCGGTATCGGATTCAATACCCTCATACATTACGCTCTACCGTAAAAGGATCGACCCAAAAACTTTAGCAGTGAGGTTTACTAAGTGAGTTTGTTTTTATTGATTGACTGATCTCGATGGCACCATTACATCTAAACGACATACCTGAAAATTAAGTCTTAGCTATGACCCTCGAGTTATTAGTGATCTGACTAGTCCTCTGACCTTTCCTGGGCATAAATAAGCTGATCTATTGGAATTTTAGATTTCTAACTTGTTGTAGAGCGGTGAACAGGTCGAAGAATTTTTCGACAGATATGTAGACCCAGTAAAGAAAGCGGCTACATGAGTGCAATACGCCTCCTTGGAGATTTGATACACAATAGGAATGACGTCAAGCATTTCGTCAGTGATTCAGACCGTCTTGGAAAAGTCTATCATTTATCCATGTCTATTTTTAGCATTCGATTAATGTAGAGCCGTAGGTCGTTGCGCCTCCAAAACATGAGCTTTGTATACACTGAACAAGCTGCCTCGGTACTGACTGACAAAGATCAGCCTTGGGTATGCTGTGGTGCTTCAAGAGACGCAGTCAACGGCGCCTCATCCTTGTAAAGGGCCTTTACTGGTTCACAAGCTTGCGAAGAGAAGACTCAATCTGACTCTCCTTATCCCCCAGTCGTCCAACCTCCGTGCCCTAAAAGCTTATTAATTCAGATCTAAATATAGCGCAAATTCTTCAACTTACACTCTTGACCTTGACGACAGTAGGAACGCCATTGATGTTATAAGGCGGAAGGCGATACTTGTTCTTAGGAGTAGCCCTCCACTCCTCACGCGAACCCACGCGGACGATGTAAGCGGTAGGATCAGAAGCCCCGCCAAAGACAGCGTTTAGCGCGGGGAGAGCATCACGGCAGTCGGGACACCATGAGGGCTCGCCTGAGGCGAAGTAGACGACGTAGTGAGTGTCGGTGGAGGTCGGTGGGGTGTTGGCGTCGATGAGAGGCATTTTGGCGGTGTTGCTGGTGATGATTTTTTGTAGGTGATGAAGGGGAGAGTAGAGTTAATGATGGGTTTTTGTGCAGGATTGAAGGATTAAATGGAGGAGAGTCGAAGTTTAATCGGCTTGATATGTCAGCGAAGATTCTCGAGCAAGGCGCAGAGTCGCGAAAACTTAACCGCCTCTTGATGACTAAGACAGTGCGTGGCTTTATTGACACATGCTAATGGGGTCAAAAGTGGTGGTAAACGACAGTGCGCGCTTATTATCCTGGTACTTTTTCAAGCCTGTCAAATCCCTCTCGCATGTCTTCCTAGAATGCTGACCTGCTGATGAAGCCTTGTACATTTAAATCGTTACTAATATGCCATCTTGGTGAACATCGCCGCGCCCTCAGTTACGAAAATGAGCACAGTGAAGTGAGCGGGGCTCATCGTATGACGAAAAGTCTGAATGGATGTCGTGATGATGCACCTTTCTGGAGAAGCATTTATCTTCAAAATCTATTAGACATCTACAAGGTCTCAGTGCATCGGTCCAGATCACCAGCTAACTGAGCCCCAAAGAGTTTGAAGGAAAAGAGGATCGCAGAAAATCATGCATTTCAGACATATTCATTCATTTCGTCAGTGCAGCACCTGCCCACGATCTACATGGTATATCATAACTCATAATCCTCCCATCACTTAAGAAGCTTCCAGGAACCAGTCTCAGCCCAGATCCTTGCATACCACTGATGCAGCTCAGTAATCCACGGGGACATAGGGCCCTTGTTTCCCGCGACCTTACCTTCGCTGGAGAACAAAACACTCTTGAGGCGCAACTCAACCTCCTCGTGCGTCTTGTCGATAGTAGCGCTGATCTGGAAGAGACCGTCAGAGGGGCGCAGGGGCTGGTTGCGCGGTGAGTCGCCGCAGCGCACGGTGATGGACGTAGGAGTCTTCTCAACCACTTCGAAATGATCAGTGATGATAGCGCCTTTGTCGTAAGTGCTTGTGGCGAGTTGTTCAGGATCCCAGAGCTGATGCTCTGTCTCGGGACCTCGGTACTTCAATTGCGCGTAGCGACGCTGAATAGCGAAGCCTAAATCGGTGAGCGATAACTTGAAACTCAATGAGACAAGGTCACTTACCCCAACCACTCCAGACTCCACGACAGAACTCAAGCGTCAAATCATTGTTATTCTGCAACAGCTCCGGACGAATCTTGCTAAAGGGAATGCGCTTGATGACGACATCCTGGGTAGCAGGGTTACCATTCGGATTAGCCCTCCTAAAGAGTCGAGAGGACCAGATGGGGTCGTTGGCGGGGAGAGGGGAGATGACGGGGTTTTGAGAGGCGAGGTACGCGGCGGCTGTGGAAGTGCCCAACAGGCCGGTAAAGACTGTTTTTCTGGCCAAGCGGAAGATGCCCATGGTGAGTGAGTGGTTTTGAGGGTGAAAATGAGGTGAGGTGAAATGAAGATTTGAGGTTGAGAGAGATAAGAAGCGCGTTTAATTTTCGGGTGGGTAATTCATGCTTGTGGGTGGAGAGAAGTCCACTTTTTGATTGGTTGTGGGAGAATGCATCATGCGACCAGGAGCATTGCTGTGCATAAAAGTGGCTGGGAATAGCATCAAATCACATGCTTCGATGCAGCTTATCATGCATTTCACATCATACCATGGGTTAAAGACTCTTATTTCAGCATCGACCATCAGAATATCTAGTAGCTAGAAGTCAGGTGATGATGATTCTATGCTTAGCCCTGCTACTCCCAATTGCCCTTCTCATCAAACTTGACCAAGTTTCCGCTCAACAGCGCATGCTGAAGCGCCCTACCAATATTCATGACCTGAATTCCTCCCTCAATAGGCAAAGGAACCGGCTTATCCTTCAACACTGCATCCGTAAATTTATTAGCCTCCAGCGCAAACGCATCCTCGAATCGCTGCCAATACTCAGGCTGCACCTCATGACGAATACCAAGCTTATCAGCAAGAACGACATTGTTAGCCTTGGGAACAACATTGACTGAAATCTTGCCAGTCTTCCCAGTGATTTCAGTGCAGACGTCATGGCCGTGGGCTTGGGTTCGGGAACAGTAGAAGTAAGCGATCTTACCGCCCCAGAATTCGACGACGCCGACCGCATTGTCGACGTCGTTGAGGTCTTTGAGCTCGGGGTGGTGTTGGAGAGTTCCGGTTGCCCAGCATGCTTTGGGGATGGGGTTGCCGAGGTACCAAAGTGACAAGTCGATGTCGTGAATGGCGCAGTCGACGAAAATGCCGCCGTTGCGAGACGCGTAACGGACGAAGAAACCAGTCTCATCAAGAAGATCACAGGTGTTGGATCGAACCATGAATGGCTTCCCGATGGCCTTGTCGTTGTAGATCTTGGTAGCGGCATCACGGTATGAAGCGTCAAAACGACGAGAGAACCCTGCCATGACCTTCAGGTGAGGCTTCTTCTTTGCTGCATCAACGACAGTTTGAGCCTATTTTCACGGTTAACAAAGTGTCAGTAAAAGAAATTGGGGCGACAGGTACCTCGGCCATATCAGTGCTCAAAGGCTTCTCGCAAAGAACATGCAGTCCTTTGGCGATGGCTGCAAGAGACTGACTGGAATGCACATCGGTGCTGGTAGAAATCCAAACAGCTTGAAGTCCAGGATGATTGAGCATCTCATCATAGCTATCATACACCCCGATGTCGAATTCTTTGTACTCTTCGTTCTCCTTGGCCCACTTAACCTCGTGCTCCATCGAGCTGCATACTGCGACAACTCGAGCACGAGGTACCCTATACAGAAGAGTGTGGACGTGTCGCTTGCCCTGGTTCTAGTTAGTAAATTTGATTTGGGTAGGGAAATAAATATTTACCATGCGGCCAAGGCCAACAACCGCGATATTCAAGGTGTGAGACATATTGTAAGATATGAAAAACAGAGGGGACAACTGGAGGAACTTTTTGTGAGGCTGGGTTGGATGAGGATATTGAAGAGATGGAGGAAGGAAGCGACCTCTTTATACCTCTCTGACTCTCGTCTTCATACCTGTTATGCGAGAGTTCATACTCATCTTGCGAACTATCTCCGAATATCTCGTCATGATAGACTTGATCATACTAAGATGCCAGCAAATACTTACCTAGCTGAGCAGATGTCGCCGAAGTCCTGACGCCGCGACTACTATATTCAGAAATACTGCGGTGGTAGCTGGCTAATTAGGTAATCAAGCCATTGAAGCTAGCTTTATTTGGCAGAACTCGGCGACTGCGCTAAGGATTGCCGCATTTAGTTCTTTGGCCTCAACGTAGATGTCGGAGTAATCCATCATTATAACATCAAAACAGACATCCAATACTCTACAACTCAACTTGCATACAGGCAGAATGAGTAAAGATGATCAGTAGTGTGATTTAATACAAATCTATTAAACGCTAAGGGGGTTTTGTTTTTAGAATTTTGCTAGTTATAGGTAGGCTGTAAAAGAATTATATGATATTCAGGAGCTTAAGGTTTATGAAAATAAGATGCTATGAATATTAGAGCTACTAGGCCTGCCGCATAGAGGCATATGCATAGTGTGCCATTAAATATAGAAAAAACGACCATTTTTGCATTCTCGATATTTAAACTAGATATAGAACATCGTATCTCTCAGCTTTTGATGAATTTGTACATCATCAGGACCTAGCTGCCCGGTTCCTCCAGCTGCCGAAGTTCCAGTAACGGACGGGGCTGCACTTGGCGACGGCGTGTCAAAAAGACTAGCCAAATAGCACCGCGCGCGCTCGCACGCGATATCAGCATAGTACGCTGGGGGGCATAGACTAACAGCCTTGGTGGCGCGGCCGAACAGGTAGCACATATTGTGTGTGAGATCCTCTACGATATCGGCGATGGTCTGAAATGGAGGCGGAATCGACTTCGCATAAATCTGCCGGAATATCTCATCATGCACGATGTAGTAGTGACATGGGCGTGCGGTCCCTTGAAGTGCAGCGTGGGCCTGCAGGAAGAAATCCCAGTTCCGCGCTTCAGTCACTCCGCGGTCGACGACGGTACCAGGTTTAGTATTGCCGGATCTATCGCAGTCTTTCTCGGTGGTGGGATAGAATCTCGTTTTGTGTCTCTTGCCACAGACTATAATAGTGAAGCGCGGAAGGCCTTTTTTGGTATCAGCTGCTGGGTACATCTGCTCGCATGCGCGGCGGAGTTGAGGAAGCTCTTGCGAGAGAACCATGTCATATTGGCCTTCGGAGACTCCATCGCGGTATATGAGAATATTCTCCGGGAAAGTGGCGTGTTTGCCCTTTGTTTTCCAGAGGCCAAGACGAGATTTAAGCATCTCTGTGAGATCGTCCACGTTCTCTTGTCTCGCGCGCTGTATGCGCAAAGTTGCGGGCCATTGACCTAGGAACTTGTCAATGGAAGACACCATTGCGGAGACAGAAGGCGCGTTGGAAGACGAGCCAGGTGAGGGATGCGTGACGTCGATGCCGACAACCATTGTCTTGTCCTGGTCGATGATGCCGAGATTCTTGTTCTCCACCCTCTGATTGATGCCGCCAAGCTTGAGATTGAACTTCAAAGCGACATTGTTCATATATTGGTCGCGACCCCGGTCTTTTGCTAGTTTGGAACCCACCGAGCAGATAGTGTGGATGCCGTAGCTCTTGTCGGCCATCGTCTTGATGCGCTTGTATATTGGCATGTTTGCTCCGGGCAGGATGATGAAAAGCAGATCTAAAGCTCGAGCGGCACGTTCTAAAGTTGGACCGAGCGCGGGATCGTCTTGATGTTGAAGTTGGAGGCGTTGACCTGGAAATGGCTGAGCTGCGTTGACGCCAATTTTCTGTAGAGCGGTATGGAACTCATTCATAACGGCCCGCGAGCTTTGCTGGTCGAACGAGTCGTGCATCCCAGGAATAGAGATCACCAGGTATGACCATTTAGCAAGTGACGCGCCAATGTTAAATCGAATATCCAACATGTTCCAACTACCGAAGCGGAGATCAGCGGCCTTGTTGTTCTTGTAGATAACCTTTGGGCCAAAAAGGATGCGACCTGGAACTTTGATGAGTCCCGGTGCAATCTTTAGGCCGAAAGAACGCTGAACACCATTAGCAAGTAATATACAAAATTTGAAGAGAAAGCGCACCAAAAGTATGTTGGTGTTCTCATCGAGACCAACAGTCTTCAAACCTTCATTATAAATGGAGTTCGCATTTTCCCACGGCTTTCGAACAGCGTGGCGAATCATCTGTTGCGCTTGGTTGACGCTGAGTTTCGACTTGGAGGGCTGACCTGGGAGGACAATGCAGACCTCTGCTGGGAGATACATCGGATTGCCTCTGTTGCCACAGTTAACCAACGGAAGTTGAGGATTTTGTAGAACTAGATTGTATGCTGCGTCACGGTCAGTGAAGCTTTATGGAGTCATGAAGAGTGAGAATAACTTATTCTGAAAAAGTCAAACACAGTGATATACTTCCCAGAGGTAGAGGCTGCTGAGCTCTCTGCCTGAGCCTTACCCTTCCCTTTGCCCTTCCCTTTCGCGCCTCCCTTGGCTACCGGCTTAGGTACGCCGGTAGAGCTGGCTTCACCATCGAGCCAGAACTCCACATCTTTGGCACCAGCCCCATGCTGTCTAACACGCGGTGGGTGGGCCAAGCCATGTCCATCGTCCTTCCTAGCAAGCCCGAAGATAGTTTTGACACGGGGAATGACTTCATTCGCTTTGTTACGCTTCTCGGGAAGATGCGTTGTCTGTATGCGAACCAATTTGAGAAACCTTTCCAACATGACGGTGCTGTGCAGTCCGTAACCTTTCATGAGCGCCGGCAAAGGAACAGCCTGGTAAAATGCTCCATGGCTCACGTTGATGTTGACAAGAATGCGACAAGTCGCTACACGCACGCTCGAAAAGAAGCCTCGAATGATTTCCAAACCAGAGCCGATGTCTCCTCTGGCTGCTTCACTGCTGAGAGAAAAGGACTTTGTCGATCCAATTGTGACGAGATTCTTTGCCGATTTGGCATAGTGGTTCAAAAAGATATTCAGAGCCTGCGTCAACTCCTGCTTATCTACCAATGACTGGTTGAGGCTGGTTGAGTTCAAGTAATTGACCAACTCGCCGACGTCTAAAGTTTTCGTATATTGGACACGAACTTTGTATACGGTAGCCCTAGCAGTCGGTTCGTCTTCGCCTTCTGAGCGATAGGGGACCTCAACGAGGACCTCGTCCTGCGAAAACTTGGTTTTGGAGACAAGAGCAGACCTGAAGTCCGTTGCCATGTCGCCCTGTTGGGCTGCGAATTCCGGCGCTTGGAGTAGTAGCTGCACAACCCGGAAATGTTTCTTGCCCGCAGCTGCAGGGCTGATCTGGATATCGTATCGATGCAAGGTCAAGTTCGACGGCGGCAATAATTCGACGTAGTTGGCCGTAAGTTCAACCTTGGTACCCCTAGTGCCATATCCTGGACGGCTAGGAAAGCCTTCGGTTAGCGCTAGGCTATTAAGATCGAGCTTGCTTTTTGTCGCTGGGTGTAATGTATCTTCGACGTTTGCAACCTGTGAGTTTAGGCCTTGGGAGTTGCTATAGCATCGACACAATTAGCATCAGGTACAATCTTGACTTTGGTCCGTATGGTTCTTACGGAAAGATCTGGATAGTCTGCTGACCACCGCCAGTCTGCCTTCCATATCCTCCTCTTCCATCTCCAGCTTGTCCTCTACTACTGCCTGTATCGCCTCGAAAAGTGCCGCGGCCCCCCCAACCTCCATAGGTGCCGCGGCCACCTCTTCCCCCGCCTCTTCCCCGACTTCCACGATCTCCACCACCTCTGTTCCCGCTAGACATGGTATTAACTGGTTGAGCTGGGACACCAAGCGAGATATAGAAGCAAGTGATCCGGAAGATGTCGAAGGAGATTGAATGAGAAGCAGCGATGCGGGGTATTGAGTGACTGCTATTCCGTGTAGTGGCTGTGGCCTGAAGCAGGTTGGCCAACAGCTGAGTCGCTCTGACGTAAGTTCAACCCCTCTTTGCCAATGCCCAAACAGCAGGCCACGGTGCCCAGACTATCTGGTTTATTCTCCAACCGTACTTTAGTTGGTGCAGTTTTGTAGTCACACTGGAGTTGAATTCCCTACTCGCCTGTCGCAAATGTAGTTTAGCTGCGGCGGGTTTCTCGTTTACACTCTTGAGTAGGGACTTTTAAGGCACATATTTGTCTGGGCCACATGCTTATCAAGCAGGCATGTTATAGATGTTTACTTATTAGGCATCACTGCATTCTGACCACCATATGTTATTGGCTCAGCTTTATCTTCCCCTCCTTTTATCAGGCCGCACTTTCAATCCTACCTTCTGTAACTTCTTGTCTCGCGTAATATTTCTGTTTCAAGGCCTATTCTAAGTTACAGATTCATGACAGTCCTTAAACTCCGACACCATTAATTCACAGCATTGGATAAAGCAGGCCTTCCTTGCGTAACAGCAAATCACTAGCTCAGTATTCGGCTGAGGGCAATCAATGGCAGTGCATATTTGTTCACGATGCAGTGCCATCAGATGGCCATTAATAGCCCAGAAATCAGGCAATTACCAACAAAGGGACGAGTTCAATATCGCAGTCAATGACTCGCACGAGGAGCTGCAGTCATCTGCCTGTGAGGTTTGTCAGCTATTCGCTTTACTGAAACCGTCGGCTCTAGACACTTCAACATGCTCCCTACGGGCAGTCCCTTTGAGCAAGCTTTTCACAAATCGCTATGCTTACGAACATCCTTTACGACCAGACACGAGCCTACTATTTATTGACTCGGAAATGAATGAGCCACGCCCTGATAGGCGAAGGCATATGGGCCACGTTATAGCAGTTGAACCATCACCTGAAGCATCTCCTATCCCTGAACTCCGACGCTTCAACCATGAGACAATCGATTTTCAGCAGATCAAGTACTGGATCAAATACTGCAACAAAAATCACCTGCAGCACTGCAAACCAGACAAATTCACTCTACCACCAAACTTTAAAGTCATCGACTGCAGGGAGCCAGAAGATATCAACCGCAAGAAACCAACTGTTGTATCCGTGGGTGGCGATTGCGAATATGCTGCATTGTCATACGTCTGGGGCAATATAGAAGACGAATTTCCCCAAGTCGTCAAGGACAGCATCAAGGTAGCTCGTCAACTCAACTGCGAATATTTATGGGTCGATCGGCTTGTAGGTTGGATGAATATAGAATGACAGGAGCTAATACTTTGCAGTGCATCAATCAAGACCCCGAAGACCCCAATAAGCAAGAACAGATAAACAAGATGGATGCGATATATTCCCGAGCAATTTTCACGATTATCGACGCCGCTGGAACAAACTGCAATTCCGGCTTGGCCGGCATAACTTTCCCTCGCATATCCAGCCCAAAACAACGATGCGTAGAGGTTGATGGCGTAAAGCTCACCTACGTCGGTACACCTCCCGCAGAAAAGATCCAGTCCAGTATATGGGGTTCTCGTGGTTGGACATATCAGGAAGGCATTCTATCACACAGGCGAATCTTTTTCACCAATGAGCAAGTCCTATTTCAGTGCAATAATATGACGTGTCTCGAATCATTTGCTATTCCCATGGATGTCTTGCACAGACTTGATATCCCCAATACGAAGAAAAAGCCCATCCTTAAGGATACTGAGCCTCTTTTTCTGCCTCTTAAGGAAATTGGGACGCATTTAATGGAGTTTAGTAAGAGAAACCTTAGGCATGACAGAGATGCTCTAGATGCTTTTTCAGGGGTTCTGAACGCCTGTCACAGAGAAGAGGGATATTTCCACTTCCTAGGAAACCCGCTTATTCGTAAAAAGAAGGGTTGGCGTTGGATGATTAATGCTTGGTACCATGTCAAGCCTGGAGCTAGAAAGGCCGATTTCCCTAGCTGGTCTTGGACTGGTTGGAAAGGCGAAATCACGATGACCAGCTATGATACTCCGGACCATGACCTTCGATTGCTCAGGGAAGATGAATGTTCAGTCTCTCTCGATGATTTCAAGACGGCGTACAACACGAACCTTTCACAACTCATGAAACCCGTCATTCAACTAGAAGGGATGATGACAATGATGTCGTTCGAACTCATTAAATGGGGTTCAGAGACAACTCTTCCAAACATGATGTTCAGTCAAACGGTGGTGCAGGATGGCCCTTGGGCTATACTTCCGTTAACAACCGATATTACGTGCTACTCGTTCCTATACTTGGATAACGAAGCACGGACGGGCATTTTCCAACTCAAGCTTCCAATCATGGTGCTGGAGTTTGGGGTCAGTTCGCAGAAACACAACCTTATCATACTGGTGTTGAGGGAAAAGGGTGATCTGTACGAACGAGTTGGAATGGTTAACATACGGGGCGGGTTCGAGTCTAGTAATAAAGCTAGAAAAGCACCAGCAAAGCTAACTATGTACAAAGACAAAAGTGGAAGATGGATGACCCGGGCACCAATATCTAATCCCTGCGATTGTATCTGGCAGAAGGATCTCGAGAAGAAGACTATCGTGTTGCAATAGAACAGGTTATAGGACAATTTCCAAGGCTGGATTTGGGGGCTGGGTCACGCTCGGGAGTTTGAAGATAATTGGTATTAAAGAATTGAAGTCGGTTATTATACTTTATGGAATTTATTGCCATGTTTTAAGTAAGTTTAGGTTAACTAATTAAGGTTCAGGAATACCAAGTGGTACCGTAGTGTGCATAACAAAATCATTCTAACATAGTACTAAGGTTGTATCAATATAACAAAACATGTAGCATAAGACCAGCAAATACAACATGGTTTCTTCAATTGAACCCATGAGACTTAATAAAACTCGCTATGACTTATAATATCGCTCTCTCAAAGCTTTGGGTAACGGCCAAGCCTGGCAATCCTTAAACATCTGAACCGTCTTCTTAAGTGCCTCTTGTTCCCATGAATCGGTGAAGTAGCTCCCGTACATTTGAATAGCTAGGATGGCATTTACGAGACCTGGCTGGGTATCGGGATGTTGGACGGCAGTGCCGCAGACTTGAAGGACTAGGTTTCGCACTTCGCCTTCAGCTTTGCGATATGCGGTGCGTACATCCTCGGCTTGTCTAGAGGGATTAGTGTAAGCATGGGCTCGGGCGTTGGAGGGCTTACGAGAGAAGAGGTGACTCTGCGATGAGAATCATCTTTGCTATCATCATGTGTTGCATGCCTGTGAGCGCGATCGCTGAAGCATACCACATCGTTGGGAACACCTCTCCTAGAACTCGGTCTGGTGGTTGATGAAGAATTGGTTCGAAGCGGCCGGTCACATACTGCTCAAGGTATTCCTCCTGTTCTTTAAGCTTGCCTACCCGTCAAGCCATTAGCACTTGGACCCTATAAGAAGCAAGAGAACACTCACGCCATCCACTCTCCGGCTTGTCGCCAAATAACCATTTTGTGACTTGACTCGTGTGGAAGACGATTCTATTCGCTGGAGATATATCCGACCACTCAGCAGGTGGATCGACCATTTGAGCTGGATATCCTTCCCGAAGAGCATAGTAGACTTCTTGCCGCAAAGCAACCCAGTAAGATGCAATAAGCAGTTCTCGGCGGTTAGCAAGATCATCCGAGGTGAGACTTCGTAGAACAGCGTTCAAGATCGCAAGGAAGTTTACACCCTCATCTGGGCGAGTATCGAGAGCAGGATCTTCATCTTCATCATCTAACTCCTCAAAGTGACGTAGAATCACAGCCGTTGTCACGATGAGTTCTCGGGTCTCTCCGTCCTGTGTAGTGTGAAAGTCTTTGAGGACTGGTATACACTTAAGCATATACTCAACTGCTGAGTGTGAACTAAGATTCGGTAATGGCTGGCCGCGATATACGATTCCTCGAGGTGTCTTGTACTTTTCAACACGGCATAAATGTCGTGCGGACATTGCTAATATGGCATTTAGTAAAGGGGGATATCGCCTGGCTCGTTCCGGAACAACCAGTTGGTATCTTCGCTGCGGATCAACCAGATCGAACTAGACGGTCAGTATCGGCATTCCGACTCAGTGATACCGAACTCACCCAATGGGACAACTCTTCTATGAAATATCGTAAGAGACACGCTTCTTGGACACCTTCCAAGGGCAAGTCTCGTTGATGAGGTGGTTCTAACGCATGCAGTAGGCCGCCCCAAGAAGGACCGCGTTGAGATAGTGCTAGTGGGTGCTGGGACGGTTGAGTTTGAAAGGCTGGCAGGGCTGAAGCCTGAGGGTGCCCGCCACGGGAAGTGGATAGACTTTCTGGAACTGTCGAATTGAAATATGTTGAATCTCCTAGTGCAAAGTCTAGTGTCCTGCCTGATGTTTTGTCGTTGTTTAATGCCGGGCGGCTTGCGATGTTTGTTGATGATGGTGAACCTTCATCGGCTAAAGCGATTCTCTGTGTGGCTCGCCGCGAACTTGTTTGAAGACGAACTTTTCAACAGTTAGCTACTTTTTCTGGGATTCTCATATAACGGGCACTTACACTCTTTGGCACTACTGTTGACCCAATTCTGCGACCCTGAGAACTTGGCGTCGTACTTTGCCGATGAGCCATCTCTGAACTGTCGATTGCGTCCCAGCCGGACACACTCTAGCCCTTTCTTGAGACATCGTGCGCATACAGCATCATCACCAGCACCTAGGACCTCACGTTAGACTTTGAGCTCGGTTTTTCATGGTTTCTGAGTTCT
Organism: Fusarium proliferatum ET1; assembly: GCF_900067095.1. Classification (NCBI taxonomy): domain Eukaryota; kingdom Fungi; phylum Ascomycota; class Sordariomycetes; order Hypocreales; family Nectriaceae; genus Fusarium; species Fusarium proliferatum. Next base: position 2,980,388 of record NW_022194795.1, on the reverse strand, counting down.
GTTGACGGAAGCAGACAGACATTTGAGGTGTTTGCCTAAAATGGGAAATATGCGTTAGTCATGCGGCTTTGTACTGGACTTCTTACTTACTTTTGCATTCTGTACAAGGGTTTTTAGGTACCTGCATGTCGATACTGCTTGACTAGTGACCTATCTATCTCCAGCATAGAAGAAGAGAGTAGGAATCGCCGAGATTTGACGTGGAGGGCGGGGTTGGCAAATCATCGCCGATACATTCCCGAAATGGTAATCAATCGACGCTAGGTTGAATTTGGATACAGCATCATGTGTAAATAATTCCTTCCATTGATCACAAATATCTAATCAACCGGTAAGAATAAATAGCCGTTATTGGCGTTTCGTTTTAGACGGCATTAGCATTATTTGAGTCTCAGCAGAGTTTTCGTGTACTCGGGGCAAGCTAACGACGTGCAGGTATTGGTTCAGCCGAAAGCCCAAAAGCAGGCTTAGATATCACATCACTCCGCCAGCTTGCATTTAGGAGCTTTCAATTGGACGCCTCTTGGTGATAATTAACTTACATATTGATGCCTAAATCACATTTCCCCGCTCTGGTCACCTTAATGTGGTTATCTTTCTGCTTCCGAAATGCTTTCAGCTTTGCAATTCTATCGCTAAGACTACCTCTCAAAATATCATTACAACCACCAACTCAAGTGTTCAGAACAAATTTGAAGCCTCAGGTCATAGCAGAAAACAAGAAAGGGATAGAACTATCAGTCGTTGGCGGCTGAGAATCACCATGGCCTCTTCACGCGGAAACTCGGACCAGTCAGCTTCCCTCATGTCTCAAGACGGACAGCCCAGTACTGCCGTTGGGTTCTAACAGCAAGGTACAGTAGACTGGACCAGCGTACTGAGTGGGAGCATCACATTCTCTGTCGACGTACTATCACGATTATCACAAGCTGGTATCGAAGGATTCACTCTCTGCGCTGCCAGGGCAATCTTTTCCAACGTCAAGCTGGGTCCAAATGGTGAATTGCGTCTCCACCGAGCCCTCGATAGACTCGGTGCTTTCCCGTCTTTTGGGAAAGCGCTATGGTTTGGTTTCGGGGTGAAGCATATCATATGGAGTATGCAGGAGTCTAAAGAAGGCCTGAACTGTCTTGGAATCTGTGCCTGCTTGACAGAGGGATTCTCCACAATTGACGCTGCAAGGGTTATAAGAGAGCTTTTCCTTCTATATAATCCGCCGGCTGAGCTTACCCCTACGTTGATGCAGTGGGTCGCTCTAGTTGAATCTTCAGGGGGGCTGCTCGCCTCGTCGGAGTTTGGCTTGGTATTACATGGTCTTACGAAGCTTTGCCTGGTAGACGGCCAAACTTGCCGACAGGGTTCAGGATCACCAAAAGACATTGCCTTAGTGTTGAAAGAAGTCTTTGAAGTCTCGGCGGGACGCCTCGACCGTCTTTTCGTGTCGGGTGGAGCAGGTTGCGCTTGGATTGCCTCTATAGCCCATTGGCTTCTGGACCTCCGAGTGGAGGTCCAAGACCAGAATGGCACGATTATCTATCGACCTGACGGCACTCGAAGTGAATCCTCTTCAGATTCTCAGCTTATCATCACTTATTATCGAGGGCATTCAAGCGAGTTGCTTCGAGTTAACAGAAAGTGCTATGTTATTCCTACCGGGGAGGGACTATTCGGTCATTCGGAAGATACATATATCATTTCCTGTGGCCGAGTTTCATGGGAGACCTGTCTGGTTGATACTTTTGGTGGCCCTATGAGGTTCCTTCTGCAGACTCAAGCTCGGAGCGCTGGGGCTTGCTTGGGCTCTGCCGCGCGCATATTTCTGGCTTTCTTGAGAGATGGCGAGGGCCATTCGAAACCTTTAACGGCAGAGGGTTCTTCGCCAATATCAGAATCCAGCTATGGGAGGGGTTTTCATCTACTAGCTCGTCGCCTTCTTCCAGAGCTTGGACAGAACCCAGTATTACACCAGGCGATGGAGGAGGCTATGAACAAAGGATACTTAGACGCTGCGAAACGGTTTACTCAATCTTTTACTTCCTTGGGTCAGCTATGTTCATGCATGGACTGCCGCCCATATGCGGATAATGAGAGACAGTACACCGACTTCTGCTTGCCCACATTGATACTCACTATTTGTACCCTCGTCAGAGTTATGTCGACTATCAACATGCAACAACATCTTGGAGTACAGCCGACACGCTCTGGTTTAGAGAGCCTATACTGGCTTCAGAAAAAGTTTACTACCGGCCTAAGAGACACGGACAACGACCTGGCTGGCATCGACTTACTTGGATACTGGCCTAAGCATACTCTGGTGTTGGCCCAGATACTTTTCACGGGACGACAACATGATAGAGTTTGGGGCAGTCACTCTGTCGTTGCAGTTTCGCACAGTGGGCTTTGTTTCTATCTCAATCCTGTGACGGAGATCACATCTGACCCTCAGAGAGCATGTCTCCTGACCGTTGTTCCTGGTAAGATCGCATGGAACAACTTTATGTACGACATGGTATATGATCAAAACCCAGAAAAGACTTCTACCGGCAAGTCCAGTGGCTACGATGCACTCTCCATGACGGCTATAACGACGTATGACGACCTAGCTGATAGTTCGAGTCATGGTCTCGATGCCGAACTCATTATTGAGGAGGTGTTTCCAGAAAGCGCCAGGCTTTCTGCCATCTACCGGGTTTCAACCCCAGCATTCCCAGGCCGACGTTTCTCGGTAGGGGCTGCAGAAATTTGGGAGTGGCTCAACTATGCTTTCACGGCTGCAAGTTGTGAGGGCAAGACGTGTGAGTCGCTCAATGGGTTCCAATCTCTTCTTGTCGAAGGCGAAGGGTATCTTCTTCCGACACCAGATTGGCGGACGACATGTCTCCCTATCATGCGAGTATTGTCTACAAACGATGTTTCAGTATGGATTGCTCTTACACAACATTATCTTCCGACATCCGTCAATGTGGTCGATGAGAGGCCAGTGTCCTTATTATGTAGGCTACAGGGCAAGCAATGTATTAGGTGTTGCATGGTGAATACAGAAGTCGCAAAGGTGAGTTCAGACCGACGTGATAAGTGTTCTGTATGTATTATCACTTCAGTATAAATTTTGGAACTCGGGGAACATGAGAAGTCATCTCAATGTTGAGAATGTAATGATGGGATGTAGCTTGGTCCAGAGTCTCAATACAGAAATCTTCTCAGTGCACTAGCGAGCATAGACTCCTTTCGCCATTCTGGGCATTGTAGGCGAAGGTCCCGCCGCACACCATAACCCCCACTAAGTCAGCATCCAAATCACTAGCACAAAAGCTTGGCCTTGGAGAACGAGCCAAACAGTACAAGCTCCTCGCCAATAAGGCCCCGCGGACAAACCTCCCTGCTTGCTTCAGCGGGCCCGGTTCGCCTCCCGCAGCCGCGGCCTATCGATCCTTTCCGAGACTAAACCCAATCGAGCAACAATTATAGATTCGCTATCACGACAGTCGATGTCGTTATCAGATATTATCGGGTATCCCACTTGTTTTGCGTATGAGACAATCACATCCCCGTTATTGCGAAACGGGAATTGTGAGTGGTTTCATTGGTCTGAACAGACGATGTGTTTCCTGAAATGGAGGGTTGAGTCGGGGAGGCGCCGGTAGTTTTAAGGTGTTTGTTTAAAGCTGGGAGGATTGACTTGGAGTTCGGCGAATTTGTGGAGGAGAATGGAGAGTGTTGATGGAGATCCTGGAGGATTTATTGGTGAGGTCGTAAGAATCGCTGGGTTGGACATCCACCTCGATACACGGCAGGATGGCTGGTCGTTGTATGGCATTTAGCGTACTCGTCCTGTACAGCTCCCTTATCTAGATTAACAAATTCGCACTTCAAAATTCAAGAAAATGCTTACCAAGTTCCCTCCCCTGCTGCCGAAGTGACACAATGCACTACAACGTTATACAACCCCCGTCCAGACCAACCCATTCCTCGCCACCAACAGTTACCCAAGTCCGCAAACAAGGCTCATCCCGCGCGGAGATCCTGCCTCTTGAGTGGATGTTCTTTTAAGCATACGACTATTCGGATTTACAGGGTGGGATTTCCAACGGGGAGCCCGAGTCTTGGTGCAGTCATGTCAAGATCCCCAAGAATTGTGTCATCCTGCACCACGGTCGCACAGACGATCCATGTTTATATAGCTCAATCTCTCGTCGCACGTTTTACTTCCCCTCATCGGCATACCAATATCTTTATATCGGTCAATTTTCGCGAGTGATCGCATTCTGCTGGTTATCCCTCTTGTCAATCGCGAATCCGGCGCAATGGGCTTCTCAAACTTTTTTGAAAGCCAGAAAACCACGGCTACCGTCTCGGCGGACCCTGAGGCCAGCGACTCTGAGCCTTCGGTCATTCACGAGGGCGATCTCGCGTACACACGCGTCAAGGGCGGCAATGGCTCTAAACCTTCGTACCAAGAAGCCGTCGGTGCACCTGTTGAATCGCACTCGCCGCTTGGATACAACGTCGGTTGGCTTACGGTTATCTTCCTCAATGTTAACATGATGATTGGAACTGGTATCTTTTCTACTCGTACGTATTCTACATTACGCAAGAGGGGTATAAGCGACTAATGATGTGCAGCTTCGAGTATTCTTAACCGTGCTGGGTCTGTCGGCCTGGCGCTGATCATCTGGTTCATCGGCTTCATCATGGCTGCGTCTGGTTTCAGTGTTTACCTGGAATTAGCGAGTTACTTTCCTAATCGCAGCGGTTCAGAGGTTGTGTATCTTGAGCAGGCGTATCCTCGGCCTAAGCACTTCTTCCCTGTCACATTTGCTGTCCAGTCGGTCATTCTGTCGTTCAGCAGTAGCAATGCCGTCGGTAAGTCAATTTCTTCTTTTACCTTTTATATCTCGTGTTCTGATCATATATAGTTCTATCCAAATACCTTTGGCGAATGACCGGCGATACTCCCTCCGAATGGCAGATGCGAGGTGTCGCTATCGCAGCTTATACCCTGGCTGTCATCTTTGTCATCGCGCATAACAAGTACTCCCTCTGGCTCGTCAACTTCATCGGCGCGTTGAAGATCCTCACTCTCGTCTTGTAAGCCCTTCCATTCCTACAAACATTTCACCCCTAACACATCCTACAGCATCAGTATTGCAGGTCTCGTCGTCCTCGGCGGCAACGTCAAGCGCATCCCCGACCCCGGCCATAACTTTCGCGACGCCTTCGCCGGTGCGACCCCCAACGGAAACGATCTAGCCAGTGCCCTCGTCAGTATCGTCTTCTCGTACGCCGGATACTGGAACGCCTTCAACGTTGTCAACGAGATCCAGAACCCTATTCCTACGCTTAAGCGAAACGGTACAGTCTCGCTCACTGTCGTCGCCGTGTTGTACATGCTCTGCAACATCGCATACTTCGCTGTCGTTCCTAAGGAGGAGTTCGCCGAGGCTAGCGAGATTGCCGCATCAGTCTTCTTCACCAAGCTCTTTGGTGATAGCAAGTCTGCTGCCAATGTCCTCAACTTTCTTGTACTGCTGAGTGCCTTTGGCAACCTTCTTGCTGTGTTGATTGGATCTGCTCGTATGCTTCGTGAGATTGGTCGACAGGGCGTTCTGCCTTACACCAACTTCTGGGTCTCAACTAAGCCCTTTGGTACTCCACTTGGTCCTTACGTCCTAAAGTGGGTGTTGACTTTCATCATGATTGTTGCGCCTTCAGCTGGCGATGCTTTCACTTTCGGTAAGGAGCCTGACCCCTCTTGATGTTCTCTGATACTGATCTATTTCATAGTTGTTAGTCTGGGTACATATCCTGATGCCATGTTCAGGTTTGCCATGGTTTTGGGTCTCTATGTGCTCCGGCGTCGTCGGTCAAAGGCCGGTATTGGTCGCTCTGACTTCAGAGCTTGGCATGCTCCTGTAATCTTCTACCTCCTGGTCCAGGTCTTCATCCTCGTCATGCCTTGGTACCCTCCCAAGGGCGGCCCATATGCTGGTGATGTTAGCTTCTGGTATGCCACATACTGTGTCGTCGGTATTGCAATGTGAGTAGCAGTCTGAGAATATCAATATCTTCCAGGTTACTAACAGCCATCTTCAGTGTCCTTGTTTGCGCCCTTTACTATGTTGTTTGGATGTTCCTGTTGCCCAAATGGAAGGGCTATGCTATTCGCACTGAGATCACCAATGTCGATGACAACGGAGCCAACACCCACCGACTGGTCAGAGTTCCTTATGCTGACCTTCCTCGATGGGACGAAGAACATGACGAAGCTGGAAACCTTCGCCAGCGAACAACTGTTGTGGCTCCGAGCTCCGAGGGCTCCATCAAGGCGTAAGTGGTGGTTTGTGAAGGGGTCATAGCATCAGATAGCACTAGGAGAGTCAAGTCTATGAACAGAGATTTTGCATACGAACAAGGTTAAAGTAAAAATGGGTATTATTCGTATTATGTCTATCATCATTATTCTAAGCCGAAAGTGATCTATTCCGCAGCATTGCTAGCGCAAGACCAAGGAGTTTTGCTTCCTCCCTCAGCAATTGCCTCAATAGAAGCCCAGAGTCCAAGGACGCAGATGAGGAAGCCAGTAAGGAAGAGGATAACATTGGCCACAAATCGGCAAGTCTGCTTTCCATCCTTGAACCAGTTTCCGTAGTGCATCCAGAGCCAGAAGATACCAGGCAGCCCATAAGAGAACCACGAGGCAAAGAGGGCGCAGATGAGACCGAGGAGGTTATTGAATACAGGAATAGACTCCGCAATGACCATTGACAGAGCCCAGATGCCGAAAGTGACACCGAACCAAACCATGGTAGACAGCTTTGTTCGGCGGACCATGTGCTTGGTATTGCGGAAGATTCGCTGGAAGATATAGGCCGAAGCGACATGGCCGTAAATAACACCAGCGATGACGATAGTAGGGATGGCAATACCCCAGATGACCTTTCGCATAGTAGCAGAACCAGCGGCAGACAGAGCAGGCGAAGGAACATCAGGTCCGACAAAGACATAGATGACGATGGCGGCGAGGAGGTAGAGAGTAGTGTCGACGATCTGGAGGAAAGCCAGAGCCTTGGGCCAATCCTCGGGCTTCTTGAACTCAGAGATGACAGTGAAGAAGCAAGAGTGGCTGGAGAAGGAGATGGCAATGTTGGTGACGGCCAAGAAAGCGCCGGTAAAGCCGAGCTCACGAGCAACCTCGATGCTTCCAGAGCCAATAGGTCGCTCATGCGCAACATCTCCAACCGTGATGAGCACAGCGAGCGTGATGGACATGCACGAGGCCATGGACATATAACTCGTGTACTTCAACGTACGCGGCAGGTTAAGAACCCAGAAAACCGCCAAGCCAACAACAGCCCAGACAATAGTACACGTAGAACTATTCGTCAGAGTGTTTAGGCAGATAGTCCAAGTGAGAAGATGGCTTCCCATGACGAAAACCTGGAAAATAACCTGCGCCCAACCAAAAACCTCCTGGAAGACACGGCCCATGCCGATGGATTTTCCAATGACTTCGACGGCGTCGCCAAAGTTTTGGACGAAGGGGTATTGCGCGCGGAATTCAGCGAGGACGAGGCCGGAGTAGGTGGACAGGAAGCCCATTACGAGAATGAGGATAATTCCGGGGACGAGGCCGACGGTGGCGAGGACGGAGGGGAGGGAGAGGATGCCGAGGGATACAGTCTCTGCAATGAGGACGATACCGCCTTGCCTGGGAGGAGTCAGTATTGAGAGAGGTGAAGTTGGGGTTGGGAGTGAACATACCACCACGTCAATGTCTTGTAGTCAATGATCTCTGCCTCCTCATCACCCAAGACAGCATCATCATTTCGCGGTTCAGGCACAAAAGCCGGAGGCGCATTGGAAACACCCTTCTCTTGATCCTCGGGCGCCGCAGCGCTTTTAGGTTCTGTATGGCTCATGATGATAGTCGCCCGTTAAGTTAGTGGCGCAAGTGTTGAAGAAAGAAGAGACTCAAAATTGTAAGACCAATTGACGCGACGATAATTGGAACAGCAGTCTTATTTAAATAAATTCCACTCTGGGGCGAGAAATGGCCGACAACGGTGGGAGTGAGAAAATGTCTTCATGTTAGTTTAACTCCCGAGTCAAGTCGGCCCACTAACATTGGAGGTTCTTCGGCCTGGCCCGATGGCGTCGCGCACCGAACTCGGGCAATAGAGAGTGTAGAGACTGTAATGAGCAGTGGGACGGTTACAGTGATCGCGGTTAAAATTAGTCGATCCTTCATTGGGCGAGATCGGCTGATGCTGAGGAAAAAACAAGCAATGGCCAGATCTGTATTGCTTCAATGGATTTGCTAACTTTTACGTTATGGTCCCACAAAGAGTGGTCTCTCCTCACAGAGAAATCCACCGCTCCAGACTCTCTAATTTCCACGTAAGAAAAGGGTTTCCCCAGACCGGAGAACACAGCTAGATTCGCCATCAAAAACTCGCGATAGATGTCGTTATAGAATCGGAAGAGCCTCATCGTAGCCGCGCGCTTCTTTCAGCTCAGAATTTTCAGCCTCCTTCAATCAAGCTACTGCAAGTTTGTTTTGGAGGAATTCGACTGCCGGAGTTTCTAGCCGGCTTCTGGAACGACAAGAGATTTCTAGCGTCGAGGGTCTAAACTAGATTCGGGATGAGTCAGGGCAAAGTGGATATAGGGCGCCGATCGCGCTCCGGACTTGGCGCAGCTTGTGAAGAATTAGAGCTATTACGAATGCCGAAATGTCATATTCGGATTGCTAGGTAAGCAGACCTCCGACAATAGTTACAGAGCACAGAGCTTTGCGATGATGAAGGCTGTCCTACTAGATAAAACTGCTAACAGACCTGCCCAGACAAGGATAATTATGCCATACTGACATTTATCGATAAATATATTATAGCAACCTTATACCTATGGGTTAAGCCATAAATAGAATTTACCATCACTTAGAACAGATTTATAGACTTGTTTACTGACCCGAAAGTGATATACCAAGTTAAGAATATATTATCCTAAGTTTAGTTGATTTTTTAATAAGAAGTCTAAACATTTGGGCATTTAACCTAAAGTTTGCAAATTAACCCTAAGACAGTACTATTTCTTGCCCCTCTTCTGCTTTCCTTTTCCCTTGCGACCAGTATTTCTTGTTCTCAAATAAGTGCCATAGGTCAACGGCCAAGCTCCCTGAGACCGATTCTCGTTCCAAAAAACCGTCATCGCGGCCTCTATCCGCGCTTCCCACCCAGTAGGAATCAAGCCACATTGGACAAAAAGGTAAAATTGATCTCGAACCCAGCCGCCACAACCCCTGCCGTCCTTGGTGAACTCATAACGGTGGTTATCTGCCCGTACAATGGCATCTAGGAACTCGCCTACCGTAAGACCAGGAGCCTGCGGTGAGATGCTAACAGTTTTGTGCGAGACACGTGTCATCCCGTAAGGGTGACGGATAATGTCAAGGCGAGCTAGGTAACCCTCGCGGCCTGGATATGCACCAGGCACTATCTCCAGCCTGACAGAGAGGTCAGGGCCACACTGCAGGAAGATATCCCAATGATTTCCTCCGTTGCGCAAGACAGAATGCGCCACGAAGTGGACCTTGGTGACAACATAGCTGCGAATCTGGCTCTCTGCTGAGTCAGGTGTGTAGCTTAGAGGGTTCAGGTTGTGCATTTCGAAGTTTGTATGGGAAGGCTTCTTTCCGCCTTCGCTTTTAGAGGGAGAACTTGGACCGCAACCCATTATGAAGTTGGAATGTGTTATTGGCTTTCTGAAGGGGATATAAAAGAGTTTGTATGGTGATGTTTGGTAGTGCGAAGAACCACGTTCAATGGCACAGGCAAACCTCACCCTTTTATCTTCATTGAGCCATTGAGAGATGTATGACTACTTCCCCCGTATCTACCTGGGTTGGCGCGCGCTTCGTTCAGAGCTTCGACATATATGTCTCAGACGAATCACCCGAGAAATCTTTCTGTACGGGCCACTAATTACATGCATCACACGACAAACTAAACCCTCCTGTCGAGGGCAAACTCAAGCTCTTGGACGGCCGATCTCAGGCCTGAAGGGCCAACAGCTCAACACCATACGTAGAAGGACAAACCGGAAACATTTTTCAAAAGATCGCTAGAGCTACCTGTAACACGGCGTCTAAATGGCAGCGCTTAAATGTGATAAGTTGTAACCGCTTATCACAATGCTTCTATTAATAAGATTGGTCCAACAAAATGACTGTTGGTTCAGTGTTCAAAGTCAAAATTAGGTCAACATGGATGCCTGCCTAAAGCATCCTGATCCTATTGGCTATGTGTTACCCGACATTTACCCGACATCTGATGCCACGCGGTGAATGCCTCGCGGCCGACTTGGAACACGCAACAATTTCACGAAATTCGGAGGCTTTCGCAGACTTCTCTAAGAACCCTTACCTCAACCGCTGTGAACCCCTATACCTCACTATCTCCTGTACGATATTATGGGCTGTTCCTTGTCGAAAACTCCTAAAACAGAGTCTCGTAACGAAAATCCTCCGCAGGAGGATCCTGAGCAAGGCGACGAACAAGGTTTCCCGCTACCATACCAAGATGTGAGTTGAGAAAGTGATTTGGGGTACCGAATCTATGTTGCTAATGTAGAAAATAGCCCAGAGCGCTTGACGATGATAATGCATTCCCTCTCGATGAAAGTGACATCTCCTCTGTCTCTGATGAGGAGCTTCTGTCAGCTTACTTGAAGGCGCCTCAACTTCATCATTATGGTGCTGTCACAATATCGCGTATTTCCAAACATCTTGCCATCAAAGGTGGCCCAGGCGTGCCAAAGAGCGAAGCAGAAAATATGAAGTTTGCTTCCGAAACGCTGCAGCTTCCAGTCCCCAAGGTCCATCGCACTTTCACAGCCGAAATTCCAGAGTTCGCAGGGATGCCTAACACAAGCCTTATTGAGGGCCATTTCATTGTCATGGACTATATCCAGGGATCGTCTCTTGACAAGAGCTGGCAGACATTCGACTTGACTACCAAAGAAACTGTCGCACAGCAGGTCGCGGAAGTGATCAACAAGATGCAATCTACCGTCCTTAATCACATACCTGTAGGACCGATCGGGAGATCGCAGGACGAAAAGTCCCAAGGCCCGTGGTTCACAGACTACGGTGCAGGGCCTTTTGACACGCTGAAAGATCTTGAAGACTGGTGCAATCACAAGATTGATATCTGTGTCATGGTTAAGCAACTACCGCCCGATACTACGAAATTCGAGTTCAAAGACATAGTCCTTACCCACCAAGACCTGGCACCGAGAAACTTAGTTGTCGACAAAGATATGAAGTTATGGGTCCTTGACTGGGGCTGCGCTGGCGTGTACCCGAAAGGATTTGAACAAGCTGCGCTGCAGGTCCAGGCATGGAACGAGGAATATGCTGAAATGGTGCTGGAGAGACTTTCAGACCGACAAGCGTTCATGATTGGTAAACTAGCTGATATCGCGTATGGGCTTTCGACTGGTCGTGCTCTTTGAGACAAAAACGATCGAGCCAGTTGCTTTATAGCAAACAGATAATGAACGCGTGAAAATATAACTAGTTACTTATCACTCAATTAAGCCGCCGTTGATCTAACGAAAAGAGTAGGAACTAACAGAGATCCGGGCCCCGATTTCGCTGCGGACTTGTATGAATCTGGGCATTATCATGCGATCGAGTGGAGTTCCAATGTAGGGTTCTCGGGGAAGCTAGAAGAACTCCAGAAATCAGATTTGGCCGAGACCGACGACCCATTGTCTGTGCTGACAATGAGATGGAGACGACGTGGGGCCAACATTGAAGCCGATCACGGCAGTCGCCGCCTCTATACCCAGTTGACCAAGCTGCAGAGTCGGAGATTTTCAGAAAGCTTGAATGCAGAGCCAAGACTTGCCCAACTTCAATAGGTCCCATGTTCGTTTGATAAGGCCGCTTAACCCAAGCTTGTGCTATATAGTACTAGTCAGTGATTTTCGACCATCTACTGACCCTGCTGGACGGTAATGAGTTGTGATTGGAAAGGAAAGATTGCACAATTAATTCACGATGCACAAATCGCATTCATGAAGCACCGGTCTCGGACTATGATAAGTTGTAACGAATGTCCATTTATACTATGTTGGCTTAATGTTCTCCTTGCCTTGATGCTATATTGGTAATCACGATCTCCAGGGCTTTGACTAGTATAATATTTACAGATCATCATCACCAGTCTTCTTGCAGCAGGTCCAGCAAGGGTAGTCAGAATCTCCCTAGAAACTGTTAGTAATAAACTCATTACCATCACTAATAGGTGGCATACAAATTTCTTGGGGTTCTAGTCAAATAGTTAGCATAATCAACAGAGCGTAGACTTTAGGATCACTTACCCAGCCCTCGGGGCATGTTGGCTCCTCAGGCCAGCAGACCTTGAGGCACACCTCGTAGTTGTGGACGTTGACGACGCCCTTGTGGTTGGGGGTGACGGCATGGTTGGAAGAGGACTGGGAGACCTGGATGCGGAGGCTATGGACGAAAGGTTAGTATGGAGGTAACTGAGTAGGATGGACTGGGATGGGACCTACGTGATCTCCTCGCCGTTGGACTGCTTGGCGCTGAGGGAAGACCAAGGCATGGCAGCGATGCCGTTGGCAAGGAGGAGAGTGGAGGCGATGGAGAACTTCATGTTGATGGGTTGAAAGTAAAGTGAAGTAATGTGATGTAGTTGTGTAGTGTAAAGCGAAACTGTTGATGAGGATGAGATGGCAGAACGGGCGGGCAGAAGCTCAACCTTTATAGATTTTCCTTCCACCCAAAGCTCACCCATCATCCCACTTCTTGAGTCCATGAATATGTGCTGTGCTACACGTTACCCCTCATCAACAATCAGCTACGTCTGAACCTTCCTTGATTTACTTACCGATGGTCCGCCTGTCTTACAAGTTCTGTCATAGGAAAGGTTCCCGAAGCGTCGATCATCATGCAAGGAGGATGGAAGGCGATTTACTAAAGGCGGCATGGGATGGTGGCGGCTTGATCCCTGTTGCAAGACATAAATACGAGCGATTGACGATCCGGTCTCACTTGTGTATAACCTCCCGATGGCCCTTGGCTTTTGGTGTTGTCGGACAGTCGCAGCTGGGTGTACGTGACGTTTTGCGGAAGTAAGACCTTTGACTAGGTACCTACATATCTCATCTTGTTAGGTAGTTGAATATTGTTTCTAGATATTGCTTGAGTCACTTGGAAAGAATTACCTTAGATCTGCGCACTTATCAAACAGATCATTGTAGCTCACAAAGCTCAGCTCCAAGCAATGTCTAAATTTCAACAAAACACTCCGAGTAGTGCAGTAAGTAGCTGCCCACGCAATGCCTAGAAGTGTGTACTTATCTCATCTAACAGTCATGTTGTATGACTGACAATTTATTCTAGCGAACGAAAGATGTTGATATTGATGGTGATCAGTTCAACAATCTGTTTTGAAACCTGAGCTTTATGAACTTAACCTGACTAACGAGTATAACTGCCGTTAGGCTTGCAAATGCTCCGTGGTTTCCTCATTGCAAGCGGTTCCAGGGTAACACTTGTCCGCTGTTCAGTGATCCGTCTGTACGACGGCTGAGCAGGACGTTTATCATACTACATCGTTCAGTGTGTCTTGACTACTCATGCCCTGTTTCACTGCATTGGTGTCGAAAGCCCATTGTCGTATTAATTCCACTGCCATCTACTCCCAAGGCTCCAAGTTTTCTGTGCTGGTATGCTCTAAGCCCTAAGTCGCAATTGCAAACAATACATCTACCCCGCATGGTTGCAAGAGACACACAGTCATGGAAGAGCTAGCTGTATGATATTTGACTTGCCTGTCTTACCGAATCATTTTTGATATATCTCTGCCCAGGAGCTTTCTTTCCTCCGCCTCCCCGGGATCCCACTCCAGGTAATCTGTATATGTTTTGAAGAGCTCGTATGCCATAGTTTCTAGGGTTATCCGAGACCCAGACCCCAAGAATCTAATATGGGGTCTGCCTGGATTCTCGAATTCTGATAATGATTGGCTAAAGGTCGATTTTTGAACATTCAAATCAAGTCTAAGAAACATATTGATCTCATCCTTTGACTGGAAGACGGCTAGGACCAATCAACTTCTCCATACAATGATGTGGCACGATTGGAATGTCCCGTTACACGCAGCAGAAGCACCAATACCCGGTACATTGTCTCTTCGGGCCGTCGGACAAGTAAGAGCACTGTGTATCCCGTGTCTCACCTACCCTGCCACTATGCAAAGCGCTCCGTTCGGCATTGCAGTCATAAGATATCAGCGCTTATGCAGGGATATATTGAAATCTATGACACAACTCTATGCGGGTCGGGGACTTTTGCTCAGCTGAATGCCTCGGTGAGGCGAGAGAAGAATGCTAATGCAAGGAGGCCCGTGGTTCAGACTCGAGATAGCCAACTTTAAGGATTGGAGCTGAAGCGTGTCTGAGACATAATTGGCCACTAATCGAGGCCCGATCCTTTTAGGCTATCGAACGACAAGACTTGTAGGGCTCATTGCTTTCGTGCTCGAAATCCCTCGGGAGACAAACTTCTTGACCGATCGCGCTCTCTTTCCATCCTTTCTTCAGAAGCTTTAATCTTATTGCCAGTTTCAGGATCCCATATCCAGCCCTCCTTCAGCCACATCCATCGCAAATAAGCCCTCAGCTCTTTGTCAAGTGGCACGACCCTCTTCCACTCGGGCTCAAACCCCCGCACTGCATTCAAGCCATTCCAATCATCGGCTAAACCCCTCAGCATGTCTCGGTGGAAGATCCGATAGCTATCAATCGCGTACGGACCAAGGGACGGCAAATGCGCCACCTCCCAGCCCTGTCTCACATCATCTTCACCCAAGACTTCATCTTTGCCAATACCTAAACCATCTCCCTGCAGGGGGTAATGCAGTTTTCTGTACCGCCTTGATTTATGGGGTGGTTTGTCAAGCCATGTCTTGGCAAAGGCGATGAACCGAGCGGCACGGGAGTTGTAGAGTCCTATTGGACGGATGAGATCTGCGAGATCGGAGAAACTTGCTTCTGCGAGGTGGGTTGGCGTTGGGTACTGAGATATGAGCTCTTGGAAAACTGGGCGGGCTTGAGATCCTCGAGTCCTGTTCCAGAGAACGGCTGCAACGAGGAGTTGGTACAGATTTGTTCCGACGGTTTCTTGGATCAGACCGAAACGCTCTTTGGAGATTGGAGGGATTCGAGATGCCGAGAGTACGACTCCAGAGGGTGGTTTTCGTGGTGTTGTCTTACGTTTCTCAGTTTTGATGGGGTTTGTGCCACTCAGATCGGTTCTGACCATGGAGCGTGTAACACGTCGATGAGTCTGTAATATGAGGGTATCGGTTTGGTTCTCCATAGCTGCAATTATAAAAATGGCACAAATGGCATCTAAACATGCAGGTTATTTCATAAAATGTTCAGTCTACTCAAGAGAAAAGGGAAAAGAATTGAATATTAAGATCACATGCTGCTAGGTCCATGACGCAATGGACATCTGCCGGGACGTATCCCCCGCAGTGCGCACTGAAGAACGAAGCCAGCCACCAGGTGAGACAAACAAGCAGTCTCTGTTTAACGTAGATCATTTCAATCATGGATCACGTGTAACAATATGAAAGCATTATTGGAATTTTGTGCACTGTTGTAAGCATTACTAAGTCGTAGTTAACACTGTATTCCCACAAACTTTGTGTTCGTAACAGTCCCACTAATTTCATAAATCTTATGACTGTATTCATCAATTATGAATACACTAGACTATGAATCTAGGTCTTGGTAAATCTCAAGTAAGTCTTGACCTCCTTGATATCACGAAACTTGTTCGCATCCTCCATCGAAACAGAAGACGGAATAATAACATCCTTCTTATCTACAGTCTGAAGTAAACCAATAACCCACAGTACCTCGACTGATTTACGACCAATTGAAGCAGGATGCATCATCGTAAGCGGAATGGTCTTGGAAGGTTCGATAACAAAGGCTGGGCGAATGGTGAAGTCGATGCCCTAAGAAACGTTGGAAATCAACTACCAGTCCAATCGTCTTGACTCATCTCTTGTCAGATCGAGGCTTCAGCTTTGCAAATGCACCAAGCTCAGTGGTGCAGACCGGAGTGAAGTCTGTAGGGTGAGAGAATAGAATCGTCCAGCTGTTGCCGATGAAGTTGCAAAAGTCAATCTCTTTGTGAGTAGTGAGCGCCTTAAAGCTGGAGGCTACCATAATGTCAGTGCATGACCTTTCACGATTGGCAGGCGTCTATATAATACCAGCTGATCCTAATTACAGGTGAGGCGGTTCTTAAATTATCGTCGTAAAGAATCTGCGCGCTATGGGCTGGCCTAGAGGCCGTATGATAACCGGAGCTTAATTGGGCTTCCTTGGGAGGTCGCTGATGCTTTGAATACTCTGAGTATTTAGATACTTGCTCAATGAAAAAGGATGATCCGATTGAGAAAGCATCTGAATGATTATGTTGGCATTACGTCGCCTTTGAACACATTTAAGGAGTAGTTCAAGGTCAGTAGAAGGTCTTCTTACCGTTGACTGTTGCTCTACATGCTGCTTCTACGATGGTATCCTATTCCAGAGTTTCCTCGTTGGATTACTAGTTCCTGTTATGAAGTGGACGCATGCCTCTGGACGAGTGCCGTCAAGCTTTTCATGTTCCTTGTAACGCCAAATATATCAAGAAAAGCGCACAGAGAGACAAGAAAACCGACCAACCTTAACTCTTGATGCTATGGAAGTCGTTCTTCTAACGAATATCCCCACAAGTTTGAAGTGAGTCTCTTCTCGTCGCTATCGATATGCATAAAGCTCAGCCGTTCCTGTCGAGGCAGGCTACATATAAGGCGCTTGATTGTAAGTCAGGTCAATCAACTCAAGATAATCTCTCATTAACTGACCGATTTGATACCTCCTCTTATTGAACTGGCTCAAAGGCTGCCAGCGTATTTGTGCAGACTAGGGTGGATTCCGCACGTGAGAGAAAAGAAGTATTCAGCTGTTCTTGGAGGGCTGACGAACGTCAATTCATTCACCAATGATAAGGGGCCATGACTCTGCCAAGGCGGCAAAGTCTTGGTATTGCCTAATGAACTGAAAATTGACCTGCCTGTTTAGATTGCATGTTCCCATTTACAATCACATATGCCTCCAAGCCCCCTACCTTTTATGTAGAACCCGAGACGTCAATAATGATTCGCAACCTCTTTCATACGAGCCTGCTGCATTTAGAATGGCCTACGTTCAAAACTAGAACGAGAAAACACGGAAAAAGATCTATGATGGAAAAGGCACTTGGCTTTAGGCAGAGAAACGAGAGAGGGCGTTACAGAAATTAACGCGTGAGCACATGTGATTCTGGAGCTGAAATGTCGTGTAACACACCCTCAGCCTTTTGAGACATAATAACATCACAAATGGAACAGTAATTTCCGAGAACCAAAAAGGGATCCCCTATTACCAGTCTACCTATATAAGGACGTTCCAGCGTCATTATGGTTCCTGTGCGTTTTCTGACCCGTGAAAAAAGTCACTGATTTTGTCTTTGTCTATTGAATCGTTCATCATGTCGTCGCTCAGCTGGTCCCGGATGCTTCTCCTCCTCCCCGCAATGGCGATTTCGGTTGCAGCACTGCCACAAGCCCCAGCCACTGCTGAGCCGATTGTTACTCCCGTTGAGTGTCCTCGCCATAACCCTAAAGTCCAGGACGGGTCAGTATACCCGGTAGTTGTTTTTTAGTCGGCCACCTCAAATACTTACCTGCCAACAAGAACTCTCGTCGACCAGCTCTGGACACAGAACTGTGATCTCGTGACAAAGTTTCTCAACAATGCATTCACCACTGCCCAAGCGGCACAAACCTCCCAAGGGACTCTAGAGTCACTGCAATACTATTTCGTTGTCCGTATCTCCGTTTTCCGTTGACCTGCATTCGCTAAAATTGTTGCAGCAAGATTATTACTATCTCACTTTGACAGTCCCTCACAAAGCATATCTCTTGAAATCCTTGGATCCAGATGAATCTGCCGCTGATCAAGCATCCGCCATCAATGAGACGGTTCTGGATATGACTGGGGACCTCGAATACGCAAGCAGTTTTCGCGAGGACCTTACAAGTCCTGATCATCTCAATGTCAGCAGCAGCGTCGTCAAGAACGCGAAGCTCGAGCCCGTTCTACGAGAATATGTCGATTGGCTAGGAGACAATACGAATCTAGGCTGGTACCTCTGGAGCATATCAAGACTCCCCTGTATCTATGTGAGAAGTCTACATCGGAGGTGTCAACTTATACTAACGCGTTCAGGGATGGGCTGAAATTGCGTATCAGCTGAATCAATCGTCTACCACAGTGAGAGGTCGGTACAGGAGCTACATTTTAGGAAAACATGGACTGATATTGTCAAGACTCAAAATTCTTCGACGAGTGGATTTCTCCAAATCTTGAATGGAGATATGGAGCCAAGCTGTCTGGTAAAATACGAGTAGCCCGCCCTGGTGATTACCTGACTGACTGTGAGTAGTTGAGTTACAGGAAGTGTTGATCGCCAACAACAACACTGAGACATTTGCTGTTGCCAATGGGCTCTTCCGCAAGGCCCTGGAATACGAGACTGCCTTTTTTGAGAGTGCACTAGGAAAGGCTCCTCTAAAATAAAAGGCCTTTTGGTTTTGAGGACTTTTTGTGCTTCAATGCGCCTTGAGGCATGGCAGCAATTTTATATACATTTTGCTTTGGTTGCATGTGAGGTTTGTGCTTTGCGTCTGTGAACCTGGCAAGTGGCATTGTCTGACTGTTGCTTGATATGATGGTATTGCTAGCTTATCTGAGGCATACAACAATTATGAGAGTGCTCTTTTGACTGGATAGATCCGACTGCCGATGCTTACAGCACTTACCTTGCTCATTACTTGTAGAAGCAGTATTCCCTGAGCTCAGGAACCTAACTGACCTTTTTTCTATGCTGTTAGGTGGATGGGTGCGTCGGCATAGCCAAGGATGTAGTGGCGTTGAAGATAGGGATATCGAAGCGATGGCTCAGTATTGTTGTGCTTGTGTCAACCTGACTTATATACCTGTCGGCTGGAGGCGGCAGAAACACTAACTCATATATCTCGGAGTTCTTGGACGCTGTGTAGAAGTCATTAGAAGCACCGGAAACGTAGACCCATGATCGTTCGTTGAGGCAAAATCTTGCAGCATCTTCAAAGTCTTGCAGGCTGATGATGGATTCAAGTTATGGGGGATTTCTGATGAGCTTGGGGTTATCACAAGAAATAAATAAAGAGATAAAGAAATGAAAAGTTAAATAATAGTTAAGGTATCGTAAGAACCAGCATATATCATATACCTATTAGTCTAACTAATATATATATATTCTATTCTATTAGCAGCATTGGCACTTTACACGTTAGCTTATGCTTAATGCTTAAAATTGATCAGACTTACAGTAACAGTTCCAGAATCAGAGCCCTGGTCAGCCACTGAGTTACAATTAGAAGCTGTTCCCTGTGAGCCGCATACTTGACCAGCAGCAGGCATACTGGAGCAGAGTGAAAAAGGAGACTTGTATATCCTATAAGCTAGAGCATCTCAAGATGAATCGCTGCGTGTACTTACGCAAATGGCAGATCGTTGCTTGCAATTCTGGGCAGAGACGGAAACGAAGGCTGTTGCCATGATCAAGATACCAGATGGCCGCATGGTGAGATGACTAAGTTCAAGCTTCAGGGACTGGCGATTTACTGTGTGTGGTTTCTTTTGTGTTGAGACTTGGGTTGCCAGGACTGAGGTATAAATACTGTTCCCTACTCAGAGCTTACAGCCTTTTCCAGAGTTGTATCATGACGGGCCCAGTCACCAAAGTTAAAACTGATCATTTACCCTCGCGGGTAAAAAGTATCAAACGACAAAACTTAGAAATACGGATCCGGTGGTCGGGTTTTCATTTCCGTCGCCAGGATTGCGCGTCAAGGCTCGTATTAATGGAAATGGGACTTTTTGCATTGATATACTTTCAACAGACCCTGGGAAAGTTAGCTCGTGGAAACTATTCTCTATGTAGTATAAACTTTCAAACTTGCGAGGTTAGAATAGAAGTGATAAAGGTCGCCGTCTCGCTGATGTCTGGTATATAGTTAATGAGATCATTATGGATATAACTCAGGCACTACCGCATCTACCTCCTCCTCTGATTCAGTGGTCTATACAAAAGGGTTCGAGAAATTGTCAAGCTGTACAGAGCCGATCAGGTTATAGCAGCCACATAAGTTGTAGCAATATAATAAAGTAGCCAATAGAAAGTTTTATAATGCAGTTTTTATGACTGGGAGTATTCTTCGCTCTTTCCAATTCTCACTTCTTCCCGCCGGCCTAATCCAACACCTCTATCTCCTCTCCGGCACTTACACATCCCTAACTACTGCTGGTACTATGCCAGCACCAGCTAATTGATTATCTTGCTGACAAGATAGTGACCCATTGACTCTGTGCTCTGCTTGGGGTTTCGGGCGGCCCTCGACACTTGAGAAGTTGCTTTTGCCCGCGGCATCCCTTGAACCTTCTCCACCGGCTGCGTCCTGCTCTGAGCGAGCCATCATCAAGCGCTTTTTATTTCGTTGCTCAAGAAGCATCAGTTGCATCTGGTAGTCTCTCAGAACATGCTTCGAATCTCTCGCTGGCAGACAAGATGGTGGATCATCAACTCTCTGTCCCGTTTGGGGTTTAGGGCGCTTTTCGTTTTGTTGCTCGAGAAGCATCACCTGCATCTGGATGTCCCTCAGAACATGCTTCGGATCTCTCGCTGGCATAAGAATGCCGTTCCTTGGTGGACTGATTGTGGGCATCTGAACTTGCAGACCTTGCAACCTATGTACGTCAGTCTGCTGAACCATTGGCGCAATAACTGCCGCAGCTAAGGACTTCGACAATGCATATCTCCTAGATGGAATGCGATAGGAGAGCTTAGACTTACTGTTGAAGCTGCAGTTCGGTATTTGCTGTGAAATGTGGAACTCCGCCTCCAGTAACCCTGTAATCTTGTGGAGTTGCGCCTAAATGCTGCACAACCTTCCCAGTCTCCCCAGCGGAAATACTCCCAACAGGGGGAGAATCAGAAGGTTCGGAGCTGTGGAGCATTTGGCCACCGTGTAGAATCCTTTCGTTACGCCATTCTACAACCGGCTGTGCCTCCAACATCCTTGTCCTCTGAATTTGTTTCTCCTTGACTCTTCTGTTCTGGAACCAGTTCTTTGCAAGGGTTAGCGTTCGAAACAAGACGGGCAGGTACAGACTCACGTTTATCCTCGGCTTATCCACCTGCAGAAGATCCGCGATTTCACTCTTTCTTTGATGATTTGGCTTCGGGGTTTTCTGGAACTCTGCTTCAAGGAACTCGGTTTCACTCTTTGTCAAGCGAGGCTTGGAGACCGGATGGTGCGAAAGCGTCGTAGAGGTTGAGTCGTCCATCATATCTGGTTTACTAGTAGCAGAGTCCCGAGAATCTTCCATATGAGCCTTAATTTGCGTTCCGCTATGGGGTTCCGGTTGTAGCAATAGTGTATAATGGGCATTTCCATCTGGTTTACCAGGCTCCCCATCATCATAAATGTAGTTTTCCTCTCTATTCTCGCCTGCTTGAGAATTTTCTAGTTTCCTAAGAGTAGCTGGCTGCTTTCGAGCCCCCGGAGACAGCGAAGATGTGTCGTCTAAGCTACTGCGGGCCGACTTGACTAATTCCTGGCGTTGTGTCCCCTTGGGATCTAGGCCACGCTGCTCTTTCGTTTCAGCACATATACCAGGATTAGCTGCTTCAGGCCCGGTATTTAGAAGTCGAAACGTCGGCTTTTGTTGCTTCGATATGAATGCCGACACCGGCTTCATGGGGAGTCGAATCATGTTCATATCCACACCCAGCCATCTGAGGAGCAATATTGCTCCACCAACAAGGAAAAGGACGATAGCGGCCGCTGGCGGGTACCACACTGCGGAAATCTGAAACTTTGTCATACCGAAGACGCTCTACGATTGATTAGAAAGTTGCTGACATAGCGGGTAGTCTTCACTTACTGCCACGAAAGATAGAGGAAGGAAGATAGTGGCTAGGACATTTAGCATCGCTGTTGCTTGGCCTTGAGCTATCGCTTGAGTGTTGAAAGCCTGTTGTGGGTCAGTATCGAGGTCAGCCGTCTGTTAACAAGTGAGATCTGTTCATGTAGGCCTACCAGACTGAGGAGGTTTTCCAGTTGACGGAGGATGACCTCAGAAGTCTCGAGCTGATGTTCTAGATTCTGCTGGGAGTCTTGCAGTCGAATCTCCAGCTCGGCAAGCAGCTCGAGCAGCTCAGTACTCTCCTTCAACTCGACATTGTCCATGGGCTGTCCTTCTTTCCGCCTTCTCCCCGTGAGGCTTCGCATCTTGTTAATGCGGGCCATCTTGCTATTCGGGAACATTCTTCGCAGGATTTGGCTGTACTTTGCATAGGCTGCGATGAACAAACGTAGGTCTTCCCGGAGGGCGATGACATTGGCCATGTCTTGATGGATGATGCGTGTCGTGCCAAGGTCAGCGACGGCATTGGCGCTGGAATACATAGAAGCATGTCGCTGGGCGAGTTCACGCCGCGCATTGGTCCATATGGTTGGCCACCCTGAGAAGGTAGCAGCAAGATCAAGGAACGCCCATTGCTCAAACTTGGCGAGACGATCTTGTCGTCGCCCGATAGACCAGAACTCGCCCATCTTCTCTGGTACGCATTCGTGAAAGCTGATCGTCACGACAATAGCAATCCTTTGAGTATCTTGTTGACTTCCAGTTATTGGTCGTTCTACAGATGAACACCAGCCGAGAATGGGAAGGAACTTAACCTGTGCGGGAGTGATGTCGTCCTTGGGTCCGCCCTGACTGTGGCTTGCTGCTTGAACTTGTGGATAATTCGCAAGAAATGCCACGGCTATAATGACGATGGACACATCCGTCAGCCTCAATAATCAATCCACTTAAAATGGCCCTGTAGTTACTCAAGTACTTACATCTCTCGTCGGTGGTGTTTGGGAGAATAACCGTACCTCGTCCCCATGTGCTTGATTCGTAAATATCCGCCAAAAGGTGGATGGGAAAGTTGGGGAAGCACCCCAGCAGCTGGATTTCAAAGCCGCGATCATATTCATGGGTGCCTAAGGCAATATTGCTACAAGAAGGAGGACATTCATTAGATGTCTCATAATGCTACAATAGGGGTGATAAAGTTGATCTCGACGTACAGTATCACGGGGCGATTCGCCTGAGCAGCCAGATCGTACAGCCTGTCTATGTAACCAGGGGTACTTAGCGGACTAATGCCATGCGTCCCCATCTCTTCTCCAAACCTATTTGGTAGTTCGGGGTTACTCATGTTTGTCCAAACCCTAACACTCCGTGAGCCAGTCAGCGACGGAGAGAATTGCGCTTTGTCCATGGCCGGTACAGAGGACTATGTTAGTAAGGATGTCGTTGTTATGGGAATTGAATGCAGAGGAACGACATCAACAGCAGTATGAGTAGAGTAGCTTAAAGATGAAGTTTTGGCTTGGTGGGTGTGATGAGTGGAAGTTCTTCATTTTGCCCCGTAGTCAGCCTGAGAGGCTTGGCTGCCTGAGGCGGGCCAAAATCCCACTGCGTGTTTCGCTTGCGCCTGTAAATGTGTATTGTAAATGTACTGATAGTGCGACTTTGGCTGCATTAGTGCAGTCAAAGCTGGCCTCCGATTCGATGTTTCCCGCCAACATTGCTCAGCCGCACTGCATGATGAGAACAACCCCATAACTCGCCGTAGTCGGGCGGAACAGGCTGGGATACAAGGTTATCTAAGGCATTTTAGCTGTAATTTGAAGTCAGCGCTTCCTGATAGACACTCATTGGTCGAGGTCTCTGCAGAGGGCGGCTAAAGGGTCTACAAGGGTACGGCAGCTGAAAGAGTAATAATATTACCAAAGTCCCCTCCCGAATCTTCTTCTGTAATAAAGAGCTTCTACTTTCTTTTCTCCAATAACCTGCGCCTGAATCTTGTTTTATCAAGATTGTCCAACTTCCACCCGACTTACCGTGCATATCTCTATGACGCGATATCCTTCTATTTTCTTGGCAACCTGATAATCATGTGGCTCATCAATACCAAAACCTACAAATTGGAGAACTTCGTTAATCCGCCATGTACCTACTCCATTCTGTCTCACACGTGGGAAGGAGACGAAGTTCTTTTTCAAGACATGGAGAGCCTACCTCACGCACGAAGCAAGACAGGATGGAAAAAGATAGAAATGACCTGCGAAGCATCTCGACAAGCCAATATCTCTCACAGCTGGATTGATACCTGTTGCATCGATAAAAGAAGTAGCGCTGAGCTGAGCGAGGCTATCAACTCCATGTTTGCGTGGTATAAGCAGTCTTCGGTATGCTACGTTTACCTCTCCGACTTGGTCTTCCCGCGCTCGCCGGTTGACACGGACATCCCTAAGTCATATGCAGCTGTGGCTTTTTCTAAACTCGAAGATGAACTCAAGACTTGTCGATGGTTCACTAGAGGTTGGACTCTTCAAGAGTTGATTGCCCCCGGCCAGGTTATGTTTCACGACCAAAATTGGAATCGCATCGGGTCAAGGGCTCCAGGATCCGACGTTCGATTCATCAAGGTCCTAGAAGAGCTGACAGGCATACCAAGTCCAGTACTGGAATACAAGACAGATATTGCCACCATCCCGGTTGCACAAAGAATGTCTTGGGCGGCCAGTAGAGAAACGACCCGGATTGAAGACATTGCCTATTGTCTTCTGGGGATTTTCGATGTCAATATGCCTCTTCTCTACGGAGAAGGTTCAAAGTCCTTTTTTCGGCTACAGGAAGAAATTGTAAAGAACCACGACGATCTCAGTCTTTTTGCGTGGAAGCAAGATGCCGCATCGTACGGCATCGGTGTACTTCGAGGGTGCTTTGCGAATTCACCTGCTGAGTTCGCCCACTGGCTGAACACTCATATCGAGGTGAATGGTTTCGAATCTGGCATGGAAGTCACCAGCAAAAATGTCAAGTTGGACGGTCGAGTCCTCAAACATGAAGACTACCCAGCAGGCATTGGGCACGGTGTGGATTGTATATTTGACTTGGGTGTAAAGGACCCTGATGATGATTATTATTCTCTTGGAATCTTTTTAGCGAGCTCAAGCCGGGGTATCACTCACTTTCGATTCAAGCCCTATGAACTAATTAAGTTACCACCAAGCAAAGTCTTGCTTCACAAAGATAACTACTATGACGATTACCACTCTCAAAATATCTATTGGGAAGAGAAACAGGCGCGAGAAGAGTTGGAGCGAAAATCTATCTCTATCAGAAAATCTATTGCAGTACAGGAAACTCGCATGATGGGTCATCATCAAAAGCCTGTATTCAAGATCCATTGGAACAAAGACGTCTTGAAGGTCCTCAAGTCTGTCAATGGCCAGAACACCAAGGAGTATATACCTTCTTTTGAATGTCACCCAAGTTCTGCGTCACACGAAGATGGGACACTTATATGGGTCACCGATTTTGAGCTGCAAATTTACCCTGAACACCGCGTCTCATTTGTGCTTGTGAACGGACTACATTTGGAATCCCATGATTATCGGCCAGCAACTGGCTTCGGTCAGGCAAAACTGCCCCGTCCAGTCTTCTGGGCATTTCTGCTCGGTGAAGGGCGAGCTTACGTTACAAGCGAAAGAGAGGACTGTGATGACCAACCAACTGTAGTTGAGATACTAGATGAAATCGATGAGGATATTTCTGAGATAGTGAGGCAGATCAAGCGGATGGATCACCGTGAGAGAGGAATATTTGTCCGCGAAAGTTTGTTGGAACGTCACGGTGATGAAGTGGGACACTTGTTTGATAAAGGTCTGGCTAGGCTCGTAAGGGTTCTTTCGCCTCTTGACGGGATTTTACCTAGTTGCGATGTATGGATAGAAACTGAGCATAACCTCTTGGATGATTATGGGGAGCTTCAAATCAACATTGGGCCATGCCATAAATCATGATGACAGGCGGACATACTTGGGAAAGTCATTTATCGGAAGCGCTATCCAAACGGATCTCACGTCTATGTTAATTGATGATTTTCTCAAAATGAGAGCCGTGGTAATCCCTAGCTATTGACAGATTTATATCTAAATAAAGGATTTCAAGCGGTCAAAGCGGCGGCTTTATGCTTAATGGCTTAGATAAAAGAATGGGTCCGTGTCTTGATAGCTGAAGTTGAATTAAACGTCGAGTCCAGATGAGGCTCAGAAACGGCTCGCTGGTTAGGCACCAACTCGTTAGGCTGAAAGAGGCTTACAGCATCAGCATCTATACCTCTTACAGTTCCCAACATCGCCGTGGAACCTATCTTGTTTCCCTGGCAGGGGCGTTCAAGTATACCCGTAATGTTTCATAATGTCTTCTGACATATTTCAGTACAAACCCCTCGAGCACCGAGATTCTTTCCGACTCCTGCATCTGGAGCCTAGTCTCGACCACAGCGCAGATCTCAAAGGCTCGTTGCATCATGCTACACTCTCTGATTACAACTATGACCTGATCGAACCATACACTGCTCTATCCTACGTCTGGGGCGATGTAAGCCACAAGGGCGTGATACACCTAGGTGGTAGAGCCATGGAGATCACTGCTAGCCTGGACGCTGCTCTAAGGGACATGCGCGATAGGAGTCGAGTTTTTTCGGATTTGGGCAGATGTTTTGTGCATCGATCAGTCAAATAATGCTGAAAAGGGTTTGCAAGTCGCCATGATGGGGAGGATATACTCCACTGCGCATCATACTGTAATTCATCTGGGAAAATCGCCTAAGGGATTTGAGAAGCTGGTCAAAGATCTCAAGGTTCAAAGCCAGACAATGATGCATGAAAATACGCCGGCCAGTGGGCAGTTTTCATTAGCAGCGGATGAGGTTGACTGTATGCGACGGAATCTACTATCAAAGCCATGGTTCCGCAGAGTCTGGGTTTTCTAGGAGCTTGTGCTTTCCACAGATGTTTGGGTTCGGTGCGGTGACCTACGAATGCGGTGGCACCATTTTTGCCCCATTGTCGAGACCAAAAATGTCGTTGCTGCCATGCTACTTGACACTCTGTCTGACAGTATCGTCCAGCAAGGCCAGCCTCGAAACCTAACGCCCTTGAAGGACATGAACAGTAGACGATACGGCGCGTTTGAGGCACCACTATCTACGATTCTTTTCTGTCGGAGAGGAATCGGAGCCACTGATCCTCGAGATATCGTATTTGGTCACCTGGGTGTTGTATCGGATCGAGATAGGTGTGATAGTTTTACCAAGATCGATTACGATAGAGATCTTGCGCACGCGTCGGTCGCATGCTGCTCGGTATTTACTAGATGCTACAGGTATCGAGAGTCCTCTCCTGCATGCCATGAACCCTTCTCCCATTAAATCTCCCGAGGTTCCTTCTTGGTGTCCCCGCTGGTTTAGGCTGCAGGTCCCTTGGGAAAATACACACAAAGTTGGTAAAAGATTCATTGGTGGTGATGATTATGATGAGTGGCTGTTGACTTGGGAGAAAGCTGTTCGATCTTTCCGGTTCAGCATCGTTTACCTGTAGAGCAGTGCTACATCCATCAATACGTTCCTTGGAACGGGGTCTTCCGAGATCTGGGTTCAGGGTGTTTGCCCTTCATTAGCTCGTGGTGGAGTAGTTCTAATGACAGTTTCTCAAAGTGTTCTTGACAACAATCTATTTAGGGGGGTTTCGGGATTCAATTACCCGAGGATACCAGTAAGAAATCTATTTGGCCTTTCCGAACCTTTACAGTCTTAAAGCCATTGCAAAATCTGATTTTGTGGGCTTTTCCTGAATTTTCTCATCATCACGTCATTGTGAGCCCCCCATGAGAGTTTCATTTGGTGGACCACTGTCCACTCATACATAGACATCGGCCCTCTATTATTATCTGCGTATACCTAAATTCCCATCCCCATCTCACCTGGAACCAACCCTCAATCTCAAAGAAGGTTTTGAACTCAACACAATGTCTACTACTATCAAGCCACTCATACTAGCCGGTGGAAAGTCCACTCGAATGGGGTCTCCAAAGCATCTTCTTCCTATGCCTAATGGACGCGCTTTGTATCAACACCAGGTTGAAGTCCTTCGAAAAGCATGCCCTGAAGCAGAGACTGTCTACATTTCTCTGGCTCCAGACTCTGAGAGGGATGATCTTCTACAGAATGCCGGCAAGGTTTCGTACGAAGCCACCCCAGGAGAGAGTAGCATCGAGATTATTCTTGACCTGGAATCGAGTCAAGGGGATGGGTCGAAAGGGCCAGCAGCTGGACTCCTTGCGGCATATGAATCGGACCCTCAAGCGACTTGGCTAGTGGTGGCGTGTGACTATCCTTGCATTACTTCATCAGCCCTGCAAGAACTCCAAGAACGCTACAAACCTCCTGTTACATGCTTTAAGAACCATGAGGGCTTCTGTGAGCCTCTTCTGGGAATATGGAGTCCAGAGGCTATCAGCCATCTCAAGGAGAACTGCAGAGCAGGAAAGCTCAGCCCCAGCAAGGCTGTTTCGGAACTTGGCGGTTGCACGTATCTTCCTAACGACTCGGAAGCATTGCTACGAAACGTAAACATCAGATCAGAATGGGATGATGCACTCAGATCACTTAGAGATGAGCCGACAGACAATTTTATTGAAAAGCCTTTGGAGGTGCTGTAGGGCCATGTAGTTCAAGATATCAGAAATTCACTCATGGGATAACAAGATACCATCTGTCCCGTTTCGATGACCTCATTTGCCTTGATGTGAATCCAACAGTTTGCCTGCACAAAGAGTGCCATCTTAGCTGGACCAAATACCCCAGCAGCTTCGTGAACTGTAAGCCCCTTGTCACCTATCATTTGCAGAACTCCAGGTCGGAACCTGTCGCAGTTGAGTCCTCTGTTGGGCGCATCCATAATACTCTTCCGTAATGAACTACCTAGCTGGGGGTCCTCCAAGCGCGCAAGCACAGGCTTCTCCGGCTGTTGACCCATAAGATGGCGCATATACGGGACAGTCAAGAATTTGAAACAGGCTGCTGCTGCACCAGGGTTTCCTGGTAGTCCAAAGAACGCGATCTCGCCCCTGGCCGAAGGCAGTAGTGCGAAGAGAACCGGGTGGCCTGGACGGACAGCTACGCCGTGGAAGATGATAGTTGCACCGAGGGTTTCCAGTGCCTGACGGACGTGATCGAACTTACCAACGGATACGCCTCCACTTGTAATTAGGATGTCCACCGCTGGTGATTCCAATTGGCTTTTTATGGTGTGAACGATAGCATCCACTTCGTCTGTAATTGAGCCGCCAAAGGTTGCATCGGCCCCAGCTTCTGTTGACGCTGCCGTCAGGTATACTCCATTGACATCTCTGATATGAGACTTTGGCGAGGTCAACTCATTGCCGGTTGACCAGATACATACTCGCGGCTTCTTCCGCACCTGGACCTTATGGATCCCAACGGAAGCGAGGGGCATGATGTGTGATGTCCGGATAGTGATTCCCCTCTCCATCACTAGATCACCTTTCTGGATGTCTTCACCGGCAAACCGACGATTGGCGTATCTCGGTACTGGCTTTCTGATAGCAATACACGCCCCGAGCCCTGCCTCTTTTGCAATAGTCCTGGTAGCGTCTTCGACCTTGACGCATGCATCGAAAACCTCCCCAAGTACACCCTCTGGAAATCGTCCCCCTGTCATGATCTCGAAACAAGGCTGGGGTTCATCTAGCGTATGAAATGAAGGCAGAGTGGAAGAGTCATCGCCAGCGGCGATTGTTCCTTTGACGCAAAAGAAGACCGGGTGGTCTGCAGAGGCTGATTTTGTGCTCTCTGAGCTAATTGCGTAGCCATCCATCGCAGATGTGTCGAACTCTGGTGTTGAGATGGGACTGTAGTGATCGCATGCTGAGACGCGACCGGCTGCCTCTTCTATCAATACCGACTCGATTCCTGTCGATACATCTTGACTTTCTGTAATCGCACGAGCAGTTTTCTCCAATTCCAAGCGTGCAGAGATATATGTTGTTGCCATTGCGAGCGGTGATCCTGTCTAGCCTGTCAAAATGCCAGGATGTATTTACCCACTGGGTTCGGCCGGCGATGCTAGATATTCATGACATGCAAACGCCCGGAGATGCATTGTCTCGATGCGGATCATAACGTTGGAACTAACATACGCTAATCAATGTACAAGATTTCACTCGTCATTCTTTTTATTTATTTATCACGGAAATAATCATTTACGTCACTGTTACTATTATCCACCATAATAACGTCAAGTTAGCATCATCCTGTCGACATGACCATCGACGATGCCATATTGACGAATTACCTTCGATACCAATATGTCGGTAGAGTCCAGTTATTTGCGTTGCATTACAAATTTTCTGGGGAGAGCTGTGGCCACCCAGAAATTCCCACCAATTTATCTTGCTGTCCATCTACCTCATCACACCTAAATTAATGGACGACGTGAATATGAATAATTGCAGTGAACCTCCCTCTATATGCTCGCGAGACTCTATTGAAGATATTTGGGGGCCGAGAACACCCTATGTTCATCAGTGGCCTACAAGGGTAGATCATGCTTGTGATGAGGAGCCGGAGAAATGGGTACAGAGTGCATGTGTGCTGTGCAGGTAAGCAACTGGCTACAGTCATGTTTTAGAATTTGGTCTAACGGCAATTATCTAGCAATGGTTGTGGGCTCGACATTGGTGTTAAAAATGGCAAGGTTGTTGGTGTGAGAGGCCGTGCTACCGACCGCATCAATAAAGGAAGACTCGGTCCGAAGGGACTCAACGGGTAAGTTTCAATATATAGGGGGCCTTGAAGTGATACAACTAATGCTCAATGTTTAGTTGGAAGGCTATCAACAGCAAGGAACGGCTCACTCATCCTCTGATCCGAAGAAACGGCAAGCTTGAGCGTGCAACTTGGGATGAAGCTATGGACCTCATTGTCAGAAAGTCAAAGCAGCTCGTTGAGAAACTCACAGCCCATAGCATAGCTTTCTACACCAGTGGCCAGCTTTTTCTCGAAGAATACTATGTTCTTGCTCTGATTGGGAAAGCTGGATTGAATACGCTTCACATGTAAGCTTTTTACTGCTCCTTGGAAGAGATCACATTCTGATGACCCTCAGGGACGGAAATACTAGGCTCTGCACTGCAACTGCGGCAGCTTCAATGAGAGAGTCGTTTGGGAGCGACGGGCAGCCTGGTTCGTACACTGATATCGACTATACGGATTGCCTCTTCATGGTAGGGCACAACATGGCAGCTACTCAAACTGTGCTTTGGTCAAGAGTTCTCGATCGACTAGCCGGCCCAACTCCCCCAAAATTGATCGTCGTGGACCCTCGCTACAGTGAGAGTGCTTCCAAAGCTACGCTGCACCTAGCCCCCAAGATCGGTACCAATCTTGCCTTACTGAACGGCATTCAGCATCTCATGTTCAAGAACGGCTGGATCAACGAAGCTTATGTCTCTAAGCATGTCGTCGGTCTTGAAGATCTCAAAAGCACAGTTGAAGGCTACAACCCCGAGAGAGTTGCAGAAATCACTGGTGTCCCAGCAAGCAAGATTGAGGAAGCCGCTAGGATCCTCGGCCAAACACCAAGTCTACTGTCATCAGCCCTCCAAGGAGTGTATCAGTCGAACCAAGCGACAGCCAGTGCCTGTCAGATTAGCAACATCCATCTCCTTCGCGGTCTTATTGGTAAGGCAGGAAGTGGTATCTTTCAGATGAATGGCCAGCCAACAGCTCAGAATAACCGCGAGACTGGTTGTGATGGGGAGTTCCCTGGGTTCCGAAACCATCAGAACGCCAAACACATGCAAGAACTGGCAGATCTGTGGAATATCGACAACATCCAGGTGCCGCACTGGAATGAGCCTACTCATATCCACAACATTTTGACGTTTATGGAGAAGGGCTCTATTCGAATGGTTTGGGTTTCGGGCACGAACCCGCTCGTCAGCTTGCCCAACCTTCCCAAGGTCCGAGATATCTTTACCCAACCGGAGTTATTTGTCATCTGCCAGGATATTTACATGACAGAGACGGCTTCTATCGCCGATGTTGTTCTTCCAGCTGCCCAATGGGGTGAGAAGACAGGATGCTTTACAAACGTTGACCGAACGGTGCATTTATCTCGCAAGGCTGTTGAACCGCCGGGGGAAGCCAAGCCAGATCTCGAGATATTTCTAGACTATAGCCGTCGCATGGGCTTCAAGAATAAAGAAGAAAGACCTCTCACGCCTTGGACGCAGCCAGAAGAGGTTTTTGAGGCATGGAAGCGTCTATCTGCTGGTAGGCCTTGTGATTACACGGGCATGTCTTATGGGAAGCTCACTGGTGGCTCTGGTCTTCAATGGCCTTGCAATGAGCAGTATCCTGTTGGTAAAGAGCGACTCTTCGACGACGGTGTCTTCTTTACAGATATTGACTACTGCGAAAGCTATGGCCATGATCTACAGACTGGAGTGCCATACTCTGAGGAATACTACAAAGAGCTCAGACCGGCTGGTCGTGCGATCCTCAAGGCATGCGACTACGTACCTCCATATGAAGATCCCGATGATGAATATCCTCTGAGGCTCTCGACAGGACGGAATGTGTACCATTTCCATACGAGGACCAAGACGGGAAGAACCGCACTGCAGAAAGCTTGCCCTGAACCTGAGATTCGTATATCCGAGAAGGATGCTGAGACTCATGATGTGAAGACTGGCGACATGGTCGTAATCAAGTCCAGGCGAGGTGAGGTTGAGATGAAGGTGAAGGTGGGCAAGATTTCTCAGGGACAAGCTTTCATCCCGTTCCATTTTGGATACTGGGATACAAAGGATGGAAGAGCACGCGCCGCAAATGAGCTCACGATCAGTATGTCGCTTTTCCCCCAAATCCTGAGATCTCTACTGACAATTCTAGCTGAATGGGACCCCATATCTAAGCAGCCGACATTCAAATCCGGTGCAATCTCCATCACAAAGGTCCCAGAAGATCGCCCAACGGCAAAGGAACGACAATCCGAGGCTTTAGCCAAAGCGGAAAAGAATGACGCCGCGACTTCCAGCGCTACAGAGAGTGATCTCAGTAACCGTGAGCGTCAATTAGAGACTTGGCTAGGCGAAACGTACGAATCAATTCTCCTCCTACGCGACATCACAGAACAATTACTAGACCATCTAGTAGCCGACTCAGAAGCTCATTCAGGCGTCCGTATACTCATCCAAATCACCAAAGACACAACCAAACGCCTCAAACCACACGTCGACAGGTTTGGTGAGAATCAAGCTCGTGGCAGACACGCCGCCCATACATTGCGCGACTCATTATTCCCCAAGAGCGATGATACACCAAGTCAGCTCCAAGTACTAGAGGCGCTGCGAAGTCTTCAAGTTTACTTGGCTCATCTGCGAGTTGGGCTGGAAGCGCTGAACCCTGTTAGTCAGGCGATTTGGGATGAGGAGTTTTTTCAGGCGGTTTTGTATGCAATTTCGCAGGTTAAGAGGATGCAGGATTGGGTGACGATGCAGATCAAGGTTAGGGCTCCTCAGTCGCTTTTAGTGCCCTGCAAGGTTGGCTAGCTAGGCTAGACAAGCTTCGTGTCTCACCATGAGCATTTGATGAGGTCAAGCTAGTCTGTGATGGCGGTCATATGGTGACGCCATGAATCTCACTTCCAAGTTTTCGGGCAGATAAGCGATGTGCCCAGCCAGCTGGTAAATATGGGCCATGGACCCGAAACCAGGGCGCTGGGTCATTCTTCTTTTTGTCATAACAAGAGTCTTGGTATCATTATTGTCCTAGGCATTTACAATTTCGACCTCTCATCAAATCTCTTGAAATATGGCTCCAGTCTCAGTGCCTCAATCAACTGCTCAGCCTGCAGGCATAAATCAGCAGGGATACACTCTAGAGTCCATGGAAATGGTTCAACCACGAGCAGGCCAGACTACAGGTATGTTTTGGCAATATTCAGGGTCGGAGCTTTGTATAAACGCTCATGATTCTGTGGTTTAGACACACAGCAGCTTCAAGAGAACTTGGAACCTGAGCTCAGTCTAAGAGGCGGTGAAGATTGCGACGGCTGGTGTCGTGGCCGGTTCTGCTTTATCATTCCCTGTCCTATACCTATCAAGTGTTGCTTCATTCCCCTATAATCAGATGCCTCTTTCTTCTTCTTTTTTTCTTTTTAATAAAGGTTGGAATAGGTTATCCTGTTGACAATTTCACGACTTGGACCCCCTTTATCTTGATGATTATTTTCATCAGTCTAGCTTTGTACTTCACTAGATTGTCTATACCTAGCTTAAATCGGAAGAATCTTAACCGTATCCCTCACATCAACACGTCTTTCCAAGCTATGGAATATAAGACATGATTGACTGAAAGGCTGATGTGTGGTATCTACTGATCTACCGTCAATCTGACAGGGATCCACGGCGTCTTTCCGATTCGCTATTCCGACTCCATTTTAAGCGCCGAGGCCTGACATGCAGACAACATCATGGAGAAGAAGACCTGGATGCTCATATTTTCACATGTCATCTCTTCATTATAATGATCCGGAATGGCATCGCCTTTCTTGTATTTCCGCTTACATAGTGACGAGATCCGCGTTCTCAAGATCCAGCCCGCTAAAGACACAACCAGCACCGCCAAGCGCCATCCAATAATATGCTCACTTGAACATGTTTCTTTGCCAGCGACAGGACAAGGCTTTACCTCTCAACAGTTCAAAGGTGCTGGAAGAACGTGGCCTGAGCTATCTGTAACACCCGACACCGATGCCCTCTTCAAGAATGGCAGAGATCCTCATGCAAGCGAAAGCAGCACACGCCCTACGACTGGGGAAATACTCGTTGCTGAAAATGATCTGCCGTGGCGATACAAATGGGGCGATTTTATCGCTTTGTCATATTTATGGGGATACCCAAAGAGAAAAGAAAGAGAGCCTCCGTATCTCATCACTGTCGATGGCGTTGCTTTTGAAGTTGGACCAAACTTGTACTTTGCTCTGACGCAACTGAGTCGCAGTACCAGAGTCAGACAAGGATTCAAAGTCTGGATCGATGCAATTTGTATTAACCAGGCCGACCTAGATGAACGCAGCCAGCAAGTCACTCGAATGCGTGATATTTACCAGTCAGCGTGGCAGGTAGTCATATGGCTCGGTCCAGAAGAGCATGATAGCTCACTGGCTATATCTGGGCTGTACTGGTTAGCACGTGAGTCAGAGCAATCGACGCGGATGGAGAGTTTTTACTCCGAAGAATTCTCGGTTGACTTGCGCCCTCTCGTTATCATATGGCCCCGATACAAAAGTTCAATGAAGAAGGATGTTTACAGAGCCCTGTTTCACTTCTTTACAAGGCCATACTGGCGTCGAATGTGGATTGTCCAAGAAGTTGCAATGGGCAACTTGAATAGTCCTGTGCTTTGCGGCAATGCATGTATCTCGTGGAATGATCTCTACAAAGCCGTCGGTATAATAGCCGACGACGAGTCAAGATTCGGGCGTGAGATTCTCGAAACTGTGCAACCACGGATTTTGCCAGCATGGTCGTTTGAGTTTGCACGAGACAGACTTCTCCATGAAAGAACTTGTGCGCCAGAACGAATGTGGAAGATTCACCAGACCATGACGAAGATCCAAAACAACCAAAGACTTGTGCCTCTATCAACTGAATGGGAAGAGCTTATGCGAGCACTGAATATTGCACGTGATTGTCTTGTTACGGAAGAGAAGGACAGGGTTTATGGTATTCTTGGTATCAAAGCCATCGCCGATAGGGTTCACATCGAGCCTGACTACAAACTCTCACTATCAGCCATTTATACCAATTTCACGGGGGAGCTCTTGTCGAAAGGTGACTTGAACATTCTACGCCTAGCTTCTGGTCATGGCGGGTATGTTCCGTTCAAGAGAACCTCAGACAGTCTGCCTCCATCTGTACGAAATCGCTCCCTCGCACCGGTTTTACTATCCATGCTTGATACTGCTACGAGACTACAGGGCAAGACTCCTGTCGGGACGCCTTGCGAGCATAGTCTTCCCTCTTGGGCAATATGCTGGTCCTGTTCAACGGCGCCAACCGCACAGCTTCGAGGAATCTACCATGCGGACGGAAACCTTGGTTTGACGATTTCAAGGCCCGCTATTTCAAATATGGCTCTCATTTTGAAAGGCATCGTTATAGATACCATCACTTCACTGAGCGCATTTCACGTGGATGAATGTGATGGGCGCTATCCCGACAACACTTTTGCCTCGAACTGCAGCATCTACGGAGATATAGAAGCTACACGGGAGGCACTCTGGCGAACCATAGTGGCTGATACAATTGCAGAAGAGACAGCTCGTGCACCAGAGACCTACTCTTGGCTTCTTGATCACAAACTATGGCAGAGAGGCGTTGCTGGCGTGTACACATACGGGTTCGGATTGCATGACTTTATGGCACGAAATCAGCATCTCCGTCTATGCGGCTACACATTGGAGCAGTTGATATTTGGGCACAACAAATGGCTTACCAGATTGAGGATGACTATTGGTGATAATTACTATAATTCGACTGAGTCGCAGCGGGAGGCTTTGTCGTGGGCGATTAATGCGATGGCATGGAGGAGACTGTTTGGGACAAAGGATGGCAGGGTGGGATTGGGGACATGTGCAGCTGAAGTTAAAGATAGAGTTGTCCTCTTGAGGGGCTGTGACACGCCACTTATCATCAGAGAGTACAACAGCGGTTGGAAGCTTATAGGGGAGTGTTATACTCATGGTATTATGTACGGCGAGGTAGCCGCCAACGAGTATGAACTTGTAGATATCACGATTTACTGACGGCCATAATGAGTATCATGAACATATCTATATAAAGTCTAACGCTCGAGTGTATTCTATCACCACTGAAAGCTCTCCTCAAAGTACTCTACCCTCATAACTCCATTTCGTAACAAATCGGCAACTGTCTTTCTCGCATCATCCGCCATCTGCGCCGGTCCACAAGCAATAATCGCGAGACTCTCTCCCATCGCCTCTTCACTCCTCCTCCTCACCACATCCGAAGCATCTATCCTTCCTCTTCGCAAGGTAACCTGTGACGGCCACTCACTCAGTTCATCTTGGGGCGTATGTGTCGTAAGATGTATCTCAAAACTGAGGTTCGTGCTCCCCAAAGCGTCAGCGATGTCGGTTTGTAGAACTTCGAGCGCGAAGGCGGGTTCGCGAACGGCCCAGTGGATTTTCACGGACCGAGGGGCCGTTGGGCCGGTGAGGCGTTGGAGATATGATAGGGGAACGACGATGCCGCTGCCTCCGACGATGAAAGTTACGTTGTCGAAGAGATGGAGGGGACGAGTGTGTCCGTACGGACCGTCGACAAGGACGCGCTGAGGGACGTTTTTAGGCCAGACTGCTGATGCTGCGTCGCGGAGTCTGGAGGTGAAGCCGTCGTAGGGACGGATTAGGAATGTCATTGTGCGAGAGTCGCTGAGTATATCTTGTGAGTCAACGGGATCCGAGCTTTGCTCAGCAACAGTGCCATCGAGCAGGGGAACTTGTTCGCCAAGTAGCTTTGAACCACGCTGCCCTTCATCTGTGACCATTGCCACGGTAAAGGGGTGACTTTCCCAGCAACGAGGTCCGTTGAGAACATGGATGTAGTAGAATGTTCCCGGTGCTGGCTTGTACAAGCTGCTTGACCACGGAACGACAAGTCTAACAATGTTGGAGGATGGATGGTAAATGGATGTAGCCCAGGTGTCCCAGAGCTTTGGGTTGAAGGACGCGATGCGTAGAGCACGGATGACGCGGTCGCCTACCCAGATGAAGCAGGGGACCCAGAAGAATACGTCGTATTCACCTTGGAAGATGGAGACGTGGCTGGCTTGTTAGACAAGACTGGTAGAGATAGGAAGGGCTAGACTTACGCAAGCATTGTGATGAGAAGGATGATTGACATGATGATGTGCACGACCAAGAATAGTTCGTACTGCTGACGCCGGATCCAGTAGAATGATGCTCCAACGAGAAGAGACATGACGATAGTTGCCTGCGCATGTCAGATAAGATTGCTGTGAGGACATGGGAGATAACATACCACTTCGCCAACCCACCAGAACATGTAGTTCCACCAGAATAGATAATACTCCCAGCCGCCCTCTGGTAGATAGTCAGCATGCCAGTAGTCCAAGTCACGGTATTGACGAACCTAAGACGATCAACCAAGTATACCCAATAGAGTGGACGACGGCTTGGAGGGTTGCAATTCGCGCAACCCAGCGGTGAAAGTTGTTATATGTTCCAAAATCCCAACCAGTTAGCCACATAAGGAGATTATTTCTCATGCCAAATAACCAGATAACTGGAAAGTTGGCCCATGAGATAATACCCGTGCGGTCTGAGACATAACGAAGGAGCTGTTTCGCTGTCGATGGAAAGCTGTAGCAATTTGAGTCCCGGGCCATTGATACCCAAGCATGGTTGGTACTTACTACATATTTACTGGTACGATCCTGTATCCAAGTATGCTCAATGCGACGTTGAGAAGGAGGAAAGCAAAAAGAGTCCAAGACTGTATTTGAGGAGGTACTGTTCCCCAGCCGACTTTCTGCGCGCATCGATCTCCCATGAAAGCTGGGACAGTTATGCGATTAAGTACCCAATTGTAAGAGTTCCATAATCTTCCGCCTGGTCTTGAAGAATAGCTGCGAATCATTTGCGAATTGGCGATGTGGCGGATGGCATGGTTCAAGACGCCGATGGCTACTACGACTATCCAGAAGGTGATCATAGCGCGCCTACTAAGATTTAGCACTCCGACTGACATACCCGAGGGCTTCCCTACCCGTAGACATCATGGTAAGTGTACGTATACGCCACAGAGTCCTGCATCACAATCAGTCTTGTCCGAATTCACTCTCGAGTTACCTACCAAAGTATCCCACCAGATCCCAAACCAGTGCTCAGAAGGCACGACGACCTCTCTAAACAAAACCCCCTCATCCGTCTCATTCTGCTCAAATCTTCTCACCCCCTCGACATCCTCGGCTGTATAATTCGAAATGACGTCAAACGGCGGTAAAACAATGTGCGCCTTCTCCCGACATGTCTCATTGTACGACCCCAGCCCTACCTCTACCGCTCCAGGCGTGCAATACACATCAATACATAGATACAGCGATAGTATCGCTTTGGGACTGTAGCAAGTCTTGGTAAAACCCGTTTGGTTCCGGAGCACGTCGTCGAAATGCACGGGCTTTAGGCACGCGAAACACGCGTCGTAGCATACGCGCTCAGGAGATCTGTCCTCGGCTGCAAGGGACAGCGTCCACAGTGAGAGGTTGATGAGCAGCGCGCCCAAAGAAGCTGCGAATTTCATGGCGCCACCGTTGGGGCTGATCAAAAGTGAAGAAAAGCAGGGGTTTAAGTTGAGCACTTTATCAGATCTAAAACTTTGATCAGATAAGAGCAAAACATCACGTGTAATGGTGGGGCTTGAAACGTTCCCATGATCCGATTTTACCCATTGTGCTACACATATTGGGAATAGCTTCGTTTACTCTAGGCTCTCTAGGGGAGGAAAGAAAACTCAAGATATTGATCCTAAATGACAAAAAGACTTAGGTAACCTAGCATAA
Source organism: Fusarium proliferatum ET1 (assembly GCF_900067095.1). NCBI lineage: Eukaryota > Fungi > Ascomycota > Sordariomycetes > Hypocreales > Nectriaceae > Fusarium > Fusarium proliferatum. The sequence goes on along the minus strand of NW_022194795.1, from coordinate 2,940,604 downwards.
ACTTAGCCTAAACTTAGGACAACTTTTACTGAATTTATTTCACACCCTATCTCAAGGTCTAATGTTTTCTTCCCCCCCTGAGGGCTCTATTCTTTATCCACGGGTTCCAGCAGCCTTATTGCAATCTCAACAATGCACTATATGAGCAAGCTTCATTCGCTCATTCCTGGGATACCAGAGTGTTGCCTTCTAGGTCAATAAATTCTAGGGTATTTAGACGTTTTATAAAATTTATGTCGGCATACATACTTTACGTCAAAGGTGCAAGGAAAACAGCTCACAGTTAAAATATTATGCGACTTATGTTTGTTGAGGCTTTGCGCATATTGCCTTCCCAAGGCTGAAGTTAATTTGTATTTTTCAGTGTGTTGGCTTTATATGTCTCGTTGAGATATTATAAGCTTTAACTATCAGTCAACAGAGCTCACCCAGTAGCTTTATAAGTGAGGCTAGTTGCAGCATCTCCCTCATCCTCTTTTTCACCTTATATTTTATCCCTCGCTAAACATCACGAAAATGCCCGAGATAAGATGTTTCAGGCTACAGCATCATCACTCGCTGCCATGGGCTCTGCGACAGCTATATCGTTTTCGACCAATGACTGACATGTCCCCTGTCGCTCATTTTGACAACAACGAATCAAGCACTTGTCTACTGGCTTCGTCCGGACAAGAGCATGGAGAGACAACGACATCCCTTGGAGCTCTGGCGTCTCAACGTTCCCCAGCGCAGACCTCAGTACTGCTACACCTTCCACGAGAATTACTAGTTCAAATCATGATCCATTTGCCGTACAGTTCTCTTTACATGGTCCACCAAACCTGTGGCATCTTTCGTCATCTGCTAGGCGGCTTTGAATTCAAATACTTTCGACTAGAAATGCTGCGAAGCAATGAGGAAGCGCACTGTATCACGAAGGCTGGATTTGACGAGCTATATATTGTCAAAAGGCTGCTCCGCCGCAGATCCCTGTGCGATCCTTGCGGCAAGCTCTTCGACTCTGGCGAGCTTGAAGAAAAGCTTAAGGCTCTCTGGAAACCAGTTCTATGCACTGGATGCAAGAAACACCATCCAGGACTTTTATTTCCTCAAGGTCAGCGAACAGAAAATCGCTGCGTCGGGCTACTTGGTCACTTTGCAGTTTGCAAACATCTCAAAATCTCGGCAAAGTCAAAGTTGATGCCCTTTGCAAAGATGGTGAAGCGAGAAGATGAGTCAATCACATGCGGACATCCTGATCATATTTCAGTCTACGATATAAACGGCAATTCAACAAGCCGCTACATTCGTGAACCATTTATGAGATATTCCACTTATATCGCAGGTATGTGTAGCACATACTTCAGATCTTTTCCGATGATAAAGATTCATCGTCAACAAGATCTCGACATGAGCAAATTGAAGTCGCGTTTATTCAAACAACTTCAGGATATGAACGGAGATGGACTGTGTCTACATGCATCCGGTCAACTCGAATCTATCGCATCTTGTATAACCCTAGACAAAAATCGTTGTTCTCCAGGTCTGCACAACGGCCAGTTTCACTATGAATGCCCTGACTGGAGCTACGGTTGTCATCATTGTCATCAGTGTGGCGCACGATACTTCTGGTTTTTCGACGACGATTGTGTTATATTTTACGTTTGGATACCGATGTGTTATAATGGCCCAGACTCCATGAGCTGGCTCTCAAATCTCACTTTCGACGCTGATGAGCACCCTATTCTCAACAAGGGTACCCAAAATGTCTTGTGGTGCTCCGATCCTAGTTGCGGTACAGGCTGCGGAGAACGATGGTTGTTGATGATGGAAATTTTCAAGAGGCACACGGTGAGCTATCTTCTTCACGACTGGGAGCTTTCGTTCCGTTACACGACTTGCATGGATAGGTTGCCTTTGACACTGGAATATCAGATTCTTCAAGATGTAGCATATTGGTCTCAATTGAGCTGAACAAATTGGGGTTAATCCTTATAGGATGCTGAAAATAGTAGATATTGATAAAAGAACCTTTCCTTGCACTCTCAAGTAATCGAGACCTCGTCCGTGCAATCCATTGTCCCATTGGTCGCTGACTCCAACTTTAAATATCCAAACTAAACTATCACAGACGATGTTGTCCCATCGGATAACAAGTCCACTCTTTAGCTATCCCTCGGCAGACTTTGGACTGTTCGTGATTTGAGGTGACTTTTAGGATCAAGTATTTTGGCATTTATATGAATGCAGTTCTCCGATGCAGTTTAAGGAATAAATACAATCTCAGTTTACAAGAAAGGCATACGCTCTAAGTCTATATACATATAATCATCCAAATGTCGGTTTAACCAGAGTACTCGGAGTAAAAGCAGCTAGTAGCGTGCTCAATCTCAGAAACGCGTGCGTTAAATCCGAGACACTCCTTATCGCTGTATCCAGGACGAGAGTTACCGGTAGCCACCCAAACGGCCCAAGAACCATCAGGGCCGTTGGGGCATGCAGTGAAGCCGCTAGCATCGGCAAAGTTAAGGTTACCAGACTTGTCGATCTTCCAGCCCTTGGTCTCGAACGCCTCGGGAAGCGGGTTCTTGGTAACGGTAGAATATTGAAGAACACCTTGGCCTACACGATATTAGCAACAATTTAATTGATGAGCGTGAGTTTATGACTTACCCATTCCGGAGCGATCGGTATAAGCGCGCTGCTGCTTTTTGCCAGTGTTGTAGAGGTACAGTTCACCCTCGCTCAGGCGGAAGACAGCTGATCCGTCAGACTTGCCAGAGCAGGTAGCGTTCTGCTTATCCGCTGGAAGACCAAGCAAGAAGCCGTTCTCAGAAGCGCTGAAGTGCGTGAAGTGGATAGGGCTGCCGGAGCGCAGGGCGACGAGGCCGAAGGTCTTGGGGGCGGGAGAGTTGCCGGACTTGGCGGGGGCGGTCTTTGTGCTTGCGCATTCCTCAGTAGGAGCGGCGGCGGCGAGGCCGAGGAGAGAGGCGGCGAAGAGAGTCTTGAACTGCATTTTGATTGATGTTTTGTGTTGTGATGTTTTGTGTTGTGATGTTTTGCGTTGTTGTTTAACTTGAATGTGTTGGTGTGATAATGTAGGTAAAAGTGATCGGGGTGAGGACTTATATAAATGTGAATACGAGGTCCCAAGGGATCTTCAGTTGATCTTTTGACGAATGAGGAGTGCAACGGCAGTTATTGACATCATTTCATTGAATGGGGATATCCCCTGTCGTAAACTTGGCCCTTTAATGTCACCTACCGTTACATCCAATTACAAACTGTCCTCGGGTCTTTCGGGCTGTTTCACATAGAAATTCTTCCGCCAGAGAAGTTAGGCTTCAATTCTACTTGACAAAAAGCTTTAGTTAAACCTAGTGACCCTTAGGCTGATTATTTTTGGCACCTCTTTTTGCGGTCTGAGGCTAGCTGGAAAAAAAACATCGCCACTTCACTGCCTCCCCGATACGAGATCGAGAACACATGATGGGTTTCCATCTCGTAAAGAGCGGCATATGTGCCGAGGATCGCCAGTAACGTACCAGCAGAATATCCCTGCATCAGGTTGGAATAGCAGAACAAACCAGATGCTGCTGTGGGCTATTAATACCCACTGACGTAGGCCGAGATCTATGCGAGATCCACTAGCTACGGCTAACGGAACGGAAGCGAAGCGGATGAAGGATCATTTGCCTACCAACCGTCATGGCATTGCTCGTCAAGCTGGGTAAGTCAGCTGGAATGTTTGTGTAGTTTCTATGGCTGTTCTAGAATGCATTTCGCGGACGGTAACAGCGTCGCATGAATTCATTTCATCGCTAAACTCTAATGCAAATGAGGCGCTGATCTAATTCTCGACCACGTCACACAGCGCCAGCCGATCCACAGTTTAAAAATAGAAACAGTCTTGCATTCATTCTATCTACCCTTCGTTCCACCAAAGCCCAGCCTTCGTATTTCCTCACCTCAACAAACACCGACAATCTATCCTGACCGCTGATTCTCGACCAATTCCCCAATAGTCTTTTCGAAATCCTCTGGCTCCCTTCCCAGAACCTCTCTCATCGTGTTCGTCACTCCAGCTGTTTCTCCAGCGCGGATGGCGTCCCATGCTGTAGCCCACGTCCTCGCCTTCTCCTCGATGCCAAAGTATTGTTTTATCTGAGGGAGGTTGATATACTCGTCCACGCTTATTTCTTGGATTTTGAAATCAGTTCCTGCGGCGCGCGATAGGACTTCGACGGTCTCTGCTAATGTCCAGGATTTGGGACCGGTTAAAGTGACGATTTGGTTGGTGTATTTAAATGATAACGGTGATTTCGCGTATGAGGCGATGAGACGTGCGGTCGCTTCTCCGAGTTCATCTCTCTTGACCCAGCTGACACCAGGTCCACTCCCATCATGTGGAATGAGAACTTTGGCCGGTGGGTTCTTAAGGTCAAGGAATGAAGTGTAGATGGGGAATGACTCGCTGTAAAGACCCTCGCGAATGCTCGTCCACGTAAATCCCTCCTTAGCACTCTCGATCTTTCGCAGATGCGTCTCACTGTCGAGATGAGCGCCCATGACTTCAGCCTTGGTACTACTCTCACCAATCGACGCAAACCCAAGCGACGAGTAGAAAATATGCTTTACTCCAGCTTTAACCGCCGCATCAAGTGCTTTAGTATGCACCTTAGTTCTATACTCGTGAACGTGGCTAGGATACGAGATCAAGAAGAGGACATCGACCCCTGCAAAAACAGCCTCGAGCTCTTCGGCGCTAGACTCGTAAGAAGCTTGACGAACAGTAGTTCCATTTTCCACGTATTTCTTGGGAACCTTTTCGGGATATCGGTTGATGAGCGTGACTTTGTCGTTTGGGACTTGGGAGAGAAGGTGGGTGTACGCGCTGGTGCCAAGGGCTCCAGAAGCGGGGAAGATTCCGATTTGCGTCATGTTATGCCTCGTATTTTTTTCTTTCTTGTGACGATATATCGAGTTGATGGTGTTGGAATAATTACAATGCTGCTTTGAAGTGAGGAGTTATAAGTCGTGTTTTATTTAGATGTTATCGAAATCCGTGGAGGTGAATCTGACTAATCGACGTGCTCAATATGACGTGATGCCATCCACTCCGAGAACTCCATGGAGTTTCTCACTAAATACTACCCTACAACCGAAACAGTTCTAGGCTTCTTATCGGTCCTCTTAAGCTTGATGTAATTATACCATATCTCCAACTTGAAGTCCGCAAACTTTGTAACAAATTCCTCAACCGTGATGTTGATGAATTCTTCAAGAAATGCTTCGCCTCCATCCCAATCTTGCCCTCGTGACTTCTTCAGCACGTCAACCCAGAACCACCCTGAAGCTGAGACCACGTTACTAATTGCAACTCGAGCATATTCTTTTAGAGCTTCGTCTTTCTTGCTTTCGTCGACCTTGATCTTGTCCTGGTAAACCTGCCAGGCTGGCTGCACGATCAGCTTCGGTTCCATTGACTTCACCTCCCATAGCGGTGCGACATCCTCATCTTTCAAAGCGGCCTCAACTTCTTTGGGAGTACGCTCATGACTTGGGAAAAGAGCCATCTGCATCAGCTCAGGCAATGACAGCGTCCCCTCGCCGACCATTCTCATCAATCCAGCTTGAAGGACTTGCGATCCCGGCTTCGAAGGCGTACTCTCTCCCTCAGGCGCTTGCCCTCCAATAGCCGCAATTAAATACCCACCGCTCCGAGTCTCCTTTGCCCTAAGCTTCAGTAGCTTTATCAGGTCTGTATGCCCTGCTGCGGCGAGTGCTTTGTGACGAGCAACTGTGAATTCAGCTGGCGATGCTGTTGCGTCGAGACTAACAGAAGGAATGTTCTCTAGGTAATTGAATGATGACCAGGAGAAGCCAATGTCAACTTGTGCTGTTGGGACGACCTGCTGATAGAATCCCAGGGGAACAAGACTTGGCACGATCTGGATCTTGCTGTCTTGGTTGGTAAAGTTGTCTGAGACAGTCTTTGCCAAGGTTCCAAAGTCGTTGAACGGGGTATCTTCGAAGATGAGAGAAGCGATAGCGCCATCCGGCAACGTGGAGATGGCCTTCTTTACAGGTTCGATGCTTGAGAGTGTCAGCAGGGAAATGTAAAGTTAGGGCTTCAGGCATACGAGTTGGCGCCCTGAGCGGTCCCATAGTCAACGACTACCAGATTGTCTCCTACCAGAAGTCAGCATTGTCTTGGCCAATATGAAAAGACGGTCAGCATATTGCTTACTGTCTGAAAAGCCGGGGATCAAGTCAAGGCCAGCTTTCATAGCTGCATTCTGAATCTCGGAGCGTTCATTGTAGTGCTTATCGCGCATAGCAATGCGAACAGGGTTCTGATTTGAAGCCATACTTAATCACAATATCGATTGATGTCACTCAATTCAAACCTTCCAGAATGAAAGACGGGGCATTATCTCTCTTTATACTTATTCCAACACCTCTGGACCCGGGCATGGCTGATGCGAAAGGTCACACAATAAGCACTACGCATGCAACCCCGCTGCTTACCCTCCTTGTCACACGAACCACCCAATGTCATTTCGCAATATCTCACACAGAAAGGGGCCAGATTTTGAATCCTTCGGAAGGGTCGGCACTCATTGGCTACGTCGCCATTCGGGGAGCACTCGAGTCTAATTTTCGCTTGTGAGAAGTGAAATGCAGGTTGCGTGGCCCAATGGCAAGGCGTCCGAGAGTGGATCGGAAGATTCTGGGTTCGATTCCCGGCGTAGCCGTGATAACAGACGTTGAGAAAGATGCATTATACAGGATTTGGTCACATCATGCTCTTATTCTATTTTTGGGAATAGTACGGTCTTATTTACATAAGGAAGGAATCGCTGAGCTTGATACACCTGCAAGGCAATGCTAAAGTGTCACATTATAACCTTATAATCTTTGAGTCCTATAGAATTAAATCTTACTCTGTGGCTCTCAGGCTGAAGAGACTTCTTATCATGATAGACGGACCCTGACTCTCCTTCACAATATCCCATTCCCTAATGTATACTACCAATTAAATCTCACCATCGTAAAAGACTCCTGGAAAGGATGGTCAGTAAGCAGAGCATATAGCAACAAGTCAACCCGCTGTAACCTCGATCTCGACAAGACTTACGATTTAATAAGCAGTAACATTCTTAGCCGTAGCATTATGCTTCCCAGAAATGGCGGAATACTTGGCGTCGCAGCATTCCTCAGCAGTGATAATCTTGTCCGTCGAGACTAATTCCTTATAGTCAGGGGCATAGTGGCATCTCCCTCCGGATTCATAATATTCGCCTTGAGTCTTCCTGCAGCATTCTCGGGTCCTTGGGATGTTGCGCACTCCTCTTCTGTAGCATGTGAAAGCGTCTCCTGGAGGGGAGGGAGGGCATGCTTCTCCTGAAGAGAGGAGACCCGCGAACACCAAGATGGCAAGCGGGGAGAGCTTCATCGTTGGTCAAGAAAAGAGGGCTGGGCTTGGGGGTGAGGTATGTGGATAGAAGGGCGATGCTCTGGGTGATGAACTCTGAGTGACAATTGTGTGGATAGCTGGCCTACTGCCTGAACTGGGTTTATGGGAATGTTGCGTTGAGTTGACAGACGTAACAGCTTATGCTTGCACTACGCGCTGTCCTGAATAGAGTCAAGGCAAAGGGCCTCTTTATACATAAGATCTGAGTAACGCATTCGAACTTGATGACCAGTGAAGTCGCGCAATCAGACCACTAGGGCTTCACGATGAGTCATTATCCAAGATTTATGGCGCCCTGTATTTGTACTGACTGTGATGAGGTTGAAAAAGGCTTCAGCCTCCATACTCTTTGCCTTTACTGTTGCTGAGAATCTTGCCTTTGGCTGAAAAGCTAGATATCCTGGTGACTGAGTTGGAGATTCGGTGATACTCAGCAATAAGTTTTCAGCGAATTGAAGCTTCGTTGAACGAGCCACAATTCGTTTGAACACAAAGCATTGGTAGTGGCAGTCTAGAGTTCAGCCACATGGCCACTAATCGATCAAGGATATGGTTCGAGAATATAAGCCTATCTGTTAGCCTTATGGACATGAGTGGGGGGAGAGGGACGGAGATACATCATGAATACACGCAATACGTCTAAATGCACTTAGGCCATTCCTGTATAGCCGATCCTTTTTCTGGATTTATTGTGGTACCGTGGGAACCAAAGTTGACATGGCCCTAAAGAGACAGGTCTCACGGTCGGTGATTGAGTTTGGTGTCGCGTTATCCTGCGATCATAAGGTTTCCAAGGCTGAGCAGTTGAGGGGTTGAGTGCAATACAACGCGTTATATACCACGCCAAAGAGTGCCATGCGCAGAGGGGTAGATAGTTCATTTGATGAAATTCGCCTAAAATACTTCACGAATCCAGAATTCCCCCATATTCATTATTCCTAAGGAACGTTTGCTTTGCGTTGAGGATCTTGAAGCCTTGCCATCTCCAACAAAAGTAGGTAAACATACAGACCCATGTCGCCTTCACGCAACGCTCTGGTATGCCATTGTCGCCCTTTCTCTGCGATCTGCTTCGCGACCTCTTTTCCAGATGCAGTTGAGGTGAGATAAAAGACTAGCTCCGAGAGCTCTTCCATACTTTGACTAACAGGTACATAGTGCAGCCAAGGTATTAGTCGATCGTCGTGCCATTCTTGAAATAATGTCTGCTTTATTGGCACCGACATGGAATCGAGTAGCTTGTAATAACGGCCGCGGATACCGTTGCCGTCGATATCAAACGCAAGCGTTGACTTGAGGGCTTCATCTTTACCTACCCAGGATTTGGTGTCGAAATAGGCATCTTGGTCCCTGCAGGCTTTTCTCTGGCATTGGAAGATGCGGGTGAAGGTGACATCAAACAGTCTTCCATTCAGAAAGGAAGATTTGACTTTCTGCACGACACCACCCTTCGTTCGTATGTAGTTGTAAAATTTGTTCGTTCTCAAATTCTGCGTGAGCTCAACAAATCATTGTCGATGGAAGAGCTGCCAGTGGGTATCAAGCGCAAAACCCCCAGTAGTCGAGCCAGCCCAGTAGAGGCTGTCTCTTTTTCGGTCCCATTCAACATCTTTTGACTCGTCGTAAATGAACTCTTGCTCGGTATATGCTGGGCTCGGAATGAGAATGTCACTCATCGTGGAAAGTTTGCCGGTTGAGAAGATAGGAACAAGGCCATAGATTGGGCGAAATGAGACGGGGCTCATCATGAAACCATGTGAGGCGCTGTACTCTGGGTGTTGACAGAGATCTTGGGCCGAAGAGATGTTGGTCACGAATGGTAGGCCAAAGGTATTGATGCTGTCTTGGTCTTCTACTTCTCTTTCTTGAAGGCCACAGTTCTTGGCCAGCAAGTCCCATACAGGTTTTCGGCTGCGATCCCCCACAGTTATCCTTCGATCGTGGGGGGAGATGCTTCGGGGGAAGGCTGTGAAATGACACGAGGTTCATCGATATGATTGAAAAGAAACGTCACATCAGGTAGCTTCGTGAAGTTGGCCAAAATGTTGTTGAACATACGCGAGAAATGCCTGTCAAAGGTACGATAGGAGTGACTACATTGTGTTGTCGACGATGTCCCCGAGAATGTGCAAAGCCACAAATCGCTTCCAGGAAGGTTTTTCGCTCGATTCATGGCATCGAGAACCTGGCTGCCGCTCAGCCTCCAGAGCGGCGATATTGTATGATACAAGGAGTCGAAATCATCGATCAATGGTGAGCCATTGGAACGCGCAGCGTCGTACCATTCCTTAAAACCTGGCGGCCGCTCCATGCCGTATTTATGCTGATAGTTATGCGACGCGGCTTCGAAGGTTGTGGATTGCCTCGTAGATAGGTTCTCGAACTCTTTCTGTGCTTTATTGTACAGGGCCATGACTGGATGTGGCGTGTCCGCGGTGAAGGTAGCAGCGTCGGTTCGCGCGTGATAAATCGCCATAATACTGGCTACATAGGGTATAATCGGCAGCATGATGCAAGAATACAAGAATCGCATTGGGCGTTTGTGTCTGGGGACGAAACCGGCAATCTGGCCGAGGCACAGCAGGGCAGATACAGGATTCAACAATGCATGACTCTCAAATGTGAATTCGAACGGATTGCGCGTTGCTAGAAGACCAAATGTGGTCATCATAGTCGGAAGAGTCCATGACGTGTGACGAGTCTTGACTTGGAAGTTAGAAGCGCATATATGAATGGAGGGGAAATGGTTACGTACAGCTCTGGCAGCACATCGCCAGGAAAGTGCCTTGACCAGTCCCAGAAACAAAGCGTACAGGGAACTAGATCGTGGAAGACCAAAGACGTATACTCTGGCAAGACTACCAACTAAAAGGACTCCTGCCACTCTTGGTGCAAGAGAGTATACATGTTCTCCGAAGGGATTCAGGTGAGGTAAGAAGTGACCGCCCCTTTGTCTTGATTCAAACGAAACATAGGCGATGAAAGAGGCGCCAGTCGCAACGCCAGAAGGCACAAGTCCAGAGTAATTCCAGTCGATCAGAACGAAGGTCAAAAGAGCTGCAGCGAGTGATGCTGTCCAGAGCTTACTGGATAAGGGGGCTAACTTTGAAGTGTCCGCGGAATCGCGCCCCTGAGCGTTTCGATCGAGGCCTCCATCTGTCCAAAGCAGCAAGGGGGTCAAAATAGGCTACGAATTTCTGTTACCATCAGCTTCCTTCAGAGCCTGACATTGAACATACCAAGAGCTTGGAACTGTCCGCCTCAGCTCGACATCCGGATGCGATGGAAAGACAACCGGCAACAACCCACAGCGATAATGGTGAGGGGAGAGTATGCCGAGTCTCACGCCTTGTGGGTAGATCTGCACGGGCTTGTTCTACAAAGGTATTGGCTCCAAATATCATCGGTAAGCATGCCCAACAGATAATCTCCGACAAAAGCTCGTCCTCTCGGCGGGAGAGGTAGCTTGTTGCTACTGCGAGAAGCAAAGCCAACGCAATGTCATTGTGAAGGTCTCGTGGGCTGATCATCGTTGACAAGGGATTCGAGAGGAAACCTAGCAAGTTGTCTCCGTACATACGCAGATGAGCCAAATGGCATCACGGATTTGTATCAAAGAGTTTGCAAAATGGCTCAGAGAACCAGCGTTGGCTGTAGAACAGGTTGAGCAGTAAAGAGAAGTCATGATGGACGTGCATTCCGCTCAAGGCAACTAAATGCCGTGAGCATCCAATTACGGTGGTCAGAAGCTCGCGTCGCGGACGCTGTTGGTTCTGTCAAATGTCTGAAACTTGTAGTCCTCAAAAGTACCGAGTTGTGTTGGTTGAGTGCTTCACTCGCTTCTTGTTAGCCTCCACTCCTCTGCAGTGATAGCAAGTTAGCAGCGCCAAAGGGGTCTCTGATGTGGGCTAAACTGTGTTGGCTGTACCCTGCAATTAAGACATGGTCTGATCAAAGCTTGAATACCTTCCTCTAAGGTACGGGCCGGCCGTATTGGGAAATCCAATCAGATCCGCCTGTTGTGCAGGGGCTTTCGCTTGGGCTATCAGCCCGCGCTGGTCCGACTGGAGCATGGCTTCAAGGTCCCAGTCAAGCTTCTTTTTGCCTCTCATTTTAATCATATTTTTCTATTGCCGAAATAACCGGACTGGAATGTGCATCGTGGCACGGACACTTGGCTTCCACTGATCCAAATCTACAGGGTTTTGAAGGCCTCGGTTGCGAAGCCTGACCTTTAGGCTAAAGCTTAACCCTGAAGCCAGGCTTCAGCCCAGCGGTTGCTCCTTGAGAACTACAGAACGTTGCAACGTCGAGAGACCATCTTTTTGTATGAAAAACCGTTTCTTTTTGCGACCGGTTTTGAAAGAACAAGGTGCGGTATCACTGAATAGGGATGAACTATGGGGTGTATTGCATGTTAGACGTCGTTAAATAGCTTATAGACTTTTCGAATAACATAAAACATAACAAGACATAAATCCGGGTTCATCGGTTCACTAGTCCCGACGACCCATGGGCCCTTGTAGCAGTAAATCTGCGCACTTATAACGACAACCAACAGACAATAAGTCACTGAACCAACAATGTTGTGTCGGTCTGTTGATACCATCAAAGCCAACTGGCCGTATTCAGGCCAGTGGACAACACTATGACCAAGTCGGTAAACAAGAAGCGGTGCAGACAAGAGTATGAAGCCCCCTTTGAACCTCTATCTCAGCACTCTCGAGATCAACAATCATCTTCTGGCCTCAGAATCCTTTCATCAGATCTTTTACTCTCCTCTACTTCTCCTCGGCCAACATGCAACTCTCCAAGTTTGTTATTCTCAACATCACCGCCTTGCTCTTCTCCACTGGAGAAGCATGCAAGTGCTATGGAACTAAGGGCAACCTCAACAACGGCGCAACTCACAAGTGTTGTAACATTACCATGGTGTATACTCTGGTAATGACTGCAAAGCTAGTTCTATCTCTGAGCATCTCAGTGGATTTGACAGGTGCTGCAAGGGTCAAGGCTCGGACTGTGACGTTCCCGGTCGTGCCGCTGCCCTGGGTCAGGAAATGAGAGCTGTTAAGCATGTCGAGATCAAGACTGCCCTTGCCAAGTAAGCGACCAGCGATAAGTCAAGGTTGGTTAATCCTTTCGTACCTCGCAAGCTTCGTGTGATATTAACTTGCACAAGATAGCAGCCAAGATATGGGCTAGAACAGAGAACATGGAGTGGCAAAGAGATGAGTCAGTATTGGCCGAGTTGCCTTGATACCAGGCACTACCTTTACCTTCCAGCCGGAACTTAGCGCCTATTAAACGCCTCTATCTCAATCATATAGTAGATACATTTTGAACTTTAGTAAAGGAAGCCTTTGTTAGACATGGTATTCATTCGTTGAATATACTGTTACTGCTTAGGAAGCATTTCGTTATGACTGATCAGTGTTAAGTAGTCTCTCGTCTCATACAGAGGAGTTAATTCTTGAAACCTCAACAAATCTCCCATATCGCTGTGAGAAAGAGAATTTCAGGAACACGTACTGGCAATCATCTCTACTCACAGCCTCTCACTATCATCTGGAAGTCACTTTCCACGGTTTTAGGTGTATTCCGATCACTGTACTAAGAATTCCATCCACTTGGCGTATCTTGACATCATTTGGATCCAGTATAATGCAGATATTTCAGGCTTCCCGAGTTGCATTCCAGAGCATAGCAGTCCTTCTAAGGTCAGCCAAAACACCCGCTGCTCCTTGAACTCCCAAGTTAAATCCCGGGGCCTTATCTCCCATCCATCCTGACAGATGCCACCCGATGGGTAGCCATGCGAGAGGACGGATCCAATCATAGTACCACTGCACTGCCTTCTCAGCTTCTTCTCGCGTGATCTCGCCCTTTTCGAGGTGGTTCTTGGTAAAGAATATCTGAGCCTCACGCATAAGACGAGCAAAGTCGCAGATGATGCCCAAGAACCAGGCCCTATGAGCGACCCTGTACATGTTTGCAACCCGCCCACCTGCGCCATTGAAGAGCCATCCCAGACCACATTTCATCAAGACACCTTTTTCCGTGAGGAAAGCGATATTCTCGAGGAGCTGGAACGTCGCATAGAGGGAACATTGGACAAAAGATATGATGTAGAGTACGGGGTCCATGCTCTTGCCATCTCTAATCAACTTCCTGATTCGTACGTAAATAGGGAGCAGGCCAAATAGTCTCAAGGTCAACCTGGCATTTGCAACAACAGAGCCCAATCTCGCAAAGGGAGATGATTCTGCTGCAGCGGCTCCAGGGAGAGCAGTAAAAGCAGTCTCGGGCCTGACGAATGATAAGGCTTTGGACTTGAGATTGTAGGCTTTGGAGTCGAAGTAGGCCAAGAGATAGAGGCCATAGTTGAAGGTTGTAAGAACAGAGCCAAGGTCTTTAGTGGGTTTCATAAGTCTGAGATTTGAATTAGATGGTCGTCAGGTTTATTCATTGAGCATTGACTTACTCGTTCAGCCTAAAGAACAGACGATCTGGCGCACTCAGCGCAATCTTTGACTGGACAGGCATTGGGATATCTTTGAGAGTTTGTATAATTGGGCTTTCAGTGGGAGTGATCTGTTGCTCGTATTCCGGGATACTCGGCTCTTGAATGTGGGAATACTCAAGTTCATCAATTGTTTCTTGGAAGGACATGACGATGTGACAGAACTTTGTACTTATGACTTTCATAGTCCTAACGTTCTGGGTACCATATATAGTATGATTTAACTAGCGTGAGTCGAGCTTCTGGGCATATTTGGACGTACTGAAGAAGTCAGTTCCACGTTTACAGTCTCGCGGCTGGGGAGGCTTTGCCGGAGTAGGCGAAAGCTAGAGGAGAATACAGACATAAAGACACGAATTAGAACAAAAACAGAAGTCCATCACGTGCCTCAGAGGTTCCTTGACTTCCGGAAGAGGAAGTTTGTAGTCCTGTGATGTTAGCTTTGCGAAGATGAAGGTTTCGCTGCATTCTCACTTCTCGTCACGCTCAACAACGACGAATGTGACAAGATATCTAGGCAACTCTATCATCCGTATCACTTTTGATAAAGGTACTCAAAGCTTTAAGATGAAGCTCTCAAGCTTGGGAGATGGTATGCAGCCTATTTCAATTGGGTTCACGGACCCTAAGCTAACGAATTTCAGCCAGCCTCGAGCTCCAAGCTCTTCGCCTAGCAGCTGGAATGATGCTCACACCACCTCACGGGAATGACGCCGAGAGACTTTTACTGTAAGGTATCCCCAGGGAGCAAGAAAACGAGTACCTTGACATGGAGTACCAAGATAAACTTAGCAAAAGTATCCTAAGCTTTTAAAAGGATTTCAAAACTTACGCTAATTTACCTGGGTCTTTTTGCCATTTAAGATCGAGGCCCTGGGTTTTTCTTCCCCTACTAGGGTATCTCTGATGTATATGATAGACTTCAGTCTTGCAGTAAAATCCTTGCTCTTGGCAGAACTTAGAAAGATAAGACAGAGTCAATTAGACGTTGGGTGACATTCCTGCCGACCAGGAGCTGAAAATGCATACCAATACCATCAGCCGCAGTATAAATTGCCGTTTTCAGTCTTTCCTATTACGCCATTCTAGTTCAACTAGCTTTCATGGGCTTGGGGCTTGGCCGTTTGTCAAGCTCTCGCAGGACGTTTGGCACATGGCAGCTTTGGTGCTCCCTGCTGATCGCCCTCAGAGAGCTCCTGCAAAGATACTAAGCTGTGAACTATTGAATTATACAAAGCTCCGACCAAGATCAACACACATCTCCATCTCCTTTTTCTCCCAGACTTTTCCAAACTTATCAATATTTTCTAGAACCAGCATACTCAACTCACTTCAGTCCAATTCGGACAATCCATCATCATGCCCACTTCCATCCCCTACGACTCAAGCCTCACCCTCATGAGCGTTGTAAACCAAGACGCCCTCAAGAGCGTCGAGGCAATTGCAGCTCTCCAAGCCCCCGTTGACGCTGCCCAAGACGCTCTCAACTCTCTCATCTCCTCAAAGCGCAGTCTCACCATGACAAAGACGGAGCTCAAGAACCTCGGTGTCGGGACCGATGCTCTCGATGAAGAGCTCAAGAAGCTCAATGCCGCAGTCGAGGCTTCGGCTGGTGCCTACGCCGCTACCAAAATGGCAGCTGAACCTCAGATCACCGCTATAAGAAAGGACATCCACTCTGTCCACAAGCAGATCGAGAGTCCTGTTGATTATCTGCGCAGTGAGATCAGAACCATTGCGCTGGCGAATGACACGATGAACATGGATGTCCAGTATTTTTCGTTTGATTCGAATTCGCAAAACTCAGCGACTTATAGTGCGCAGATCGCGTCGTATGTGTCTGGGGCTGTCAGTAGTGTCTTCGGGGCAAAACAGTCGATGAGGATTGGAAATGCGGCTTCCAGACAAGTCAGTCGTCAGGTTAGCTCACACAGCATCGAGGGCACACTGGTTCTGTCTGTGAGTTGCACGCACAAGAATGCTTCGATCGTGGCTCCTTTCGTGCTACACGTCGATAAGGCTATCAAGGTCTGGAACCATCTCTTCCCTGGGAGCAAGCTTGATCCCACCAGTGGATCAAGCATGATGAAGTGCGCGATGAACGAGAGCCAGGAAGACAAGGAAAAGTTCTCGATTATTTCCGGTGTCACCTATGGATCTAGCTTCGTTGGCATGGTCCATGTGCTCAACACCACGTCCTCGTCTGCTTCAGAATCTATGGAGGCCGCTGCCTCACAGATGCAGTCGACCATGAACGTGGGTGCCTGGTTCGCCAAGGCGGAGGGTAAAGTTGGCGTGGACTCCAACTTTGCCAGCAACGTCAAGAATCTCCTCAGCCAGCAGAACATCCAGTCTCACGTCACGGTCCTGTCAATGGGTGTTATCCCCTCAATGGTAGCCCACGAAGTCGCAACTGCTGTCAGCAAGTTCAACGACTTTGACCCCAAGTCCAACATGGCGGCTGTTGCTGCTATGCAGAATGCAGTCTCGTCAGATCAATCCTCCGTCCAGTCCATGGCCGAAGCTTCAAGAACAACTGGCCAAGCATCTGAGATGCAAGGCAAGAAGATTGAGTCTTCATTAAGTGCTCTGGCGACGATTGATGGGGAAAAGAATAAGATTCTTGATGTAAACTCTATGATGACAGCCCTGGAGGATTACTTGGGCAAGGCTACGCAGGGAACGTCTGGTATTCCCATCAACTACTATCTCAAGGACATTGATCAGAAGATGCTGGCACAAATGTGGGCTGCCAAGTATTACCCGGGAGAGTTCATGGCTATCAAGTATGATGATACTGAGGGCGGAGGACCTGCTGAGGAGGACCCCAAGGCAAAGCTCTAGGCTGTTAGATAAGATTTGCTTGCTGGCTTTTTGTCAATTTCATCTAAACTTGAAAAGGTACTATAAATTACGTTAAGTTTAGTAAATACTCCCCTAAACTTAGGCTATATTTACCTGAATACTTCTGCTTAGTGTCAAGGTCCTGAGGTTTCTTTCCTCCTCTGGTCAAGCCAAGTCAACTCGTTTGAGTTCCACAGACGCCGTGCAAGGTGAGGCTTATCCCCAAAAGAACGTTGGAATGTATAACGCCATGCAGAAGTTTGGATACAAGAACGGCAAAACGGCAACCATGGCTTGAATCACTTCAGCTGAGTGCCGAATCCGGACACAGCAAGCCACATTTCATCAGATGCAACTATCACGAAGGATATAAAGAAGATTCAGAAAACACCATCAGCCAGTATGTTTCTCCTCAAAACTCAATTTTAAGTAGCTGCCATTTCGCATAGTAGGCCAGTCATCTGTATGCGGAACTCTAAAAGGTCAAAGGATAGTATCACAGTATCACATATGTCGTATCCTCAACATTCCTTCTAAACTTCTTTGGGCTTCACATGCGTAGCCAGATACTGGCCTCTGTAGTGTCGGGTATGTTGATGCGCAAAGAAACCCGAGTTCCGCATCGTTCGCATGCCCTCTTGAGCAACTTGCCCGTAAGCGGTCTGTCTACATATCTTGGACCCCATGCCAACCTTACACAATTTGATGTCTCTTTTTAGCTTCCTAATCTACTTCTGGGCTGTAAATAGGGCTTAGACACGGCTTTGGGGGTCGGGGAAATGACTTCAGACAAACTTGAAAGAGGGTCTCGCATCTCTGTTAAACTTCCGGCATCATGCAATGCTCATTTCAAAAGGGTCACATCACATTCCTAATGACTAGTCTCTTTGTGCCGCAATAACCGAGTTTTGTAGCTTTCAGTGTCTGAATGACCGCAAACATCCATATGTTATTGTATACGAGGCAAGTATTGACGCTAATGACCATTGCGACTTGGGTAACAAGAGTCAGTCCTATGCCAATGCCACTTACCATGCTTCAAATCGGGTTGGGGGAGCAAGGAATGCATTGCTCTAGTAGTAAAAGCACTAACAGCTGGACACATAGCATTTCATTCATAAAGTGCAATATATGCTTTTCAGCAACCAAGATTGATTTTCATAATCATTTATATTGAAAAATACTTGTTGTATTCTTAACCAGAATCCCACCATTACCAACATGGAGAGTAACAAAGCACCTTCATTCAGCCATAGAACCCACGATTATGTGGTCAATGAATATGAAACCAAAGACTTCGTTGCGGGGAGAACTCGTTCAAGTGAGGGACTATGGCGCAAAGTTCACACGAAGGGCTTCGACGCTATCATTTGGGAATTTAACCCTAGAACAATACAGAGGCCATACCCTTTCTACGCACCTTGTCCCACGGGTCCAGGTGCGAAACGGCTGCCGGCCTACATCAGGATCGAGGCCAAAAGCAAAGAGCATCAAAGTCTATTCCAAGACGATCTTAAGAAAGACTTCTTTGTTTCGCTCTTTGCCCTCATTGTCCTGGGGTCTCAGCAAGATATCAACTGGTCACGAGAGACTAAGGAAATGTAAGTTCCAGTCCCATCTTGAAGCCCTTCTTTCGGGTAACTCTGACTGCATTGTCTTATCCAGGGAGTCCGAGTCTGAACTATCAGCGTGGCAAAATTTGGAAGAAGAGTTCTTGAAACGCACAAACGATTGGAAACCTAACTTTATGGAGGGGTTTCCAAAAATCCCTGTAAGAACTGAGACCGGCGATATTGATACACTCCAACTGTCGAAAGAATGGCAGGGCTGGCATGACGTCCTTCCACAGATGGGCATTCTTGACACTACTTCAAAGCACGGAGGAAAACCCGTGCGACATCTGAATATTTCTCTCAGATCGCCAATCCTTATCAAGCCATTGAAAGGCCGTCATGAGGCCATGATATCAAAAAGGTTCTCTATGACTCCGGACAAGTTTTTCCAAGTTCTCATCGACGCTATCCACAATACTTCGGATCCAGACTCCCCGGGTCCCATTCATTATCCATGGAAGCTTCAGATCCACCCAGAACAAAAACAGGAGGGCTACATCATGGTAGGTTCATAGTCTGCACGTCATAAACCTTTCTCTCAAGCAGCTAACTAATACCACCATCATTTGCAGACTTCCCACGATCCTTTCAACCTTTATGAGACTTATATCCACCAGACGGACTGGAATACATACATGGAATCACTGGAGAAAACAGGATCCCCAATTCGGCCTATTCCACGTGTCAATCAGAAACTATACGATCTCTGCAACGGCATTATGCTTAAAGTTGGGGGCGCTGACATCGCCCTCCAGGCATCCATGAAGAAAGAGAGCGGGAAGAGTCACGATTCAGAGGATGAAGACTTGAAGAGTCTCAAGGAAAAGTACCCAAAGAAAGTGCCTCGACCCTTCAACAACCTCAAGGCGAAAGCACGCGCCCTGGCTGAGAAGAAACGGGAGAAGAGGAAGAAGAGCGTTAAGGCTTTGAGCAAGGTATATGAAGTTGGGTGTGGGACAGCGATTCTGTGGAATGATCTCGATGTTGACAAGATCCAACGGGCTGCTGGGAAACGGCCTGATGAGGCGGGCCAGAAGGAGATCATGGGAGGTGTCTCAGCGACAGAGGTGAGCTGCCACTGATATTCATCAGCCCCCTACATGCTTACATTCGTTGAGATTGGTAGCGCCATGGGCTGGGACAGCAAACGGCTGAAATCTCGTGTTTTTCCTGCGGAGGTGAGTACTGCACCTCAGGCACTTGGGGATGTGTAACATTGACGTTTTCCTGCAGTGGCTTCATCTTTCGGCTTTTTCCTGGGGAGGTATCAGCAGTGATGACGATCCAGAAGGGTTCTCCACAAGCCAGAACTTCGAAAACTTGGTCTTTGGAACATCCGAGACCAACTCTCTCATGACGAGGTAAGCGAAGTTGACTCCTTTTGGTATCTGGCTACTGACAGAGGGTTACAGATACGAAACGGCCTGGCAGAGATTCTTCCTCGCTGAGTCTGAACTCGCTGGTTCTGGTGCAAAAATCACTGGTACACTGGATATATGCTGCAACGATTATAACAGCCCCATACTCTGGGATGTATCCCCGGGCTCCGGGCAATTCAGAACTGGAGTCCTGAGATTCACAAAGGAAGACCTGGAAGCCATGAAGAAAAACGGGTTCAACTCGAACAAATACCTCTCTATAAAGGAAAAGAAACTAACAGACAGCTATATCAAGGAGCAGATGCTCGTGCTTGCCCACGACTTCCCCTTCATTGTGTATTCGATCCAGTACGATCTACAGGCTGACTTTCACTCGCGAATCTTTGCCCTGGACAATATGGAGTGTTCTGTGCCGTTTTTCCCTTTCCGTAGACCTTTCTATCATCGCTCTGAGGCGCTTTTGGATGATCTGGTTTTCAAGGAGTTGTATGGAAAGGCAAAGGCAGAGTCGGAGGTCTTGAGGTCTAATCTGTGAGTTAGCTGAGGGTCACCACTGGAAATCTGGTATCTCGGGGATGAGATTTTAGGCACTGAGTAATTGAATGGTTATGTAACAATATGTCCAGATCCACTGAGCAGAGTTTACTATCTTTCTGTCTGATCAAATTGCGAGCGTTGAGTGGGAGAAACATCATGATACCGAACTCCGGTGTCGGACCGAGATGCTTGTGCGCCCTTTTCAATGTCATGACATTAGCTCGCAGCCATCTTGTCAAGATAGCATAGTAGATAGCTATATACCGGCCGACGATCCGACCGAGATCCGATAGTAGAAAATAATATAAAATACGCAGTAATTTCCTTGAACAAAGAAGGTCCCGATATCGCCGAATCATTGAGAAAAACCTTCAACATGGCATCCAACAACTTCATCCTCACAGCCGAAGCTCACTCCGAAGCCCTACCAAACTTCCATTTCTCAACTCAGGCCGTTCACGCAGATGACTTTGTCAGTCCTCACCGGGCCATCGCCCCGGCTATGCACTCCGCTGTTAACTACCGCTATGCTCGTAACCCTGATGATCTCGTTGAAATGGAAAACGACGATGTACTCATCCTCCTCGTCTTTACTCAAAAATAACTAACATTCATAGCCAAATGCCCCATTCGACTCACACGTCTACTCTCGCTACACAGCCCCCAACTACAACAGACTAGAAATCGTTCTCAAGACGCTGTTCAAGAACCCCGTTGTATCATACTCCTGCGGCGTCGCAGCTTTTCATTCCATGCTGGTCGCCATCAATCCTAAGAAAGTCTTTATCTCCGATGGTTATCACGGTGTTCACGCTGTCATTGAGCTCATGACAAAGCTCAACGGCCTGAAGAAGCTTTCGCTCGATGATCTAGATCAAGCGGGGCCCGGGGATATGATCCATATCGAAACACCACTGAACCCAACAGGCGAAGCGAGAAATCTCGCCTTCTTTAGTAAGAAGGCCAAAGAGGCTGGGGCGTTGCTTACGGTTGATGCTACGCTTGCACCGCCGCCTTTGCAGGATCCGATTCAGTTCGGAGCGGATTTGGTTATGCACAGTGGGACGAAGTATATCGGAGGACACTCTGATATGCTCTGCGGTATTGTCATCGTTTCTCCGCAGCAAGTCAAGTCAGGCTTGGAGCAGACATTGAGAGATGAGCGAATGGTGTTAGGAAATGTCATGGGAAGTCTGGAGGGTTGGCTGGGCATTCGATCACTACGAACTCTTCACCTACGCGTGATGCGTCAGTCCCAAACCGCCGAAGCACTCGTATCATGGCTCAACGCCGGTCTTTCAGACTCATCATCCGTCATCGGCCGTATAGTCCACAAGATCTCACATTCGTCCATCCAACAAGATGTCGAGTGGCTGAAGGGACAAATGCCAGGTGGTCACAGCCCAGTGTTTAGTCTATGGCTGAAGAACCCAAAGCATGCGAAGCGTTTACCGAGCAAGCTGTTCATTTTTCAACATGCGACTAGCTTGGGTGGTGTTGAGAGTTTGTGTGAGTGGCGTGCTATGTCGAGCCGTGGTGAGGATCAGAGAATGTTGAGAATTAGTACTGGAGTGGAGGACTTGGAGGATCTGAAGGGAGATTTGATTCAGGCTTTTGAGGCTTTGTTGGCAGAGTTTCCATGAACCATAAAACTTGTTGTTGCTAATGAAAAGATATGATGAAGAGTTATGAAGCCATGATTCTATATGCAGTCTTCGTCTTCCCTATGTCAGTTGCGAAGATACGAGATATAGTCTATCAATTCCAGAGCACCGAATGTGCCTTCTTCGCTGGGCAAAAAAGAGAACAGCATGCTTGATATCAGTGCACCAGATACAGTACTTAGCTAAAGGCGTTCTAAACTTATACTAAACTTGCCCAAGTCTATTCATGGCTTAAGATCGAGGCCTGAGCTTTTTTTGCTGAGCGTTTTTGCTTCACGTCTCTTTCTTCCATTAGGTCCCGAACTATCAGCATCCTCATGTTCCTAATCATTCGGATACAAGCCAGCAGTTGCAGATGGTTTATGCTCGCCTTCATGAGGGCAGCAGTAACTACCCATGGGGCATCAGCTAGCCGCGAAGTCCAGATTTGTGAACCGATCTTTATACGCCTTTTCTCAACGTAAGCCCAACTCAATGAATCTACTTTAGGTCTTCTTTCGAGTTCCCGCATAGGTCTCTGTGGCATGACTTTATCATTGCCGGCCGGCCCTGAAGCAAACATCTAACCCCAAAAGACTCTCCAAGCCTATGATCTTCCATCAGCAGCAAGCACAGATCAACTGATCAAGACCGATTAAAACCCGTCGCATCTCGCGTTCACTAGACTTTCGTTCCTTGTAGGTATCTTGATCAAATCTTGCCCCCGAAGCATCCGTTTGGCTGGATCTATCCGGGTCATCCGAACACACCACGACATAGTTCCCACACACCCAGCTGAGTTTATTTGAACTTCAAGATAGTATACTTCACACTGTATATACTGTTGAACATGATTTCTTGTTCGGTCATCCAATGAATCTTTGCTAATGGGGGTGTTGCTACTGCGGTTTGGCTGCCTCGAGTGACGAGCAGTTGAGGAGTAGCATCTGTGCTGCCGCGATATAATAATTTTGACGTCGGAAGGCTTATGCAAGTTTCTATCGATGGCGTTTGTTGGGCTGGTTGAGTGTTGTTGGAGGAACAAGCCAACACTCTTGGCTGCTGTAGTGGTTCTTGCGATGTCGGGACCCGGAACCTAGATGCAACTCGAGACAGCTGAATGAGAGTTGAGGATTGAGAAATGTCACAATGATAATAATAATGATAAGAAAATAAAAACTTTAGAAATGCAAAGTAATGGACATTCACAAAGCCAAAGATGATTGATATAGTTGAATCGATATTCAGTCTGTTTCTGATATCTACACATTATGCTCATTCATGTACGTTCTCCTCCCTGGTCATCATCATGACCCCCCAACTTTCAGGTATAATTAAAAAAAAGAGATAGCCTCCTCATCAATAGCAGCAATTGTTAACAAGATTCATAATCTTTAGACGTTGTCGTCATGCTCAGTCTTGGGGACATGCTTGACCTCACCAGCACCCATGGTCTGGGCAAAGGTGGTGTGAGGACGCCACTTAGCAGAGGTTCGGGGAGTGGTCTCTTCCATCATCTTATCAACCTGCTCGAGAGACAGACCCTTGGTCTCGGGGACGAGGAAGTAGGTGTAGATGAAGGCGCAGGTGCAGAGACCGCCCCAGATGAAGAAGACGGAGGACCTGAGGTTGCCACGGTTTTTGCCGACCATGTAGGGGGTGATGACGGCGATGATGGTGTTCCAGAGCCAGTTGGAGGCGGTGGACAGGCCGACACCGCGAGATCGGATGGGGATGGGGAAGATCTCGCCGATGACGATCCAGGCACCAGGGCCCCAGGTGGAGGCGAACCAGAAGATGAAGATGGCGATGAAGGCGATCTGAGCGTTGACGGCGCTGATGTTGTTGGCGATCATGCGGTCGGGCTCGTCAGCGGTGGGGGAGGAGTGAGTGTGGTTGAAGCCGACGGTGACACCAATGATGGCGACGAGGAACTGGCAGATAAGCATACCGAAGGCACCGATGAGGAGGATGCTTCGGCGACCAAATCGCTCAACAGTCCAGAAGGAGAGGGGAGTAGAGCAGACGTTGACGAGAGTGAAGACGAGAGAGATGAGGAAGACGTTGTCGATAGCACCAGTGGACTGGAGGAAGGGGGTAGAGTAGTAGAAGATGAAGTTGACACCGGTCCTGGTTATCGTTAGTGAATGATGTTCATTCTGGTGTTGATGAGGCAAACTTACCATTGCTGCATCATCTGCATAGAAGTACCGAGGATAGTTCGGCGGAGGTTAGACTTGCCATCCCAGAGGCTGCCCTTGAAGCAGTTGGCCCAGCTGCCAATAAAGGATGTCGAAGGGATGATCTGGCGCTCGTACTCCTCGTTGGCGACGATCTCGGCGATCTCAGACTGGACGTACTTAGAGTCCTTAGGCTGGCCTCGGACCTTGGAAAGGGCGTCGATGGCGTCTTCAATGCGGCCACGCTTGACGAAGTATCGAGGAGAGTCGGGGAGGAAGAAGAGACCACCGGCGAGGATGACGGCCCAGGGGAACTGGAGACCGATGGGGATCTGGTAGGACTTCATGCTGTCGAAGTTCTCGGTTCCGTAGACGACACAGGCAGCGAGGAGGAGACCGATGGTGATGCAGAATTGGTAACCGGCGACGAGAGCACCACGAACCTTCTTGGGGCACTGGCGAAGCTGTTAGCATGGTGCTGTGAAGGCAGTGTGAGGAGGAGCTAGACTTACAATCTCAGACATGTACAGAATGACAATGGCAGACTCGAAACCGACACCGATACCGGCAATGAGACGACCGACAACGATGCAAGCAAGAGCATCACCATGACCAGTAATCATCTGAATAACAACACCAATAGCGTAGATAAAGCAACCAGTAATGACAGTCCACTTGCGACCCATGCGGTCAGCAAGGTCACCAGCGATGAGGGCACCAAAGAAGGTACCGCAGGAGAGGATAGAGGTGATGAGAGACGTGTGGCTCTCGCTGAGGCTGTCGGCACCAGCGCCCTCGACCTGGTGGATGAAGAACTTGGAGCCGTTGACACCGTTGATGTATCCGGAATCGTAGCCAAAGAAGATACCACCGAAGGACGCGAAAGCGCACATCATGTAGGCCTTCCAGGTGACGGGGGCCTCGATCTGCTCGACATTGTCGGCAGTCTGGAGGGCGACGGAGCCGCGACGCTCCTCGTTGTGATCTTCAACGCCCATTTTGAAGGTTGCTCTGTTTTGTGAACCAGGCAGAAGAAGATTGAATGAAGGGGAGGGGAGAAGGGGGGAGGGTATTTATCTGTGTGAAGTCAATCACAGGAGGAGAGAGGATGTGAAACAGGGACTCTGTTGTTGAAGTGTTGAGCTGTGATGAGGAGAGAGTCTGTACGAGGGAGGGGGGAGCAGGGTCTATTTAATCTCAGACGGCAAACTGAAGATGTGCCTGGTAGTTCGTGTGTCTTTCTGTTACCAAACCGAACAGAACGGATGAGAGCATGCCATGCCAATGCACCTCGACACTGCTGTAAGCTGCCCCAACCCATCGCAGCTAATCCAAACAAGGTCAAGGACCATGACCTTCACAAGTGGTACAACGACCTAACTTACAAGGGGGGGCAAGGTTACAAGTTGCCTACTCGGGTAACTAAGGTAAACTTGGCAACCATCGGCCGTTCACGAGCATCCAGATTCTTCTGATCCTACCACTTTCGCGCGTCTGTTTTTTTTGGCGCCGCGACTGTGAGGTGCCCATGACCTCGGAGCTTTGCGAAGCTCCATACCGTAGTTAGCGTACATAGTTAGGGGCCAGACACTAAAAATGGTCCCGGGGGCCCATGGGGCACGGTAAATGGGGGAACAGGGGGGGAGGGGGCTGCCACGCTGTACGCACGCCCCCTGGGCTAGAAGAAAAGTGCGGAGGCGGCCGCAAAGAATGCCATGCCATGAGGTTTCGGGTAGTGGGGTGCGGGTAGGGAAAGCATGGCAAAAATACGGAGAAACTGTAAAAGATTCGATTCTAGGTCGGGCGTCTAAGTGAAGATGCATGCATTCCATATAATCAAGAATGACACTGATGATGAATAAATGAAGAGCACCAACAATAAACAAGCCAGCGACAATCAATCACATACCCTTCTACCGCCTCAACCAGCCCAAGATTCTGTGTACCACAATTAAATCATGTGGTGAACATGTCACCGTCTCACAGGAACACGTCCATTTCGATCCCATTCAATTAATTAAAAATCATCACGAAAAGAAAAAACTTGACGCGCTCCAATATCTTGATCTGGGCTGGTCTGGGGAATCTCGTGGGGCTTTGCTGAGGGCGTGCTACGAAGTAAGGCCGAACGCAAAAAAGGACCCGACAATTAACTTGCCCGTGTTCTTTTAGTGGACGGCGGTTGAAGACCCATAACGTTAACGGGCCTGGGTCTACAGGGAGAAGCGCCGAGTAATCGCCCGGCCGTTTATTTCCTTGCGGCTTGTTCTTCCATCACGGGACCAGAGAAAGGGCATCCAGAAGGTGTTCTAGAGTGTATTCTTTCGAGTCAGACGGGAACGGACTTTAATGCGAAGAGGGTTTAACCAAGCTGGCGGTATAGCCTATGGAGTGAATCATCGTGGCATTGACCAGTACGACAAAAAAAAAATTAGAGATTAGCTCAAGGTAGATTTGGATTGAATTGCGAGGTGAAGCCTATCTTGATGCTGATCACTGTAACCATATCTGCAAAAATGCCATGCTAACGTTTCCCGTAAGCATACCGACACCACACTCTTTTCCAAGCTTCAGCCAGTAATCGGCAGTCTCTCGCAACCCTCCTCCAAAGCCCGACGCGGGGAAATTCACCACCCTTTCCAACAGCTCACCCAGTAAAACGCAGAAGCAAGAAAAAAGACAATTACATCCATACAAAAAGGGGTCCCACGGGCGACTCTCGGTGGTACTCGAGACGCTACGCCCCTGCTGCCCCGACTGCATGGATGGGTTGTAATTGACCGAGCTCACCACCGCAGCCAACCCAATACTTTGGGGTAATAGCTTCCACCCTTTCCACTCATGAGACCTCACTTTTTTTCCCCTCTGGTCTGGGGAACTGGCCAGAGAACCTCCTCCCCCAGAGAAAAGTGTCAAAGAGTGCCTCCGAGTCGGCGACCGAGATGCCCTATAGTGGCATGCATCTGACCCCAGAATCTCCGGATTTTCAGCCCAAGCGACGCTGCGGGGAGAATCGCCGTTTCACCGAGGAACGATTTCTCCAGGACTTCACAGCTGATAATAGAATATTTTGATGGAAGTTGGTGATGTTGGAAGTAGAGAAGCAAGCCACCATCGTCACGAGCACCGCGAATCGTGCATAATTTCCGGGCCGAAACGTCAAGGGCCTGGCCAAGAACATGAGCTTTCAACCACACCACTCAGTGAACAGCAGGGGTGCGCGCCGTTCGGTTCTGGTAATACAGCGTTTTCTTCCGTAAGAGAACTCAAAGGAACGCTCACACGAGCCGTAAATGGTTGCCGCGAATGGGTCTAGTTTCTATTGCCATTATGGAAACATTACATACTGGATTGGAACAGCCGCAATTACCACGTTGGTTCTTTGTGTAAATTAATTACCGATCTTGTATTGGTGCATTTTATGTGCGTATGTGTTGGAGATGAAGCAGGTCAGCGGCGGAGTTGAAGTTACACTTGATATTGCACCGAGATGCTGGTATTCATCCCAGACCAGAGGTACCGTAGATGCGATGCTTCAACCACATGATCTGAACCGTGGCCTCGGAATCGATCCATTGTATTAAGTCGACCCTCAATATTCGCGTGGGGTCACGAGAACAGACACCAGATCATTGATTGAGATAGAGTATCCGTAACTTGATGTCAACCATGACCAAGCAGAATACTCCATCCATAAACTGGAGTCGTCAAGTTCTCCCTGAGCTTTGCCGAAGGTACCCCTGGGCTCACATCAATCCATTGGCTCCTGATCCAAGTGGGTCCTCGGCCGGACTCACTCTGAAGCCATCGTGTCAGATTCTCCCCAGCTTCATTGAAAATACGCCTAACTCCGGGGTTCCTCGTGACTGGAGAAAAAAAAAAGAAAGAATTTTCTTATAAACTATGGTTAATTGTTTAGAATACCCTACTCGGCCGAGAATTTCTGAATAGCCGTGTTTCCGAACACGCGGATGTGTATTCCAAATGCAGCATTCTCCCGCATCGTTCGTTTTTGCTCTGCTGGTCACTCACTCACTCATCCAAAGTGTCAGTGGCGTTGGATTCCAGCAAGTCATCGGACATGTTCAGCTAACTCTTAGTTGAAAGCCTCTGACGGCACTGATCCTTCTGTAGTTCATGGCAAAATGTGTTGATTCGTTCTAGATTTTTCGACTGTCTCATTGTGATGATTGCCCAGGACAACACAACCATCACTTGTCTCAGATGCTGGCCACGCCTGCTGATCGACGCTGCCATCCATCCATCCACACCATCCCATCTCATTTATTGTTCCCCGCAACATGCAACAATAGCCCTTCATTCCATCGCCTCTCCATGATTCGTCCATTTGCTTTAAATTCCAGACTGCAACGTTGAATCCGTTCCGGTTCAGACGGCCGAGACGAGACATTCGTCATCGTCTCACCAATCACTGTCCAGTACTCCATCGAGTATGATGAATCAGACCCCCATGCCCTTAGGGTAGCGATCAGTAAAGTGAAAAAAAGAAAAGGTAGCAGTAGAGTTACAGTTATGCTTTCAGCCATAGAATTGACTTCTCCCTTGGCGCGCCAAGATCGTCAGCTCTAGATGCACTGTATATCTATTTCCTGTTTTATAATGGCTACGAGGTCTCGTGATGATGAGCTCCGTGCCCTTTCTGGCTTGGTCTGAACGATAATTCGAGCTGCATGTATCGTGTGTTTTCCCAACGGTCAAAAGAGTGCATGCGAAAATCCCATCATATCATCAATGGCCACCGCCGCTTTGACATGGCATGATGAAGATCTCTAGATCTTACAGGGTAACATACGAAGAAAGCGATGATCAGTGACAATGCAACGGTTTGGCGATTGTCGTTGCTGAAATGAGATGTGATTGTGGAAAGCTACCCTAGATCTGCTCTACTCTGGGGCTGTGAGTAAGCATCATCGATCGGACTCCAGATTATGTCTCGAAGCGAAATCTGTCATCCACAATGACTAGAGATGACGATCGATTGATCGATTTTCAGCTCGTTCTCACCCGGATGGAGCTCGTTCAATAGCTCCGGTATCGCGACTCGATAAGTCGTCTCTATGAGATTCTTGCGATAGCAGCCTCTGTGAGCGTTGGACAGGTTCCATCGCATTGAGCTGTCTCAAAGATCATCACCTTTCATCATTCAATAACTGACTTTCTATAGACAAAATTGCGCGCAGCAGCGGAAGCGACCCAGCCTCCAGCATGCATTTCTTTTAAACCTTTGGCGGCCTGAATCGGGAGCTCCCTGAGCATGTCGCCATCACCAACCTGGCGGTACACCTCGAACGCGGTACCTTTCACGATGCCGAAAAGCCACGACCATTCAAGCACCACGATCTTATCTGCTCATCAAGGTTGCGACATCCCAACCACCACACGCCCTTTCTAAACCAGCAATCTTCCAAAGCGCCGTCTTCACAGACACGGCACGGGTCGCCGGGTGTGCACCGTTATGCTGGGTTCTGAAACCATCGACTGGGCGCGAGCGGACCGACCTCGGGCTGTGCCGTGTCAACGGTTATCGTCAACGAGAGTCAATGTTTAAATACAATGGCGATGCAGTTGACTCGCGAAATGAGGCTTGAGATTCGCGATTGAACCCTTGCGGATATCTCGATAAGCCATTCATTGTAGGGACCGGCGAACTCATGCTGAAAGATCCGAGTCGCACAATCTCACCGAATACACCACAGACCAACACGTTCAGGACAAATCGTCAACAGAGAATCGCAAGTCCAATCTCAATGAATCTCTTCCAACTCCGCAGACACAAAAACTCCGCCAAAACACCACCCACGAACCCCCTCGAAGCTTCAATCTCCGCCAATGCAACCCAATACGAAAAAGTCTCCCCGCAACAATAGAACATAATCGAATGACATGAATGTAACGAGCTGAATAATAACATACCAGCGTTCAATAATAAACTTTAAATGATACGTCGTATATAGAAATACCTCCATAAACGGACTTCAAGAACCTTTTCTGGTCTTTCTTCCGACTCATGAGCCGAGGCATCTCCACTAGACTCTTAACAATTTTTATTTTTCGCCGCTTTCTAAAAGACGTCATTGATACTTATATCATGATGCGTACGTCGCATGTCATTGACTTTTATTCCATGTGATTTCATCGTTCAAAACTCCATCAACAGCTTTATCCTCAATCTCAACCTCACCATCTTTACACGACAACGCAATTACACAGAAATAACCTCACAATGGCCGAAATGCAAGCCTGGCAAGTCGCCCACCCAGGCCCAATGGAAAAAGTCTTCCGCCTCACCACAATCCCCAAGCCAACATCCCTCAAGCCCGGCCAGATCCTCGTCAAAGTCTCCCGCGCAGCCCTCAACCCCGCCGACTACAAAGTCTGCGAGCTCGGCGTCGCATCGCGCCTCATAACATCCTTCCCCAAGATTCCAGGCATGGACCTCAGCGGTCGCGTAGTCTCCGTCGCAGAAGACGTGACCGATGCGAAAGAAGGTGATTTCGTGCTCGCTAGAGCGTCGCCGACTAAGGCTTGGGGCTCGCTGGCCGAGTATACGGTCTGCGATAAGGAGGGCTATGCCGTTATCCCGGAGACCTTGGATCTGGACCAGGCTGCTGGTGTAGGCACCGCGGGGTTGACGGCGTATCAGACCATCGCGCCGTACATCAAGAGCGGTGACAAGGTGTTCATAAATGGTGGCTCGGGCGGTGTTGGACTCTGGGGTGTTCAGATTGCCAAGGCGTTGGGATGCGCCGTCACAGTGTCGTGCTCAACTGGAAAAGCAGATCTGTGCCGAAGCTTGGGAGCGGATGATATTATCGACTACAAGACGAGCAATGTCATCGCCGAGCTCAAGAAGCGCGGTCAAGTCTTCAGCCACTGCGTCGATAACGTCGGTGATGCACCGCCCAACCTGTACGCCTCATCAAATGACTTCCTCCTCCCTGGCAGCAGCTTCGTCTTCGTAGGCGGTCATGTCTCAGCCAAGAGTGTGCTCAGCCTAACGACAAACCTGGTACGACCGTCATTTCTGGGCGGTGTAAAGGCAAAGTTTGTTACATATGCTACTGCGAATAAGAAGAAGGATCTAGATCAGTTGAGGGATTGGCTCGTAGAGGGCAAGGTCAAGACTGTGATCGATTCGACGTTTGGGTTCAAGGAGGCGGATAAGGCTTTTGAGCATTTGAAGAAGGGGTCTAGTGGTGGTAAGGTTATGATTCATGTTGAGTAAGGACGGGATTTGTGATACCATGGGCGGGCGTTTTGTTATTAGTTGTAGACTATGTTACAGTAATGTACTTGTTTGCTTGCGACTGTCGTTGATTGCGTTTGTAAAGTGCAAGCCGTCTAGCGACAACGTTGATACATGTTATCAATGCCATATTGATACAGAAACACCAGTCGGAGCCTTGAACGAGACTCCATAGGGTGATGTGTGCGAGATGTGTAGAATCCGTTTGTCTCAACCGCCATCACAACCCAGCTGAGCATGGATTTTGCAGGAGATGGAGATATGGGAGCGTTGCTGACAATCGGGGTGGGTTGTTTGAGCACAGTTTGCCCATCTGTGACCAGATATGAAGCCCGGTCTCAGCCTGCACTGTCGCCTGGTACAACTTCCCAATAAAGATGTGAGAGAACTGCAAGCGTCTCACCATGGACAACGAAAGCGCTCTCAAGCAGGGCCACTCCTCAACTCTGATAGAAGGTCCGAAACCCCCTCCCATCTCACGTCCCTAACCCAGCAGCAAACTTCTTCGCAACCCACGAGGCACCATGCTCCTCATACTCCGCCTTCGTAACAGCCAACCTCTCAATATTCGTATGACATGCCAGATTCGCACCCCCGAACCAAGTATGCGTCACCGGATCCGCAGGCCTCGCGACCCTCACAATGCAATCATCCGGCACCCTCTGCACAACCTCCTTCTGCAGCCTCTGAATAAACCCGTCAAAATGTGTGTTCCCACCAACAACGATAATGTTGGCTAGCAGAGCAGGCCAGAGTCCAATGGGCAGTTCTTGTAGGGATTCGTACACGAGGTCTGCGAGACCGGGTTGGCGGATCCCGGCGTCGGAGGGGTTGAAGAGGATTTCGGGGACGGTGAAGCGCTCGTTGCGGAGGGTTAGGGCGTCTTCTTCGGATTGGGCTGCTAGTTTTCGGGCTTTGGAGTGCCGTGCGGGATCGTAGTCGACGAGAGTTCCTTTGAAGCGAGTATGGAAATCGGGAAGGATGTAATCCTTGGCAATACCGCCGCCGGACAGATAATCTGGTCGGCGTTCGCCTCTCGTTCCCTTCCAGGACTTTTCAAGATCGGCTTTGAAGTCGGCTGAGACGTAGCACGATAGTTCTTTCATCTCGTTGACGATGTATGTGTCATTGCGCATATCGAAATGCCGCAGAGAGATCAATCGTGTGAGGTAATTCGTCAAAACCTTGCCGCCAACGTCTAGTCGTTTGATCGCGGATTGTAACGGTTGGCCGCGAAGGACCGGTGTGATGGTTGTATGTGAGTATCCCGAATCGATGACCATGACGGCTTCGGCGGGGGTATTAGCGACCGTAGGAGCCTCTTGCGGCGTTCGAAAGATATTCTGCACATCGTGATACGCATTAAACGTCGAGCCTGTCGCAATCAGCATTCAAACCCTGTCAGCACATCGCACAACTTACCTATCCCCCGATAATAACTCGCAAAGCCATACTCCTCAAAAACAATCTGATCGCAATTCGCCTGCAGAATCGGCAGCCCATTCGGCGGCTCAGCGAGTATCAACCTCGCATCCTTAGGCTCAAACTCCTCCCTCTCGAAAATCTCCCTATCCCAGATCTCCTTCTGCGCCTCCCAATTGACGATGAAGCCCTTCTCTACAGGTCGTCTGAACTGTATCTCGCCGAAATCGCGACACTTTTCCAGCTCGGATGCGACGAAGACTTTGCGCGTGCGGTCGCGGGCGATCACGTTGGGGATGATTCGGGGTTCGGAGGGGATCGTGGAGGAGTGGATGAGGCCGGCTTTTATGGTGGAGGCGCCGTTGTCGAGGACGAGGGTTGTTGATGGGCCTTTTGGGGGCGCGGGTTTGGGTTTGCGTGGCCCGGCCATGGTGAGAGTTGGAGGATGAGAGAAGTGATGACGGGTTTTTGGACTTGACGCGATGGATTTGATGGGAGGGGTGTTACGTAAGCCATCATGAGTTGAAATCATGATGTGTAGTCATCTTACTCTTGGCATGACAGAGCTCAATATTCCTCCGTGACTTGGTTTAGAACTGAATATTTACTGAATTATGGCGATAGATTGTCCATTATGTCCTATTTTGCTGGATACAGAATTCCCGATCGCAAGAATGGCACCTCAAACCCTCTCACGCCTCCATCTTCACCAACGTAAAGCAACACTCTATCCAGAGGCTCACCACCATAATGAACCCAATCTTGAATCGACCACCCGACACAATTCAACCCTTCAATCTCGTTCCCAGGAAGATCAGTTTCGAATCCAGATTTGAGATCCGGCCACAAATGCCATACCTCTTTCACAACAGGCTTTCCATCTAATGTCGCATTTTCACGAAGTTGACTGGGAAACACTCTGACCTTGGGTCCAACATCGGGGAGAAAGTCACCTAATGCAAGGCCCCAGATATCTGCGAGGCTTGAGAGAATATCAGTGCCTTTGCGACGTAGTGACGCCAGGATCAATGAGTCCTCGTCCTGCTCCATTGCTGCCTCAATTGGAACATCATCCTCGTGATCGCTCATGTATCTCTGCTCATATCTCTTTGCCTGCTCACGCGACGCTTTATCCGCAGCGTCAACGAAGGTAGAGAGCATAGCATTCGTGAGAATAGGCGCTGCCTTCATCGGACCGGCAGTCAAGATAATGATCGCCAGACCGTACTCATCAATCAAGCTCAGTTGACTTCTGTAGTTCTGCGCACCGCCATTCTTACCATAGACGGTAACAGCATGAGGATGGTTTGGTGTGAGGTTTGACAGACGCAGTATTTCCCAAGGCATACCAGTCAATGTGTATGCATTTCCGGCAAAGGCATTGGGCTTGAGCCAGCCGTTGATCTCGGGCGAAGTCATGTTCAAGGTTCTTGAGAGGAGGGCATGTGAGAACCTGGAGAGGTCAGAGAGGGAAGATACCAATCCTCCTGCACTAGGAACAGTCAGTACTCGAAAAGCAGCTTTACAGGATGAACTTACGGAGTGTTCAATTTGTAGTCCGAGCCCCAGCTGCTATCCCCGGGCGGTATTACCGCTTCATCATCATCGCCAGGCGAAGGAAAAGTGTTGGACATATCCAGAGGGTCCGAGACAGTTTCTTCGAGTAACTGTGCATAGGTCTTGCCGGTATAGTTCTCAAGAGCCATGCCGAGGAGGACAAAGGCCATGTTGGAATAAGCTGGTCTCTCGTTGGGGGCAGTCTGTGGGTAAGATTTGCTCATTCCTGACAGGGTTTCTGAGTATCATTAGCATAGATCTCAATGCTTTGGGGTCTTTGTACCTTGTCCTGTACAAGCCTTATTGAGACCTACAACACCGCATGGCGGATAGTCGTCGTCTTCAATGGGGGGTAGACCATACGCAAGGAAGACTTCTTTGAGGAAGTAAAAGTCCGAGAACCCATCTGAAACAAACATTTCAGTTCTGCATGGAACTAGGTAGAGACTGCCACTTACAGTTCGCTGGTGTACCGCCCAAGTACGAAGCCATCATCCTCAAAGTCACATCCCTCCACTGAATCTTGGACTCTCCATCAAGCCCCGGAAGATACTCCGTGACGGGCGCATCAAGATCCATCCCGCTCTTTAAGAGTAGATAATCCGTAAAGACCTTTGTTATAGATCCGATGAGATACGGAGAATCTCTATCGAGCTCCCTTGTGCCCTTTGTGTTGGCGGCTGCAAGGTGATGGTACTCCCATATCGGCACACCAGGGTCATCTTGATCTGCACTTACGACCGCAACTGAGAATGATACATTCTCGATGGGCCACCCTGCAGTGATTGAGCCAGAGAGAGCTGCATTGAGAGTATCGGTTAGGTTGGTGGCGGCTGCTTGGAAGATTGGAGACTTGTTGAGGGCCGTTGGACTGGGGAGAACAGGCCCTTGGGGACAACATTTCAGTCCTGCTGAAGTAAGCTGAGTTGTCAAGGACAGGATTGAAACGGTTGAGTACGACAACTTCATGATTGAGGCCTGTGATAGACTGTCATACATGTAGCTCTTGGTGTCATTCATCATTCCGACAAAGCAGAGCTCTTATACATTCCATTTTACCTGCCATGAAGGCAATCAACGACCATTCGCGTCCAAAATACGAAATACGAAACAAACGCATCTTCAGATCCATCGTCATTCGATGCTGAGATCTCGGAGTCAAGATCTTGATGATCGACACGGCAATTGTAAGACGGTGTCGCGCTAAAGCAATGCTGAATGCGAGATACGATGCACATCCCCATATTATTCTCTTGGCCCTGCAACAATCTCACCCCTCACAGTATCAAGCAGAAAATAGTCATCCATTCATAATCCTTATCTAAATCTTCGGTGTGTCCATGGCACTGGGTATCAACCTCCACCGCACCGCCGTCTCATCCCTCGGCACGACCCCCATATCCTCAACCCGTCTCGCATTAACGAAGTCAGGGCCGCCGCTCCCCCACGCATAATCCTTCCACTTCCCAAGCGCAGGCCACATCTTTTCTCTCACGAGACTCTCAATCTTGACCTTACGCTGCGTCGCTTCTTCATCGCCTACGAGGCCTACTACGCTCGTCCACAGGGCCCATGTTTCTTCGAGCTCGTCTACGCTGGAAACCCCCATGACGCTTACGCCGAGACGGCCTGTGTCGCTGGGATTTATTTTTGTGCCAAACCGCGAGCCCACGCGCGCCCAATTCTCGAGCGCCCACCGGATAGCAACTTCTTCAAGATGCTCGCCTGAGTCTTGGGCGATGCTGGAGAGCTTGGCGCATAGGTCGCGGAGTTCTTCTGGGGCAGGGTGCCATGCGCGCATGGGGCTGTTGTCGATACCGCGGGTGGTTAATAGTCCCATGCCGAGCATACTGGCGTTTGGCACGCAGTCTACACCTGCTGCTTGGAAGCGATCTAGCAACGCCTTGTTTCCCAGCTGGCTGTTCTGCACGCAGAAGTTGCTGTACGACATGACAGCGTCCAACGGCTCTCCAGTCTCGCGCAAGATCATCTCCGCCAGCGACGCAAGCGTATCAACGGGGTATCCACTGATTCCGACATAGCGGATGAGACCTTGATCTCTCAACCTTCGCAGCTCTGTAACAGCAGCGAGGACCTCCTCGGGCGAAACAAACTCCACATCATGTGTATACACAAGATCAAGATACTGCGTGCCTAGCCGTTCCAGACTGCGACAAACACTATATTGGATCCAAGCGGGCGAGTAGTCAAACTCATCGCCAGCAATGCGCCCAGCTTTCGTGATGAGAAAGTAGTCCTCTCGCGGCGGAGGAGGCGTTAATTTTCGCAGCGCATCGCCGAGGAGGATCTCGGAGGGGCCGTAGTAGGGAGATGTATCGAAGCCGAGGATGTTGTGGGCGAGGGCGCGGCCTACGATGTCCGTGTAGGGCATGTGAGTTGGGTCGGGGTGGTATTGGTGGTTGAACGTTGCTGTTCCGAGGATGAGGGGAGGGATGACCTCTGAGAGAGGTTTTCTTTCGTCGGCCATGGTCAAGAATGAGATATTATCGTGAGGTGAAAGGAATGCGCTTGAGAATTGGATCTGGGAGTCTTGGGTCCGTTATTTTTGCGGCGCT
This sequence comes from Fusarium proliferatum ET1, assembly GCF_900067095.1. Taxonomy (NCBI): domain Eukaryota; kingdom Fungi; phylum Ascomycota; class Sordariomycetes; order Hypocreales; family Nectriaceae; genus Fusarium; species Fusarium proliferatum. The sequence continues at coordinate 2,903,604 of NW_022194795.1, read as the reverse complement.
GGAGTTTTCGGGTAGTGGAGGGGCTCGGCGATATCGGGATCTGATAAAGAGCACAGAATCACAAAGCGAAATCACTGAAGAGCAAAGATTCTCTGTGAGGCCAAGATATCTATCACGAAAGGAAGAAAAGAAAACAAGGGTCCATTAGTAATTCCAAGGGTCGCCCCTAATCGAGCGATCTACCGCCATCAAGCGCGATCGCGAGCGTATCTGTGTCACTCTATGATGAATCATTATCAACAGAGAGGGAATTTCCCGCCCGACGGACCGACAAGACCAAACCTGAAAGAGAAGTATTGGACCGAGTACGTAATTTGCGCATTCGGTTGCGCCATTTGAGGGATCTGACCTGTCAAACGCGCACGTTGTGAGATTGAAGCTCATGAAGGTAAGCAGAGAGGGGGATGAGATAGTTTTAAGGTGAGTGATCAGCATTTGAGACGAAATAAAGCAAGGTAGATTAGATCGTGACCCCCAAATGAAACCCCCAAAATGAGTGGATTCACTAACTTGTTCTATTCCCGTTCCATTACCTGTTCTATCGGATCTACTTTGTCTCCGAGCGGGGAGGACTGGGGTGCAGGCAGTGGTTCGAGATGGTATCGTGCCATATCTCATCTGAGTCGACTTATTCAAGATTGGAGCGGGAAAGGTGGCATGATTCCAGGAGCCAGTCCTTATCAATTATTGAAGAAAAAAGTGGTGAGTATTCTGAAAAGAGTCGAGTTTCATCCCAATCCATATTTTACGCCCCGACTCCAAAGCAAACCAGCAAAGAAAAACAACAAGAGTGGAAAATCCGAATACGCTTCATCATGACGCCTCGCTCAGTCCACTTTCAGGGGACTCCATTTCATATTCCAGGGACCTCGTCAAATGCGCCAAGTCATTTGCTGTGCCATGATCAGATGTGAGGTTGCATTGGTCCTTGGTTGACACATGTCAAATATGTGGTGCATCAGACTCGTCTGAGACCACGACCTCGACAGAAACACCCTGTAAAGTAAGTTAGATGATTCAAACCAATTGAGATGAGAATGACATACAGTCGCACTAGAAACAGTTAGTAAGGGGTCTTGATTTGGGAACTGGAAGATACTCACAAAGGCGCTTGATGATCCTTCGTTGTGAATGAGACAGTATCCGCCGCCGCACTTTTTGCAAAACTTTTGCGTGCGCTCAATACAATCGTTACACTAGATACCAATTAGTTTCCATATTCAGTAACAGTGAAGGTTGCGCACATTGATGCCGCATTCCCAGCAGCTTCGCGAGACATGTCTCTTCACATCATCACCACCAAAGGGATGATAACACGTCTCACACCACCACTTATTACACGCAACACAGAACCTATCCCTCAAGCAATCAGCACACCTCGGCACGAAATCCTCATGTCCCGGGCGCGGCGTCGTGGCAGCCTGCACGGATGACGAGAGGATCGGCGGCGGAGCTAGCAGCGGTAGCGAAGAGCAGTGCGTCTTAGCTGTCATGACACCCTCGGGCGCTTTGCCACAGCCTGCGCAGCCGCCCACGCTGAACGTAGCGACCGCTGGGCTGCACGGCGAGGAGACGCTACAGGACCCAAATGCTGGTGAGTTGGCGTGGCGAGGACCCTGGCAGAGCACCGCGTCAAAGGAGATTAGGCTCTGGCAGGTGAGCAGGCACTGGGCCCAGTCGTCCATGTCGCTGGTGTTGTTGAGGACACGGCCCTTTTTGGACCACCAAGCATCAGAGTCCTGGGAATTTTCATCGCAGGGCATGGGGCCAAAGACGTAGACTGCTTTTAGTCGCGGGGTGTTCTCTGGGCGTGAGCTGCGACAGGCGTATGCTAGCGCTGCGCGAAGCTTGCCTTGGTTCAGGTTATTGACACCGCGGATCGAGAGCATGCGCACGCTGTATGACGGATCGTTGATGATATCATGACACAGCTCAGCTGTGACGGAGAGTCCGTCGAGGATTAGAGATTGAACATCGCGAAGAATATCGCGTTGTCGTAGGGTAGAGAATATGCCCCTCAAGGGCCCGGCATAGAAGCTATGGATCCTGTAAGCTAACAGCCGTTTTAAAGTGGTCGCAGCGCAGAGGACAAGGGTACAGTGGATAACGAGCAATGGGTAAACTCACTCATCTTCAGTCAGGTAATCAGAAAGAGTGACATTATGCCAGACTGCAAGATTGCGCTCTGTTTCTTTATGGGCGTCTTCGCAATGCGCTGTCTTGACCCGTGTAAGATCGATGTGACGAAAGACACCGGGCGTTTCGTGGAGGAGGTAACGAATATCGCGACAGGTGGCGGCGAGGTTTAGAAGGCCTGATACAGGGAGGTAGGGAAGGGTGTGACGAAGGACGAGAGAGTTGTATAGAGTGTCAAAGAGGGTCAAGCCCTTTGTCTGGATCTGAGTGATCTCTGCGCGCGTTTGGTGGTCGACGATAACTTGGCTCATGTCAGGCTGGCATGAGTATTACAAGAAATTGGGTATTCAATGATGAAGCAGCCCAACTGGCAAGGAGGGCTAATGGGGGATATAAGGGGGGAATGATAGAGAAGGAGAGGAGGAGTCATGAGGGTTGGTGGTGAAGGATATATAGCTAAAGTATATACGGAGTACACATGTTGAGACAAAACATGAGGGATGGGCCGTGTCATGCCAGCGGCCAAAGCGGCAATGATTTACTAGGAACAGATTTGGTCTGGGGGATATACTGTATGCGCCGCTTGGGTGGGATGGACATGGCCAGGATAATACAAAGATGGGCTGAGATGAGATTGGATTGGCGAGCCAAGTTCAGGTGGCTCGGAGGGTTTAACATGCTGCACGTTGTGAGTCAAGCTACAATAACATTACACAAGCTTGTTAGTTGACAAGCTTGGATGATCAAGTGGGGGGACCTCTCAACAACACCAAAAGAAGATACATAGAACAAAAAAACCAACGTTCCGGCTGAACCGGATACAGAATAACGGCATGCATAGTACAGAAGTGAGGGAGGGGGGGATCGGCCCGTGTGAGCAGTCGATGTGGGGATTGGATGCACCGTCCAAGGTGAGAGGAATCGGCCAGACTGATGATATCTTGACAAGATGGCATCACCAAAAGAACCAAGGTTGGGGGATCTTATCTCTCGAGGCGCACCATTCAATAGCTGAGCTTTGCGGCGGGAGCTAATGAGCATGGGTAGGTTCGTGTAGGGGTCCTCTCGACTCTGTACCGTAGATCAAAAGAGCCCCCTTTGGCGGGTAAAATGAGCTGTGTCACATTCGAGAGAGAAAGGTGTACATCTACCCTGATCAACATGCCAGGTCTTTTGCAGATCCTACATTTCGGCGTCCGAGATTGCCAAGATAATAGTTAAGCCATAGTTGAAGACTATGTGAACATCATTTTCAGGGCAATTGGCAATTAGTTGAAAGAAAGCTTGGAATTTGTAGCGCCAATCTAAACCAAGCTCTGTGAGCCTGTATATCTCGTCGGTCCGGGGATGTATTGCCGGGTCCTCATCATGACCGCTTTGAATTCAGCCATCATGGATGGGTTAGGTTGCGCTGCATTTAGCCATTCTGTGGGGGTCAAAACACCAACTCTGTTTCACTCACAGTCGCGGACTTGTAAGAGCGGTGAATAAAAAAAGAAGACATGTTTGGGTTGTTTGTTTCGATCGACGGTATTCTGTGTGGCCTGTACAGATTGCCAAGCCGGATCTGCTATGTGATATTCTCTGTGCCGCGTCCTCATCATACTGCGAGACAGCTGGAATTACGCGTAGGTTTTGTTCAAGCCACGTTGCGACGCTGATGATCACTGAACAACATTACCAGCGATGCATTGCTTGCTTGCTACGTGTAAAAGTGAGGCGGCATTCTCCCCGGGTTGCACGGAAACTTGGTCGATGCACTGTATTGCACAGGGGATGAGGCTATGGTCTGTAGTCTAATTTTAACCATGATATTAAGAATTGGCCATTGTCTGTGCTTTGAGTCAAGTCATGATACGGATCTGCGAGATCTAATGACAGCTCTGATACCGAATGTGTAGGAGACGGACAGCTTGGTCAAAGCGATAACTGCTCGTGGTGTCGGTGTTTTGTTAGTCCGTCGGAGATCGGATTTCCGATTATGTAAGGCTCGTAGGCAGCTCAGATCTGATGCGTCTGGCTTCCGGACGATGCTGGAAGAACGTCACCGAAATGGCTGACTGAGCATCGCCGCTGAGTCTGTTTCTCGTGATGCAGTATCTGAGTATTAACGACATTTTGGATTTCAAGCAAAAAATAGTTTTAATTGATCCTCATTTTCATTCCTATTCTCTGCCAGTTCTCGTGTTTAATTCTGCCACTACGTAATTGCATCTTATCAACCCCCACCAAATAATCACAGACCCTCACATCATAACTTCTACACATTACAGCCCAATCATGGAAGAGCCTGCACCCCTTCGCTGGTCGAGCGCATTACCTGTGATAAGTCCCTCTGCGATAGCGACCAAGAATCTTCGCGGCGACAAGATTCTTCTTCCACAATCTGCTCTTGAACAGCTTTTAGCCGCGGCGCGATCTCGACCGTCGACGACGACTGCCCGATCAGACCCATGGTCATACTCCTCGAGCGATGCCGATACCGCACAGCAACTACCGAATCCTTTAATATTCCGCCTCGTTAATCCGAAGAACAAGAATGCTGTATTTGCGGGCATCAGAGAGTTTTCAGCGTCGGAGGGAACGTTGGGGTTGAGCCCATGGTTGACAGAAGCCTTGGGTATTCAGGAAGATGAATGCGTGTCGCCGAAAGAGGTTATAGATCTGGAGCAAGACACAGCGCAGGACAGCGAACGAATGGACGTAGATGGAATTCAGATCAAAGTCGAGGCGCGACAACTTCCCAAGGGCACGTATGTTCGGCTTAGGCCCCTGGAAGCAGGCTACAACCCCGATGACTGGAAACCACTACTCGAGCGACAATTACGAGAAAACTTCACAACACTAAGCAAAGGCTCAATGTTGGCGGTTAAGGGTGCGCGCGGGGAGGAGTTCAAGTTGCTCGTGGATAAGGTCGCTCCCGAAGGAGACGGCATCTGCGTCGTGGACACGGATCTAGAAGTCGATATCGAAGCCTTGGACGAGGAACAGGCGCGTGAAACATTACGACGAATCATGTCTGCGCAAAGAGGAACTACGGATGGAAGTTCTACCGGCGGAGAGATTGATATCTGGAAGGCTGTTGAGGGCCAGGTTCTCGAGGGCGAATACGTGGATTACGTGCTTCCTTCGTGGAATAAATCACAGCCTCTTGCGATTGAACTTACTACCGACGAAGATGAAGATACGCTCGATTTATTTGTTACGCCGAAATCTTCGCGACAACGAGCGCTGCCACGAGAAAGTGTTCATATTTTTGGGGACTTTTCACCGGCGGTTGATGGGGTCAAGAGGATTGTGATAAGTCCTACCAATGTGGAATTGGAGGGAGCGGAGCAGATCACAATATCGGTACATGGATACAGACATCCTGATGCCACGGCACCCCCAAAGACATTGCAGTACTCATTACGAGCTAAGGTGGACTTACAAGACGCCAAGGACGGAGCGAATGGACTATCTAATGGGGCCGGTGAACAAGAACACTCTCCTGATGAGGAGCAGTGTAGTAACTGTTTACAATTCGTTCCGAAGCGGACGATGGTTCTACACGAAAACTTCTGTCGGCGAAACAACATCGTTTGCCCCAAGTGCAAATCTGTGTTCAAGAAAGGCTCTCCAGAGTGGGAAGCACATTGGCATTGTGAAAAGGACAGTGCGTTTGGGAATTCAGCAGAGAGCAAGGCGAAGCATGATGATATCTTTCATACGGAGCGACAATGCCCCCATTGCGAGTTTTCGACAAATTCGATGGCTGATCTGGCGAGGCATCAGACGAGCGTATGTCCTGGGAAGTTGATCCTCTGCCGGTTCTGCCATCTCGAGGTTCCCCAAGAAGGCGATCCCTTCAACCCCAGCCCAGAGGTCGTTCTGTCTGGTTTGACGGCTCATGAACTTGCAGATGGAACACGAACAACAGAGTGCCATCTTTGCGATAAGATTGTTCGCCTGAAAGATATGGAGACACATCTTAAGCACCACGAACTCGACAAAGTATCTCGTCTCAAACCGCCAATCTGCCGCAACGCCAACTGCGGAAGAACAATGTTTGGCGTTGGATCAAGAGGCCAAGTCCGCCAAACCGCCTCCACCGACCAAGCCTCCAACAACATCGGCCTCTGCTCAATCTGCTTCGGGCCCCTGTACGTCAGCATGCACGACCCAGAAGGCAAAGCCCTCAAACGACGCATCGAGCGCCGCTATCTCGGCCAGCTCATGACAGGCTGCGGGAAGTCCCACTGCGCAAATCCATGGTGTAAGACTGGTCGCGCAAACGCAGGTCTTGAGGCGAAACCGTCTAGTGCGAGGGAGGTTCTCCCGCTGGTGAAGCCGCTGCTGGGCGATGTGACGAACATGGATGCGCCGCTGTGGTTCTGTACGGATGAGGGGAGTCAGAGGGGGAGGAAGCTGGCGGAGATGATGGCGGAGGAGGGGGTTTGGGATGTTGAGTGGTGCATTGCTGCGGCGGAGGCTGAGAAGGGGAGTTTGGAGAGGATGAGGGATTGGTTGCAGGCTTGGGCGCCTACGAAGTAGAGTTGTATGACTTGATGATTATGATGATGTGGTGTTGGGGATAGAGATAGACGGGATAGAGCACGCTACAACTGCAACCACTTTGACAATATGATAAATATGAATCAAACCGTATGGCTCATGATAAGCTTCTGAGATGCCGAATACGGATTTTAAGACGACGTATAGTTACATTCATATCAACCATCCGGATCATTCGGAGGAGGTCAGACGATGGTCTGATATTCTCACCATCATAACTGTAATTCATGAAATCACAATTACTCTGCACATACTCAAATGCATAATTTGAAACACATCAGTCACTTGAAAAAAATAAAAATAAAAACCCGTGTGAAACAGCAAATGCTTGTTTCTTGATTTTTGACATGCTGGGTTCAAGGATCTTCACATCTAGTGACGGTCCATGACGTTGATGGGCGATGCCGAGTCAGGACTGCAGATCTCTCGAAACGGAAAAAAAAAAAAAGGGAAGGGAAAAAAGCAAATACAGAGAACATGTCTAGGGTAAAGTTGGTAGTAACTTGAGCTGATGATGCGGGCCTCAATCCGCAAGAGATAACAGGTGAGGAAGAGATACGGATTGGGTATGGAAATATCACCATGTTCAAAGTTTACACCAAGAGATGGCTCTGCCAGGATAGCTTACGACGCTTGTAGGGTTGGAAGGTTCTCCAACTTGAGCGAGTGAGTTGTCAACGTATTCGATCGATTCCTCAGTCATCAACTTGAGACATACCTTGACATCCTTCAACACCAACAAATCTGTATCTGTATCTGTATCTTGCTCTTCTTCTTTTAATTCCTCTCTTGGTATTCTCTTTACTGAATAGCTTCGCGCTACCCCGCGGACTAAGGTACCTATTCTCACCATTTACCCGCCCGCCTGGCTCGCGGGCTCCAGTATCCGATCTCAGCTAAGCCAGGTCCAGCAGAAGCAAAGAGCAGGGACCACCGCTTTTAGCTTCAGCACACTACGGCCGTTGTTACAGGCTGCCTCCTCCCCCAACCTCGGGCACCTCAATTGCTCTTGATTCAACAACGACCAACCAACAAACGTCCGTTATCGCTCCACCATCATCCATTATCATCATCCTTTCAAAAACTCCAACTTTCTTTGATCACGCGTCAAACGCCTGAGCTACGGTACAGTATTGCTGGCACCGCAGAGACCCAGGCTGTCAAAACCACCTTCTCCATACACTATCGGCCGAAGCGAGATGCCCTCTGTGGTGACCCCCGTCGTCTGACGCCCGGCCCCTCCCCCATTCTATCGTGTCCCCATCTGCATCAGCTCCATCCCAACCCCATCGCGGGACATTCGGTAACTCTTCCTATCGAGAACAAGCTCCTTGCTCTTGTCTCACTCGATATCGCTCAACACAACACAACTCAACTCAACCACAAGGTTCATCTCCTTCATCCGTGACAAACACTCTCTTTTCCTTGCGATTATCGTTGACGACAACACCCCTGCCCTGGTCCACGCCAGATAAGACCAGCCCAAGTGCGCCATCGCGCCACATAGTCCAGCTGCTCTCCTCGTCTCCTTCACATCTTCACCATGGGTAACTCCAACACAAAAGAGTCTCGTCCCGACGGCGATCCTCGTCAATATGCAGGCCCCGGCGATCCCTCAGTACGCGAGCATTTGCAAAACACCAACTCGAGATCGAACCGACGAATGAGCAGAGCCGAGATAAACATCTTTGGTATCGGTCCCAGTTCCTCCCGCAATCGTGAACAACCGGATGTTCCTTTTGAGCGTCGCGAAACAAAGCAGGAGCGCGAGGCGAGGAGGTTAGAAAGGGAGCGCGTGGCTCGTGCGAAGGAACGGGAGAGGAGTATGCGCGAAGAGCACGTTGATGGAGGTTATCTGGTAACATTGGGCACCTACACTGGTACTGAGGACTTTAGCAAGCCTGTCGTGAGGCAGCTCCAGGTGCGTTCTTTGACTCGTTTGTTCTTATCCGTAAGCTGACATCACCCAGATAGAGAGAAAGCTTGCGCCATTCTGGCGAGGCCTTAATGATTGGTCTTCGAGCTGGGCCGAGCATCAACTCATCGCTGCTGCTCGTGGCCTTCCTATCCCCCCCGCCGATGCGCCTCCCGACCCAGAGCTCATCCCGCAATATCCTCCTGCAGAAAACCCATCTTCCTCGAGCCAGAACCTCCAGAACTTGACGGTGCCTATGGGACCTAGGACACTTTCTGCCGCATCAGATCGCAGTGGATCAAACACACCCTCCGGTCTCCCTTCCCCGTCAACACCCGGAGCGAGCAAGTCGCCCTTTAAGCCTCGAGCCAAGGCTCTTGCTGCTGCCCTCAGCGGTGGCTCACGAAATGCATCTTCAACCGATTTGTCACCCAAGGAGATCGTTCTCCCTCATGATCCCTTTGTGAACGGCCAACCCATGGAGGTTTTCCTGTACAAAGACGCTGAGGAGTGCCCTATCTGCTTCCTAACATATCCTCCTTACTTGAACCGCACCAGATGTTGTGATCAGAATATCTGCAGCGAATGCTTTGTTCAGATCAAGCGCGCTGATCCTCACCTTCCTGAGCATCACCCCAACGGTGAAGCTCGAGATCCCAACGAGGGTCTCAACCCGGACGATCCGCCTGAGATGCTTATCTCGGAGCCTTCGGCATGCCCCTACTGCCAACAGCCCGAATTTGGCGTCACATACGAGCCTCCTCCCTTCCGCCGGGGTCTTGCCTTCTCGAGCGGTCCATCCCATGGTACAGCCATGTCTTCGCAGACTTCACTAAATAGCACACTACAGACCCCTCCCATACCCGGCCGTCGACGCGCACATAGTTTGTCTGCGAACGCGCCGAATGTTATCACCACCGATCGCGTGCGTCCCGATTGGGCGGCGAAACTCGCATCAGCGAGAAACCACCAAGCACGAAGAGCTGCAGCGGCCACTGCCCTTCATACGGCTGCATTTCTCATGGGCGGAAACGAACAGAGATCGATTCTTCGCCCAAGTCGATTTGGCCGGAGGAACACTGGAAACAACGATTCAAATGCCAGTCCCAGCCCCAGCGGCCAGGGTCAAACAGACGGTGCACAGGACGACGCGAGCGAGGGACCGGAACCTGGAGCTAGAGGATCTTCAAGGAACGGCACAGGACGAAGGAGTCGCATGGACGAACTTGAGGAGATGATGTTTATGGAGGCTGTTCGTCTTTCTCTAGCTTCTGAAGAAGAGCGCAAACGTAAGGAGGAAAAGGCTATTCGAAAGGAGACTAAGAGAAGGGAGAAGGAGGAACGTAAAGCCGCCAAGAAGGGTGGAAACCCATACAGTGGAAGTGCAAGTGGTGCGAGTGCTAGTAGCTTGTCACTCGCAGGATTGGGTCGAAGACGAGGCAACAGTACCGCCAGCAATCTCCGGGTAGAAGCTACAATGTCTAGGGCGTCACAAGCTTCGAGCACCCCGGATTCGCCAGCAGAACCGAAAGCCAAGGACGATGGGCCTGCTGGAAAAGGCAAGGGAGTAGATCGAGGCATGTCTGATAACCAGACTGGACCAACATCATCATCGAGTTCTCTGCCACTACCGGCTGGGCCTTCGCGTGGGGGGTCACATCTTAGGCAGATGAGCAATGCCTCCTCAGTTGGGTCCTCAGTCAACGATAGTCCTGTTGGTACATACACAGGACCCGACTACCTGGGCGGCGACTTGGGTCCTCGGTCTAGTGGGCTGAGCCTCGGTGCTTACAGCGACGACGGAGAACGTGATGGTGGAAGCGCCGGATCCGAGCCCATGTTCAACTTTAGTAGTCTCGCTCAAATGGTTGGCGCCGATCTCGAAAACGGCCAGATGCGCCGCGACGAGGAGGGAGAGTCTCACGATACCCATGGTCGGCCACTCTCGCAAGTGAAGGAGGATGAGAAGGAGGACGCAGAGGCAGAGCACGTTGAGGGTGTGACAGCTGCCAAGACAGAAGTCGTCCCTAGTTCCCTTGCTGCCCCGGCTGTCATGATCACACCAGAAACTCCCGCGCCTGTGGACGAAGCAGAACATGAAGCTAAGCAACTCGGACATTCTGAATTTACAACGGCGACGGGTCGACCGGCTACAGAGCAGAGACACGTGTAGACGGGATTTTTGTCGGGGAAGAGGCGGATTTTGGGATGCATAGGCTTTTAAACATACGACGGACGGAAGAAGCGTTGTCGGGGAATGTACTTTGTATAAGAGCACCATTTGTAGTAGCATATACAGATAACGGGCATGTAATATCTATGCCACGAGGGACATCACAATGCTCAATCGCTCGACTGGTATCAAATGTTTTATTCTTCAGTTCACTCGCTCTATGTCTTCTTGACTTCCACCTTGAACTTCTCCATCCACTCACTAAACTCATCACTCTCCCCCTCCCACCCAAGCTTCAGAACCTCACTAACACCAACCGCACTCTCAAAGCAATCCTCCATGAGCGCATCGATCTCTTCTGCGTCAAGCTCGTAGAAAGCACCAGCCAAATCCCCAAATTTATGCGGCAATGTCTCAAGAACACTGGCTCCTTTGTCCAGCTTGGAGGGAATGTCGCCCGTGGTGGTGTCCTTGGGAAGTTTCTTGAAGCGGCGCTTGGAGATGGCTTGGTAGAGGAGAACGATCATGCGTAGACGTTTGAGGGTTGAGTCGAGACGGGGTCGGATCTTATCAGGGTCGGATTTGGGGATGGCGGAGGAGGAGTTCATAAGGTCGTCGACCATTTCTTGATCCGTGAGTGACGTGCTGTTCATATCATCGGCCAGACCATCGACTTCATCTTCATCTTCATCCTCCTCCTCTCCCCACTCCTTCAACTCCTCCATAACATCCTTGAGCGTATCCCTCCACTCCTCCGCCTTCCTCACATAAAACCCACCAACCCCCAGATCCGCAAGCTTGACAACCTCATCGCACGCATCCCAAAGCTTTCCCGTCAAAACCAAACTTCCCTTGCTCCCACTCCTCTCCACAGACGGTATAACCCTCCCATCATCCGGCACACGCTTTAACAAACCCCACAGCTCAACGAGAACTTTCTGGCAGCGGTACGCTAGTTCTTTCCGCACGACGCTGGTATAGAGATCGGGGGTGCAGGCTTGCGCGGCGGTGGCGAGGCCAGGGATGGGACCCTTGATGAGCTCGCGGACCACGGTGCTGATGGCGCTGGGGGTGAAAGGCTCGTTTATTATGAGGAGGGAGATTTTTGTCGAGTGCGCGCGGATGAGGAGGGATGTGTCGCGGGCGAGGGATAGGGCGTTTATGGAGGTTGTTTCGGCGGAGGAGGAGGGTGTTGTTGGGGTTTGTGGGTTGCGTTGGATGGTGGTGAGTGTTGATTGGAGTTGTTCGAGGAGGGTTGTAGCTGTCGCTATGAGTGTTGCGAGAGCCTTGCGGGACTCTTCATCGTTGGGCGCCATATTGCTTCTGATCAGCTGTAGAGTAGATGGTGATGATGCGTCACAGTTGTGCTGGCGTTGGAGGGGTTTAGTTCTTCTTTTTTTCTCTTCCCCCACCTTTAGTGCCCTTCTCCCCCCCAGGCACGGATTTACTTCCGCGTCTCAGATGCTCCCGAACATTTACCGCCCAGGGGAGCTTTTACAGTGGAGACCTCCCTCTGGAATGCTCCCCTGTCCCCTAAAGCAGTTATAGCTGACCTGGCCAACTCCAACCTCCAATTCCTCTCCAGGAGCATTACACAAGAACACCAGAAACAATGCAACACCCGAATTCTCTGGCGCTTCTGGGCGCTATTTACGCCTTTACCCTGGCTGCTGCTGGCAGTGTGCCTAGAGGTGTTGGCCCAGAATGTAGGAAATCTCGGTGATCATACAGCAAGCTATGGGGAGCTAACAGGTGGTTCAGTTGCTTCTCACTACCAGGGCGATGAATTCTCTTGCATCACCAACGCAGCGATCAAATTGAGTCTTGACCGAGTCAACGATAACACGTGCGATTGCCCCGATGGCTCAGACGAACCAGGCACCGCTGCCTGCGCCAACCTCGATCCTCTCTCCCCCGAACAACCACTCGCGGGCTCTATCTCTGGCACGACAAACACCACCAATGCCCTGCCCGGTTTCTGGTGCGAGAACAAAGGTCACATTGGGATGTACGTTCCATTCCTCTACGTCAACGACGGCGTGTGCGACTACGAGCTCTGCTGCGATGGGTCAGAAGAGTACGGTGGTGTAGGCGGTGTCAAGTGTGAGAACAAATGTGCCGAGATCGGAAAGGAGTATAGACGATTGGAGGATGAGAAGAAGAAGGCTTTGCAGAAGGCTGCGATGAAGAGGGGTGCTATGGTCAGCGAGGCTAAGAACTTGCGACAAAAGGTTGAGAAGAAGGTGGAGGATCTCAAGAAGGAGATTGCCGCGCTGGAAGTCAAGAAAGAGGAACTCGCTCAGAAGCACCGCGACGCTGAACAGCAAGATAAGGGAAAGGTTGTCCGCGAGGGTCCTGGCAGCGGAAAGCTCGGTGTTCTTGTTGGTCTTGCAAAGACACGCGTCAACGAGCTCAGGGATACGCTGGACAGGGTCGTTACCCAGCGTGATGCTCTCCAGGAGCGAGTCGGTGAACTTGAGGAACTTTTGACAAAGTTCAAGACCGACTATAACCCCAACTTCAACGATGAGGGTGTCAAGGCGGCGATTCGGTCTTTTGAGGATTACTCGGCTCGGCGGGCGGAGAGCAAGGAGGAGGTTGTGAACGATGAGGATGTTTTGAGTGTTCTGAAGGAGGATGGGGAGAACAGTGGTGTAAACTGGAGTGAGTTTGAAGAGGACGAGGGCAGTGATACTGATATCCGTAAGTCAACTCTCCCACAAGATGGTGTGTTCTTTGCTAACAGACCAGTTTACAACTTTGAGGCATACCTCCCCCCTCCTGTCCGAGCCTTCATCCACAACTCTCTCGACAACCTCCGCGTCTGGGCCATCACCAACGGCATCCTCGCCGACAACTCATCCCCCAGCAAAGAATCCACCCTCGTCCGCACAGCCCGCGAAGCCGTCGACGCCGCCAAACGCGACCTCTCCGACAAGAAATCCAGTCTCGACGTGGAGCAAGCCGATCTCGACTTCGACTACGGACCCGACGATATCTTCCGCGCCCTCAAAGACAAGTGCGTCACCCTCGAGGCGGGCGAGTACACCTACGAGCAATGCTGGCTGGGCAGCACGAAGCAAAAGTCCAAGAAGGGCCATGGCCAGAGCAACATGGGCAATTTCAAGCGCATTGATAGAGAGATGGCGGATGAAGAGGATAGGATCGATGGAAAGAGTCTGGGTAGGGGTGAGAGGATGGTGTTGAGGTATGAGGACGGTCAGCAGTGCTGGAATGGACCGCAGAGGAGAACGGATGTGTGGCTGGGATGTGCGGAGACGGAGGAGCTGTGGAGGGTCAGTGAGAGCGAGAAGTGCGTTTACAGGATGGAGATCGGTACGCCTGCTGCTTGTGATTTTTCGAGATGGGATGTTGGAAGCCAGCCTAAGAAGCCCAGATCTCGGGATGAGCTATAGACAAGGAAACAAAGAGGGTTTAGAATGTTGGGAACATACAATGTTGATTAAGATAGAAATACAAGACGACTCGGTTCAATACTCGTATTATACATGCATGAGAATGTTTATAACGTCCAAGAATGAAGAAAACGTTCCTGATATCAACAACCCCCCAACTCCCGCACCTTGAAGCAAATAACATCACCCCCCTTTCCATCTTAGCAATGCTTGCAGAACCTCACCAGAAGCTGCACCATCCTATGTAGTGCTGGCACAAGTTCTCCAGCTTCGTAGCTTCCATGATCAACTTGTTGACCTGTGCAATGACATCCAGCTCCTCATTGTTCTTGAAATCCCGACCCGTAAGCTTCTGCTGCACGCGGTCCAACACCTCCACCGCCCTCGCGTTCTGGCTCTCCACCTCTGGTGCGCCGCCGTTGGTCAAGGCTTCACCCGCTGAGCTGTTTGTGCGAGCGCGAGCACGTGTTTGGATTGATGGCTCGGGTGCGTTGAGGAGTTCGGAGGGCGCGACGTCGCTGTCCAGGATGGATTGGCGACGTGCGCGGACTCCGCCGGGGACGGGCATGGCTGTGTCGTGGTCAGAGTTGAAGTTGGGGCCTGTTGGGGATGCGGCGCTTGTGAGACGCCATGTAAGGAGAGGATCGTGGATGAACTGTAAATGTCAGTCAGTATTAGATGGGTCAATCTGGAGGAGAGTTGACTTACCGCTTCGAGAACAGCCATGACGCTCTCTTTGTTGTCTCGTAGAACCCTCATCACGTTCTCGCATGTGATTCTAAAGCTACCCTCAATGTTGCTAACTTCCATAGCATAGGTCAGCATGCGAGTGAGTCGGAAGGGAACCCTCTCCGGGTATTTCTCTCTCTTCATCGCCACCTCGAAACAATCACCGAAATCGATGTGAATAATCTTTCCAGTGACGCGGTCAAGCATCAAGTTGGAAGGATGGCGATCACCCAGTCCCAGAATGTATCCCACCATCGACATGACACCGAGAGAACGAGTGTAGTTGGTTCGTCTCTCAAGCCAAGCCTCAGAAGACTTTGACTTGAGCCAGAGAACACGGTACAGGTCCTGTCCCGTGGTGTTGTCGAGCGCATAGCCAAACACCTCGACTTTCTGCATCAAGGTGAGGTTATCGTAGTCAGGCGCCATCTGGAGCATGATGCGGTGTTCAATGTTGAGCAGGATCTTGCGACTCTCACGATACTCCCTAATAAGAACGTGCAGGGTGTCGCTGTTGGGAACCCACCCGAGCAGACCGCTATTCTGCGAGAGCGGGATGGCAGGGTAGCGCTGAATGTTGAGGTGGCGCTTGAAGCATTCCGAGTCGTGGGAGAGGAGCGTGTTGCACAGGCCGAACAGCTGCATAACTCGTTCGTCCTGGCGGATATCCTCGTGGCCCTTGAGCAGGAACGCGTACGACTTGCCGTCACTGCCGTTGACGTTGAGCTTTCGTGGACGTTGCTTAGAGTTGATAACACTAAACGTTGTGTCAAAGGACATTATCCTCACGATGGGCTGTCCGCTCTTGTATGTTCCCGGAACTGCCAGGTCCAAGTTCTTCGCGTTAAGAAGCTTGGGCGAGCAGTACGTCAACTCCAGGGTGGTCACCTGCGGTAGCTGTCTACTTATTCTGCGGAATACCTGATAATACAGATCCCACGCCTGGTTCAGGTCGTTGACGTCTTGGCTTGTCTCGTACTGTCGGCACCAGTCTTGCGCCTCCTTAAGATCGCGACCGAAAGCCTGTGCAAAGGAGATCTCGCGCAGAGTCTCGGGTCCACGCTCCAGGAGTTCGTGGAGAGGCGCCAGTGTTGCAAACATACCTTCAATGTTGCTATCACCAAAGTACAATCGCGAAGCTTCCTCCAATCCCTCATGCCAAAGCTCATGCCACAAGACGGCGACACGAATCAGTTCATGACTGACCGTGTCGGCCTGAGCGACTAGGTTTGCGCTGTGCTGTCTCATGCTATCCATAATTTGAGCTGCAGAACGAGATCTACGCGTGTTCTGCCAAGATTTCATGGCGACAGTGAGAGGGTAGACCAGAGCCTGAGGATGAGCTCGTCCGACATCTGCAAGAAGGTTGTGCACCGATTGCTGAACTCGCTTGTTAGGCTGGTTGATGCGGGCAATCAGCTGAGGAATGACTTCGAGCCATGTGTCCACGCTGACATTAGCGAAGCCTTCGGTAACGGCTACGTTGACATCTGAACTTCCACCATGAGTGAACCAGAGTGTCAACAATCGAAGAGTATCCTGAAGGGAGCTTCCCTGTGAAAGTGCAATGGATTTGAAGAAGCCCTTGACAGCGGGAACCACGTGATCAATCACCATACTCTGGTCCGTCCTCGACAAGTGTCCTTCATTTCCGGCTGTGAGTGTCTGCACAATCTCAAAATTGGCCAGCGCCCAAGCATGCCAGGCCTTGTACCATCGAGGATTGTACTTGGTCGCCTGAGAGTAAGACAAAAGAATGTCTTGAACCTGAGTGTACTGCCAATCATCCTTGTTGAGCGCAATCAGCCACTCTCCCTGGCGCAGATAGCACTTGGCAAGGAGGACTGTTTGGTCATACAGCGCTCGTGAGGTATGTGGGCTTATGAGGGTAGGATCCATCGGGTTCTGGAATCCATAGTCGCCAGTGATGCTGGCATCGTTGCCAGCTTGGGCAGCGAGGTGGGCCCTGGCAACCTCGAGACGGTGCGCAGCATCGTTGGTAAACTTGCGCAGGCAGTACAGCGTCTTCTCCGGTATGCTGCCCTTCTTGTTGACGGGCAGCTGCTGTCCAAGCTCCCACTGGTACTTGAGTACGGCATAGATGACCTGCGCGGCCGGTGCAGCTCTGGGGTTGGATGCTGGCTGTCGCTGCTCGTTCCAATAAGGAATTGCTGATATGAGAGGAGCGTCGGTTCCAATGAGTTGTTTAAGCGACTTCTCGGCCAGTCCCATTCGTCCAGACTTGCGGCAAAGGTTGGCAAACTTGATCCACATGTGCATATTCTCCGTCGGCGCAATCACTATGGCCCGTAGTCTGAGCATGCGCTGCCAAACCTCGACGTTCCTCTGACAACCCTTCAGTCGAGTCTCCCAGGTTCGTCGCATTATGGCCTGCTTCTTCTCGTCGCATTGCTTGTAGACGATGAGCTCCTCAAGCTCAGCAAGCATCTGTACGCGAACGACGACTTGGTATGCCCGGTTGTACGACTCACTAACCAACGCACTCAACTCGGTATCCAGGCCTTCACGAGCTTGCTGAACGCATGCAATCGCCTCGCGGAACTGATTTCGGTGGAGCGCCAAAATCGCACCGAAGAATGATCGATCGGGTGAGTATCTCTTGAGCGATGAGAGATAGTTGTCCATGGAATCCCACTTATTCAGACCCCATGCAGCAGCCGTGGCAAGAGGAGCAATCATTCTCTGAACCTCGGGCGTAGAGTTGGCCCAAGTGCTACCAGTCAATGAAGCCAAAGCCTCCCACTCTCCCAAAGCATGCAGACAACGCATCTTACCCATGACGATGTCAACGGGTATAGCCTGATCCTCAGGCACCTCCTCCTCACGCTTTTCATAAAACGCCAGCGCCTCTTCCCAACGCTCCAGCTTCTCGAACCAGGTCTCCCGCAGCTGTATGCCTTCCTTATACAGTTGAGCTTTGCGGAGAATACCGATAGCAGCATCGGACTGTTGGAGCTGATTGTTGATAACGATCAGGGCCTCGACTGCACCGCTGCTCTGGTCTTGCAGGAACTCGAGTTCCTTGTAGTGCAAAGCCTTTGCGTACGCGTGACAGCGAGCTGCCTCCCTACCGAGAACTCGAATGTCGATCGGCAAAGCCTTGTCGTCATGCTCCATAAACTCGGCGAGGTTGAGTAGGAGGCCAAGCAGATCAGGTGGGACGTTCTCGGATTTTATAGCGCTCTCAATGTTCTGGATGAGCTCGTCTTGGAACTGTTCATAGAGCTCGCTCCAGCAAGACACGAACGCTGAGTTAAAGAGCTCTCGAGCCAGAGGTAGATACACGCTGGCGAGGCTGGCACAAGCTCGGAGAGCATGGTTCGGTGATTCGGTAAGCAATGTTGTACTGAAGCGTCGCAGCCACTCTTGCCAATCCTCCTTTGTGGATTTGCCTTTAGTATCCCAAGCAGCCTTCAAATGAATGGCATTCATCTCCAGCTTCTTAGTGCCCTGGTCCGCAAAAGGAGTCTCGTCTGCGCCATCAGCAAAGTCAACACCAGAGCTCAAGTCCTGTGGCAGTACCTCTCCCTTCTGAAGCTTGCTCACAAGTAGCTCGTAATTGGAGTGCTGGATCTGGTGCTGATTGATGGTTTTGTTGACTGTACCCATAAAGTGTAGATAGTCTTTGCCCAGCTGTTGGATGAGCGCACAGAGCGTATCTAGCGCAGCGGTACGGAGGACAGGCTCACCCATGTCCAAGACGCGTGTAAGTGGGTGGATGATCTTCGCAGCGAAGTCGTTAAGATTCACTTGGCGAGAGATCTTGCCGATCGTGTCGATGGCCTGCTTTCTGATGAACGTAGGCTGACCCTGCTTCTCGAATGTCCTGACGATGACGGGAATGATGAGATGCATGTACTCCTCAGCACTGGCACCAAACACCAAGAAGGCGTGCATCACTCTCTCCGATGGAGTGCGCTTGGCGGAAGTATCCTTGTCAAGAACACCGAGCATCAGTGGTAGCAGTCCAGCCAGGTAAATTTTGAATTCGCCCTCAAGCGATCTCGAGATGGCCTCGACCAGGGACAAAATCGTAGTCTGTAGTGAAGGTGAGGTATGCCAGTACTCCTGCAGGATCTCAACAATTGACGGTAGGTAATTCCTTATGTGTTGTCGCACGATGCTGACGAGGGTGGCCAGTTGATTGAAGTAAGACTCGAGTCTTGTCGAGGTCGCAGATCGTATCACTTGTAGGAATGCCGGTATGATTCTATCAAGGAAGGACACACAATCCAAGCCAAGGGTGCGAAAGATGTTCATGATCGCTTCAATCACAGCGGCGTGGTGCTGGACCAACGAAGAGTCCTTCAGGATCGCGAGAAGAGCATTAATCACAACAGTCGGGAAGTACTCTTTGTTAGAAGGTGTCAATCCGGTCATCATGAGAGAAATGTCTGTTAGTTGGTTGGCCTCGCCGCGTCGAGAATCGGGGGTTCGTTCCTCGGCCTGATCTGGTGTCAATAGTTGCATCAATTTTCGCCATTTCGCCAGATTTACCTGATGTTTGTAAGGATCCAGAGCGCCAAGAATACCCATCAGTTTGATCGTCTCCTGTCGCAGGGGTACTTGTTGCCCTTCGGTTCGGATGATGCTCTGCAGGATCTCGAGCAGCTGTGGGTATTCGATGTATGGCAGAATAACGTATCCTGAATTGCTCGCAAGCTGTCCTAGAGCATGTAGAGCGGCACCTCGTTTTGCGTTGGAGCTCTGATCCTGTAGCGCATCAAGAATAATTGGCATCAGTCGGTCCTTGTACGGCATCATATCCTCACCGCCCACGGTCGCAAGCTCACCAATGGCCTTAAGGATGGTAGCAGCAACAGAAGGGTTGCTGTCCTTGGCTTTGGGAAGAAGTACTGAGATCATGGGCTCAACATAGGGCTTGATGAGAGATTGCGCATTTTGAACCAAGAGGCTCAACAGCTTTGCGCTCTCCTCCTTGTTCCTGGCGACATCGGAAAACTCGAGCTCAGTAAGCATCTGAATGAGAGTCTTTCGTAGCGAAGGAATGACATATGCTGGGTTGTATCTAGCCAAGCGGCCGATGATAGAGATGGCAACTTCTCTGATCGAGAAAACCTCGTCGTTGAGCGCAAAGAATAGGATGCGAATGTTTTCGGCCTTGGCCAAGTGTCTGTCAAATCGTTCGTCGAGAGCCGCCAGAACTGTCCGCCTGATATTCGGTTCAGGGTCCGAGACTCCGACTGTGAGTAGTTTCTCGATCACATCACCCACAACCTGAAGCGCATGGTAGCTCGTCTGGTTGACAATCGGATCGCGAACGTATAATTGACAGCATGTCAAGGCTGCTGCCTCACGGATTTCTGGATCCTCGTCTTCAACGTACTTGATCGCGACATCTCGGACAAACTCGTTCAGAACATGCCCCGAGAAATCGAAGCTACCGAGAGTGTTAAGCGCCAACTTGACCTCAGCCCTTCGGTGCTCATAAGCGTGGGGGTCTTTTGCGTCTTTGGGAATAATCGGCACTGAGCTAAGAGTATTTGGTTGTGGAGCGCCGAGGGGTTTGAACGGTTCGCCGCAGAGAACTACGCTGAGCATATCAAGTAGTCTCTCTTGGATGGTCGGCTTGACGGGAGGGATGTAGAAGGCCATGTCGACGAGAGCCTGCGTTAGCTTGGGGGTGAGATCGCACGCAAAGATAGGATCCAAGAGTGCCTCCATGTATTTGCTGAGAGTCTGACCAACAGCGACGGCAAGACGACTAATGCAGTCAAAGACAGGGTCGACTGAACCTCTCTTGCGGGACTGGAGGCTGAGACCTTCGCGCACGTAAATAAGGACACCATCGAGGTACGGAGCAATAGCGCTTTTCACCGAATTGGCTATGTTACCAATGGCAAGGAAAGCATCGTTACGCTCTTTGTCCTTCTTCAGCATGCCGGATAGGTATACCATGAACTTGTGCAGCCAAGTGTGTGCAAAGTCAGCTGGCGAGTAGCTGGCAAGGTCTGGGATTAAAAGAACGACGGTCTTTCGAATAGTCGGGTCTCTATGGTCCTTGTGTTTGAAGACAATTTCGCATGCCTCTTGGTAATGTTCCTGCATGTACATAGCTCCCTGCTCGAGCAGTTCCTTCAAGACCAGCAACGAGCCGTGAATCGACTCGACAGTGTTCACCTTAAGACCGGATCTCGCTTCGTTATAGATCTTATCCATCCATAGTTGCTTCATGTCCTGGTCTCGTTCACGAAGGATACGGAAACAGGCGCTAACTGTTTCCGCTGATGTTGCCCGAATAAGCTGTCGAGGATCTCGGAGTCCTACCCAGATCCAGTCGAATATTGTCGGTATATATTGGTACATAAGCGTTGGGGCACTACGGGCCAATTCGCGGAGAACAAGAACAGCGCTATATCTTCGTTCCTCGATGCGGTCGTTCTGTAGCCACTCGAGAGCGGTATTAACCTCTGAGTCCACGACTTCTGATATCATCGCGCCGCCCGGGCGACATAATTTTCCCAGCGCGATCGCTGCTGGTTGCATAGGGTTGATGTCTTTGCCTCGAAGAATGGTCTTGAGGTTTTGTGTGAAACGCGTGTATTTGACGCCGACGTCGACGCCATCGAAATCGATGAGCGCATCGAGGGCATAGATGCCTCCGAGTCTCTCGGACGAGTCGTTTCCATGTGTAATGAGCTGTGTGATCCTGTTGTTGACTGAGTTGTAGAAAACCTGGAATTGCTCGGGGCTTAGGTCTCGATGGCAGACAGCCACAAGCTCGCGAAGCTGCACGGCGGATCGTTTTCGCAAATCATCGCTCGTTCTGTGGGAGTATTAGACCCCTTTGCCCTACCGACCGTCACACGGTGAAACCGACCTTGATTTTAGAGCGCGGGAGATGTTGTCCAGCCGGTCCAGGGCGACCTGCTGTGCTTGCGCCATGATGCCGTCGCGGCACTGGTGTGAGAGCGATTAACGTTGCATGTACTTGAATATCGAGCGCTCGATCGCAGTCGGGCGTTTTCGTAGAGGAGCGTACGAGATGGAGGGGGAGATCGTAATTAAGCTTCGAGCGAGGCAGCGCGTGCGCGTGTTGTTCGTTGTGAATGCGGCCGAGACGTTTCCAAAATACAAATATTGATGGGAGACGCCCAGTTTAGTTGAGCGCCTTCGAGGGTAACGACCGGGGTGGTATTAAGAAAGGTGCATAGCACCGGGGAGGTTGAAGTTGGAGGTTGATGAGCTTGGGTTGGGCGGAGGTCATTAGATGGATCAAGTTTGGAAATGGCGGGTTAGCGGTGGAGCACTACTGCGGTGTCATCACAGTGCCAATAGCCATCAGTGATATTCAAGTGGCTTCTTTACAAGGACAATCTAAGAAAAGATTATTTAAAATAAGCATCATGAATTAGATATATGAAGCGATGTCAATATCTGTCACTAGACTCTATGAGTAATTGTAGGAACGAAGGTACCGAGCTCTGTATCGCAAACCGTACCGTACAATCCGAATATCACACTGTCCCGCTACATCAAGCTTCCATCGTCCTTATCTTATCGATAAGCGCCATCTCGACTCAATTCTTGGAATCACCTCAGTGTTCCAGAACTCTCAACTTATTCATCCACATACACCTCCCACGCCCATCTCTATTCCTCCTGCTGTTAATCCCTGTCACTGCGGATCTCGAATAACTGCGCTGGCATCACCCCCCGATCCATCATTTTCCTCGATTACGCGACATCCTCTACTCATCAATCATGGGCAACGACGGCGGCTCCATCCCGAAGCGTCGCGAGCTCGTCAAGAATGCGGCACGCGCTCCCACAACATCCGAATTGAAAGCGACAGCCCTTGAATCACTCTCTCACGCCTGGGCGCACTGCGCTCTCAGCGGTGAATTCCTCGACGTTGATACTCTTATCTCCGATTGGCGTGGCCGTCTGTACAATTACGAAGCGATCATCAAAGGTCTCATGCCCTCCGATGAACCAGTTGACGTCACCCCCGCGAGCCTGGGCATCAAGTCACTACGAGACGTGGCGAAGCTCAAGGTCTCCAAAAATGGCGACAAGTGGGTGTGTCCCATCTCCATGAAGGAGCTTGGCCCTGCTGTCAAGTCTGTCTACTTGGTACCCTGCGGGCATGTCTTTGCCGACATCGCCATGAAAGAGATCCAAGAAAAGGCGTGTCCAGAGTGCGGTGCCGAATTCGAGCAAGACAACATCATTCCACTTCTTACAAACTCTGAGGCTGATATCGAGCGATTGGAGAAAAGAATCGAGAACCTCAAGAGCCAAGGGTTTACACATGCCCTGAAGAAGGACAAGTCGGAAAAGAAGAAGAAGCGCAAGGGCGATGATGTGGAGAAAGAGGACAAAGCCGCGAAGGATAAGAAGTCAGATGATGCGAGGATCAGTGGCATCAACAATGAGTTTGCGGCGTCGTTAACGGCAAGGGTATTGGCTGAGCAGGACGAGAGGAATAAGAGAAGAAAGCTGGTGGCAGAGTCTGCGAGGCGGGAGACTGCTAGAGGTTGAGAATAGGATTTAAGTATATAATGATACCCAAATTAATGATATCCCATCAACGACGACGCTTTGTGGTTTGATTGCGTTCACGCAAGATTCGTCGTTCCGTGTTGATATCGTCTCTGGCTGACCAAACCAAATGGAGATACCAAAAGCCGTGAGGACTGTATCTTACACCACGAAGCCAA
The DNA here is from genome assembly GCF_900067095.1 of Fusarium proliferatum ET1. Taxonomy (NCBI): domain Eukaryota; kingdom Fungi; phylum Ascomycota; class Sordariomycetes; order Hypocreales; family Nectriaceae; genus Fusarium; species Fusarium proliferatum. The sequence goes on along the minus strand of NW_022194795.1, from coordinate 2,879,976 downwards.
CTAAACCGTGAAAGATGAGACTTGAATTCAACTAAGTATTAATTATAGCGCAGCGTGCAATGGAACTTTCTTCCGCAAGCCCTGCCATACCGAGAGAAAGACCATAGAGAGGTTCGTGAATGTCACATCAACCTCCATACGGACTGTTCGTCTAGGGTAGCTGCTTCAATACAACATGAAGCTTGACGGTACACAGACGACATGTCACTACTACTAGGTAGGAAAATAAATTGAATCTGAACATAGTAAAGAACGGTTTTTTTTTTCTTTCTTTTTTTTCTTTTTAGCAGTATATCACCTTCGCATTTGGGTACGAGGAACGCAATTAAGATACACGGCGAGTTCGACACAACGTACTTTATAAAGTAGTCAACAGTCGAACTCGAAAAAATATGATGTGGCGCATAAAATAACATAGTCAATAAACAGGTAAATCATGGGTATATGACACATAACAGCACGCCCAGCAATATCCAAATCAATCATGCCACTCATCAAATACTTCAACATCTCAAGAACTCCCTCGTAACCTTCCACGACGTCTCCCCCGGCTCAGGGTCTCTAAAGAACGTAACCCAAATACCACCATCATCCGCCGGTCCAATAAGCGCATTCTTAATTCTCCTGCTCTCCGACACACCATACGGCGACTCGAGCCTCGCAGATTTGAGCGCTGCAGAATCGAGATGCTGAATACCCTCAAGCGCTGCTGATATCGGGGACACAGGCTCGGGCGTAGGGGTAGGAGATGAACGACTCGACGCCAAACTGCACGGTGAACCAGAGAGGATTTCCTCAGGTGTTGGATCGCTGAATGACGGGGGCGGGGGAGGTAAGCTGGGAGGTTTTGAGATGTCGACTTTGATCTTCTTGGGATCGCAAGTAAAGAGGTCGAACGCAGCGTTTGCTTCAGCGGATACTTCGCTCAAACCGCTGGGACTTGGAGCGATGAAGGGATCCATTGTAAAGTCAAGATCGAGAGGGTAGTCGAACTCTGACTCCTCAATCTCAATGCTTCGCGCGGCGATGACAGCTGTTTCACGTGCATGCCAGAGATTCTCCCTGCGATTGCGCATTTGGTTCCGCGTCAAGAGCTTGAGCGCTGCCCGACGAAGGAGCGGATGACGACATTTGATAGCTGTCCAGTACACAGGCGGTATAATCTCCGTTTCGAAGCTAAAAGGCTCGAGTTTCGCGTTGGAGGGGACAGAACTGATGATGGTTGACGCGAGAGTGATGATGTTTGCAAAGTTGGGTATGAACTGATCGAGCTTTGCCTCGCCTGTATCCAAGGCAGTGGAGACCCAGATAAGAGTTGACTGGTGATAAATGCGGAGGACGTTTAGTGAGTTTTCGAGAGAAGGAGATTGAGGACTCATTGATGTTGTGACGGTGAATGCGGCGTGCCAGCGACTCAATTGTGAGAGAAGACGCTGCTGCTCATTCTGAAGCTTTCTGATCTCTTCTGGTTCCGCATTCGGGTTGTAGATCGGAGCTCTAGCGCTTGTGCTGAACTGTAGGGCATCATCTAGAAGAAGATAAAGCGCATATCGAGCTTCTTCAACGGTGGCAAAGACAGCGGGCATGTCGCTCCAGCTGCGTAGATGTGCAGGAATAGGCGCTGGTCGACTGCCGAAGAGAAAGCTCGAGAGACTGAGGCGCGCATAGACAGGCACAAGAGAGTGCTTGATCATCTCCATAGCGGGTGATCTCCCATCACCAAGCGTAGAAAGAATTTGCCGTCCCTGGCAAATATGCATCTGCGCTGCTGTATCGCGATCAATCAAGAACTCAACACAAATAAACAAGACACAAACGAGCAGCGGCACAACAGACGGCTCACTCCTCTGTCCCCAATTCCTCAGCGTCGTGATCGCATTTCCATACTCCTTAAACGCGAACCTTGTGTCAATCTCCCTCAGACTCCTGTTCTTGACCTGAACAGCCTCGTGTAGACTGCTAATAGCGAGGATGGCGTGTCGAACAGCTGGTTCGGTGGAACTCATCTTGAGAACTACGCCGCCCCAGAAATTAGCATCGATAGGCCCTGAGAGAACCTTTGCAGTACGTAGGCGGTAATGGTCAAAGGCGCGCACTTCTTGGGGTGAGTCGAAGCCTGGAGCTGGGGAGAGGGATGTAGGCTCTGGGGATGAGTTGGGGGAGGGACGGTAGCCATCGCATTGACGACCTGTTTTGATGCATCGTAGACAATAAGGCTTGCCTTCTGTGGGTTTGTTAGAAGAAGATCTGATAGAGGAGTGGTGTTTGTTACCGTCACATTTTACTTTGCGAATTCTGTAGAACTGTTAGTGAGTGATACACGTGAGCGTCTGAGTTACGAACTTGCAGGTGATGCAACCAGTGCGGACCTTCTTACTACCCTTACGGCCCGAAGCCTTGGGCGGTGATTGTGACGGAACCGAATACATGAGGTCCACCAGCAAGTAACGTGATTCTGTCTTAGGGCTGATGTTCAGTTGAGTAAGAGTCCGAGATCGAGAGTCCGAGCCCAGAAATGAAAGGAGCTTCGTGGGTGAACGTGGTGCCTTTATTTGCTTGGGTGCCCGCTGTAATTGTAGGGGCCTAGGCTGAATCCTTCATCCCCGCAGTGTTGATGATCCTTGCTTGATCTTGACGCTGTGCTTACAGAGCCCCTCGGCAGTGCTTATTTGCTGGACAGGCGCTGGGATCGGGGGTTCTAAATGGATTGGGGCGCAGCAGCTATGAGGATGAGGCGAAGCTGATTAAGGGTATAGCCGGATAACTATGATGATACTGTAGTGATTCATGATAGAACTTGCTGTTCCATTCATTGAAACGGATAATAAATTGCTATATTGTTTCTGGTGTTAAGAGGTAATGGCAAGATAACGATTATTACAGAGGGTGTCAGCATCAATCAGATGGGGATATTGGATGTATTAAACCATTCGCTCCCAGATTGAAAATAGGTACTCTACAATACGCATAAACTTTGACTTGAAATGAATCCGTTAAAACTAGTCATTAAAAAAAAGAAGAAACGACCCAACGGCTGTCAATCCACGATAATCACTCCCCTCAGATCAACCCCTAGTGCCTCAGCCTTACAGCAGACCCCACAGAGCTCCAATCCTCCCACGCAACTCCCCCTCTTCCCCAATTGGTCCGCTCGGACTCAAACCTCGGACTCAGATCGTAGGCGCAGTCAGACGCTAAATGCTCCCAAAACACTTCTACTTCCTTATTCGGCTCGCACTCACTGTCCGAGATTAAAGCCAAGATGCTATACGCAAACTATAGCTAAATTTCTCAGCCTTGAGGGCTGAGAGGATTTACGCATTGGAATCCGAGAAGCTTAAGATCTTCATGCTGATGTGAGGTGTATATAAGGGAAGGCCCCCAACGTATCTATCATGAGGGTTACATACAAATCATCCTTCGCTGGCTTCTCATTCTTTTGATAATGCCCTCTCTTTCTAAACTTGCAGCTGTAGCTGCTGTGTCATTCACTCTCATCGACGCAAAAGCTTGTCCTCCCCTCGGCGCCGTGTTCCCAGCACCTCAATCCCCTTCCCAAAGCTCCATCGTCAAAAAAGCAACATCCCTTCTCAAAGCAGGTCTCGACGCTCAAATAGGCGCTCAATTCAATACTTCAGCTCTCTCTATTGGAGTCAAGTCCCTCCACGAGGATGACCCTTTGTTTACGTATCAGTGGACACCGCCTAATCCTGGCGAGGGCACTGATAAGGTAGACGAAGACACTGTCTTTCGAATTGCTAGCGGCTCCAAGCTTTTTACTGCTTTGGCGGCACATATTAGTGATAAAATTGACTTGGAAGCTTCTGTGTTGAAGTATTTGCCTGAGTTGAATAAGACAGCTGGGGATGATGATATCTTTTCGTTGAAGTGGGAGGATATCACTGTTGGATCACTTGCTAGTCATCTCTCAGGCGTTGGCGTTGATAGTAAGTCACAATTTCACCTCCAACGTATCCAACTAACCGTGAAAAGTGGCTCAGGATCTTGCGATCGTTGGCTCAGCTCCATGGAAGCCATACGGTCTACCCGAGGTTCCTAAGGGCAAAGGCCCCAACTGCTCTGGTCTTCCCGGTACTACCCCCTGTACCAGGAAAGATCTTCTTGAGCAGGTCAACCTTCGACCTCCAGTTTATGCACCTTTTACCAACCCTATATACTCCAACGTTGGCCATGCTCTTCTTGGTCTTGTCATTGAGGCTGCTGAGGACATGCCCTATGAGGATGTTATCAAGCGTGATATTCTTGACGTTATTGGTATGAAGCATACTTATGTCGACAAGACTCCTCCAACAGATGATCTCTTCATTCCTGTCGAGGAGCCTACCTGGAACGCTACTCTTGCTGTTTTCGATTCGTAAGTCAAACATCTCGGTACAATAACTTTGACTGACTGTATCAGTGCTGGTGGCATATTTTCTTCTGTCTCTGATATGCTTCTCCTCGCCGATGGCATCCTCAGCAACAAGTTCCTCACACCCGTTCAAACCCGCAAGTGGATGAAGCCAGAGGCCAACACCGCTTCATGGGGCTACCAAGTCGGCGGTCCATGGGAGATCCTCCGCGGTGACAACATCACCTCTGATGGCCGTCTCATCGACATCTACACCAAGAGCGGTGATCTCGGTCTATACCACTCTCAGACCGTCCTCATTCCCGACTACGACATCGTCATCTCTATCATGACCGGCGGTCTCGAAGCGTCTGCAAACTCCTTCGTCACCGGCACCATCCTCAGCAAAGTGCTCCAAAATCTCCTCCCCGTTATCGAAAAGGTCGGCCGTGATGATACAAAGGAGGCTTTTGCAGGTGATTACGAGGACAAGGATACCAACTCAACTATTACATTCGCAATGGACAGCGGACCTGGTCTCAAGATCAAGAGCTGGCAGGTCCGTGGTTTCGATGTCCTAAACAACATCGGAAACTACAACTTCAACGCCCTCGAGTCCAACGCCTCCACAGAGACTCCGTATGTCGACGCCCGAATGTATCCCAGCAACCTCAGCAAGAAGGGCCAGACAGCATGGCGCGCTGTTTTCGACCGTACGAATTCTACCGCGGACGCAGAGTACGACAGCCAACTATTCTTCAAAGATGGAGCATGCCAGACTTGGTTCCAACAAGATCGCATGGTATACGATTACCTACCGCTTGATCTGTTTGTTTTTGTTGAGGGTGAGGAGGGTGTTAGTGAGGCAGTAAAGAGCCCTGCTTTCAATGTTACGTTGACAAAGGTACGACAACCCGCTGAGAAGAAGGCCGCGGATGATAGAAATGCTGCTGGCGAGATGCGAGTTGGGGGGCTTGGTCTTACACTTGTGGCTGTTGCGACGTTTATGAGCTTGTTCTAATAGTTCGCAGGTCAAGTCTGGCGCTGGATATTGAAGAACCGTTGGTGATTAACGTGGAATGGACAAGTGTTCAATATTATGTATATATATCGACTTTTTTCATTCACCAATGACACTCAATCTATTAATTGGAATACGCTGCTTAATCTCCCCGGCCTAGCCTCTAGTGACACTCACCTGCAAGTGTCCTGCGTGGTTCTTATAGATGACCACCCTGCCGGGACATCGAGGGCCTCCCAACAACGAAGAACAGCCTAATAAACAATCCAGATGTCTAGCAAGCATAAACCGGGTCTAGCTCACACGATAAACACCTCAAAAACAAGCTTAAACACAATAAACTCACGGAATCATCGGACTATTGAAAAAGTTCCTCAACCCCGCACCATCACAATACAACGCTACACGGTGATCGAGGCCCAACATGGAAGGTCAACCAGAGCCAAGCAAATCCTCATCGTATGACGCAACATCTTATCGTGAACCTCGCAGTAATGCCGTACTCTCGTGAACTTGGACATTCCTCTTTCAGAGATGCGGTGTAAGCGCTAGCTTATCGTGACTGGGTGTAAGTTGAAATCCCCCGCACGAGATGTGCCAAGCATGCTTTGGAGGGGTAGTATAAATATGATGTAGTTCTCTACGGTATGCTCTGAAGTAGTTCCTTTACGATTGTTGAAATAATCTTGGGAATCATGGCGAGGAATCTGGCTACTTGTCTTGTTGCTGCGGCGTGTGTATACGCTTGTCTACCCGACAAGGATGAACTCTCCGCTCTTCGAGCCCGTCGCTCGGCACGTACATCTCAAAGTCGTCACCTCAAGCGCGACGTCGTTGAATTTCCTCCCGTACTCACCGAAGTCGAAACTCTCCTCGTCAATTCCTTCGACAACAATTCTATCTCAGACTGGTCACTCTACTATACCTCTGGTTATCGTCTCGCAGGCCATAACAGGTCTCAAGCAGAGTGGACGCAGAAGAAGTGGATTGACGCAGGTTGGGAATCATGGATTGATGAGTATTGGATCACGTATACGGAGCCAATTGAGAGTACGCTTAGTTTGAAGAGGCCTGATGGGAGTGTGCATGAGGTGCAGCGGTTGGAGGATAAGTTGGATGTTGATGAGCAGACGAGGAATCCTAATGAGCAGGTTGCGTACCATGCACTTTCTGGCAGTGGGAGGGTCAGTGCTGAATATGTTTACGTGGGGTAAGAATATGTATGACGAGGTACTGTTTGCATGGCTAACTCTGGGGTATAGTCGTGGTTCGAGGGAGGATTATCAGAAACTTAAGGATCTTGGTGTTGAGCTGAAGGGAAAGATTGCTCTGGCTCAGTATGGCGGTGCAAACCGCGGAGTCAAGATCAAGAACGCCGAGGTAAGTTCTTACCAACAGATTGTGGAGAGTCAGTTACGGATTCATAGTAGGCTCACGGCATGATTGGGACTATTCTCTACACAGACCCTCTCGAGGACGGTGAGATTACAGAAGCCAACGGCTATCTTCCCTACCCAGGTCAGCATGAAGGATACCCAGACATCAACATACACTGACAGCTCCAGACGGCCCTGCTCGCCACCCCTCATCCATCCAAAGAGGCAGCACCCGCTGGGGCTCCCTCTCCTTCGGAGACCCCTCAACAATCGGCTACGCCTCTCATAAAGACTCTCCCCGCGCTGACATAACCCCCTACGGGCCCTCTATCCCATCAATCCCCATCTCCCCCCGCGACGGTCTTCAACTCCTTCACGCTCTCGACAACCACGGCCTCTCCTCTGAAACAGTAAACAGAACTAACTACAAGGGCGCCTTTTCAAACGTTACGTACCATAGTGGCCCTGCACCGGGAGCTACGCTTAATCTTGTGAATATCATGGATACGAGACTTGAACCGGCATGGGATGTTATTGCTTCGATCAATGGCACGAATGAAGATGAATATGTTATTATCGGGAACCATAGAGATGGCTGGACGGCTGGTGGTGCGGCGGATGCTGTGTCGGGAGGCGCATTGCTTATTGAGATGGCCAAGGCTTTTGGGAAGCTCGTCGAGAACGGATGGAAGCCTCGTCGAACAATGTAAGTCATCCAAACCCAACACAAGATGAAACTAACGAGAGCAGTATTCTAGCTTCGTGGGATGCTGAAGAGTTTGGTCTCATGGGAAGCACAGAATGGGTTGAGGACCATCTTCCTGAACTTATTGAAAAGACAGTTGCGTATATCAACCTCGACACAGCTGTTTCTGGTCCGAGAGCGGAGATTGTTGGGTCAGGTGAGATCCAGACCATTGCTATTGAGACGATGAAGAAGATCATCTTTCCTGAGGGCTATGGAGCTGGACCGACGTTGTATGATGCGTGGTACAATGCTACCGAAGGTGTTCTGCCTGCTATGGGAAGTGGTAGTGACTATGCTGCTTTCTATCACAACGGTATCACTTCTGTAAGTGTGACGGAAGATCTGACAGGGGATGTGACTGACCTTTTATAGCTTGATATTGCTGGAGGCCCTGGTCCTAAAGATGCTGTTTACGCATACCATACGTACGCATTCCATTGGCCTTGCCATGAATCAACTGACATAACCCAGTCTCTACGATACGCATCGCTGGATGAGTGAATACGCAGATCCAGGCTTCCATCTCCACGTAGCAATGGGTCAATTCGTGACTCTCCTAACATACCACATCGCCGACGATCCCCTCATCCCCTTTGATCTCACCCACGCCGGAACTGCCCTGCGCGACATATTTGAAGATCTCGAAGAAAAGCTCACCGACCGCTTCCCCTCCTATGAGCTTGATCTCACGCCCCTCTCCTCGGCAGTATCTTCCTTTGAAGAAGCAGGAAAGCGCATTTCTACGCTAGCCAAGCAAGCGCTCGCTCTTAATGATACTGTTCTGTTGAGTGCTGTCAATGCAGCGTACAAGGCGTTTAGTCGAGGCTTTGCGAGCGAGGGATTGCTGCCGGGTAGGTTTTCGTTTTACAATGTTGTTAGTGCGCCGGGGCTGGATAGCGGATATGGCGCGGATGTTTTTCCAGCGGTGCAGGATAGCTTGGATCAGGGAAATTTGACGCAGGCTGAGGAGTGGGTTCAGAGGAGCGCGAAGGCTGTTTTGAGGGCTGCTGAGATTCTGAAGATTGGAGAGTGAGTTGAGGGTTGAAGCTACTCTTATGATACATGGGTCCCACTGGGAGAAGGTAGCTCAAGTTTTCAACAGACGTCACATTGAAAAGTAGATCAAAATTAGTAAATTGCTTGCATTATGCTGTGCGTCGTTACTGTTACTCACAGATTTAAGCGACAATGCCACATCATCTGCATTCGATAAGCGACAGCACGTCAGACTCAGCCTGGGGATGTGAAATGAACACGATGGCATCAGCCCCCAACGTCTACCCGTGAGCGAACCACAGGGAACCGCTGGAACTGTACGGATAGGGCTGATCAGTTCATCGAGTCCATTTTCTGGTGCCTGGAAAACAAGCAACACAGCCCATGCAACAACGGCCATCACGAGCGAATCAGAGCCCCCTGTCATCAAGGATCATCTCGAGTCTTACCCCATTCATACCAGCGCAGTGGACCAGAATAAAACGGCCTTGCCAATTAGATCGACAGTCTAGGACTTTTTGGCTGCAGGCTTCAGGCGAGGCAACCTGTGCGAGAGGGAGAGAGCGAGATGAGGTGAAACGGATGTCCGACTTGTCTGTCTCCCTTGTTTCCATTAATATAACACTGTCTGCTTATGCCCTTCTGTTTCTCACTTGATCAATCATTAATCATTGTCAAACCTGCCGGGTTAATTCACTCCTTTAATCGTCGTCAACGCTCCTTTGACCTTGTTTCATCTGTATTGCAACTTTGCATAAAATATCCCTTTAATCTCACCCTGTAAGTTCCGAAACATCTTCAATGGCGTCAGCCTTTATGCACCACGCAACTAACAGACGCCTCCAGAATTTCTCCATTTCTTTTTTTAAACTGCATCGCAAAAATGGGAGATAATAACCACATCGGCGAAGCTGGTCTTCACCATCTTCCTCTGCGCATGAGAGACGCACCACTCTCCAAATTCCCCTCTTTAAACCAACGAAATGGCAAAAAGGTCCCTGAGAGCTTGCACTTTACCCCCGGGGCTTTTCGTCTCAGATCGCCGACGGAGTCGTCGATGAGTAGTATTTCTTCAGCAAATGTTCCTGATTCTGCGACGACGCATTCGCTTTCTACGCTGGCGAGTCCGATAAGTACCACGTATGCGAGCTCGATCCAGGAGCAGTTTGCTGCTGCGACGCTGGATGGATCGAGACCTGCGAGTCGTATCTGCCATCGACATAATCCATCGAGCGGAACTTGCTCGACGTTTGTTAATGAGGATGATGATGCGATTATTACGGGATATCCTGAATTCGATATCAAGATTAGAAATTTGAATGAGGTGCATGGAAGACCTGCTGTTCAAGAGCTTAGGCCTGCGAGGTGAGTCTTCCGATGGTTCCGTGCGATCGTGTCGCTTACGTTTGCAGCCCCAGTACAGAGTCGTTTGTTAAGGAGGAAAGGGTTCTTACGCCAACAACAGAGTCGCATCGTACGGATCATATTTTTAATGATGGTGAAGATGATTCGGAAGAAGTGTCGCAAGAGGATGCAAACTCAGTGCTCAATTACGCACTTCAAGTCATTTACGGCGTCGACCTCAACGACGTCTCCATTCCGCAAGACAAGGTCCAAAGCCTCGTATCCAACTTCACGCAGGACATAAGCCAGCATATCTGGCAATCTGCTCCAGATGGCCAATTGTCGCACACCATGTCAACGTCAAGCTCTTCCTCTACACCCTCCCAGGACGCTAATGGCGATCGTCGGGGCGGAAAGAGGAAGAAGCAAGGTAGACGTGAAGAGGACGGCGATGAGTTTAGCGATGGTGAAGGGTCAGGATACTTGCCCACAAAGCGCTCACGACCGAATCCCAAGGAAGATGAGAATCTTCGATTGAGCTGTCCGTTCCGAAAGAGGAATCCTCATCGTTTCAACGTGAGGGATCATCATAGCTGCGCGATGACCTATTTTCCAAAATTCGCAGAGCTAAGGTTAGTAACCATAATCTCACGTTCAACTGTTATTAACGCTTCCAAGGCAACACATAGTCAAGCAGCACAAGCGCGACGATCCATCTGCTTTCGTCTGCGATCGATGTAGTCGTGACTTTCCCACGCGCAAAGAACTCCGTGATCATCAGCGCCTACCAAAAGAATACATGTGTGATATCGCTGATGCGGATGCTGAGAGTGGTATTGATCCTCAGACTGCCACAAAGCTGTTGAGTAGAAAGAGAGCGAGCGGTACTTCACCTGAGGTTCAGTGGAAAGAGATCTGGAACATTGTGTTTCCCGATGACGACGATAGTGATGTTCGACCATACGGTGAGTATCCGTTAGTCATTATCTGCGAGAACACAGCTGACTTCAGCAGAATACACACCTGTGATCGAGCACTTCGAAGTCGAAGCCAAGTACCGTGAGGCATTCGACCAGCTCAAATACTCCCTCCTCGACAAAATCTCCAACCCCGCCACCCTCGAAACTCTCTCTACAAAATTCTATCAGTGCTTCGTCGAGACTCTAGACCAATGCATCGCCAACGCCCAAAGCATGCCCTACACAAACCGCAGCAACAAAAAGAACGACATAATCCGCTCCCAAACAACACAAAGCATTCGCAAACCCCGTGGTATCATGCCTCGCCCTGACTCCGGCGTTGTAATGGACGATGGGTCTGAAGAGAGCGGTAGCGTGATGCTTGGCCATAGGGATAGTGTGCGGACTGTTAGGACTGCGCTGCGGGGAAGTCAAGTTCCTGAGACGGTTAATGAGGTAGTCCCTGCTACTGGGTTTGAGGGGCTGATGATGGGGATGGATGGGGCGGATGTGCAGGCTTGGAATAATGGGGTTATGTATCCGCAGATGATGCCTGAGCAACTTATTCCCACCGGGGGTATGACGCCGCAGACGGAGTTTGTGAATTGGGGGCAGATATATCCTGGTTTTGATACACTAGGAAATGGCGTTAATGGGTTTACGGGGTTTAATGGACAGCAGTAATGAGGCTGGGCTGGGCTGGGCTGGGCCTGGTGGATTAATACTTCTTGTATATGATTTTATTCAGACGATGAGACTATGATCTCGATAATCAAAATGAGTTGAGTCCTCAATGGAACCAGTATTATCTTCGCGGTCCTAGTTGTAAACACACACGGTACCTTTAGGCCAGCTTTAGAAGAGGACATCCTCAGATTTGGCTATTGAAGAGTTGTGGCTGAGAGCTTAAATCAGTACAGAAAACCCAGTGCCTCGCTAAGATCACTTTTCTTGTTTTATCAGGCATTTAGAGTAAGCAACTTGGAGGTGTGCATGTCTGACACTGGGGTCTCAATGTGGCGAGCTGAGCTATTCAGCCGTTCCGAATCAGGCAATCAGCAGCCACACAGTCACAGATAAAGCACCTCTTTGGAAGCTGAATGTCCACAAATAGTTAGACATTCAACTGGCTTGTGATCAAAAGCCTTCGAATGTGATGACTTTGCATGGGTTTTCAGCTTTCTAAAACCTCAGACACGCAGATGACCCATATAATGGTCTAGACAGCTGTAGATTCTGCAGTCCCCCCCGTTTTTAGAAGTGCCGAATCGCTAGTTCGGCTGTGGCTTGCGTAGTCGCCGTATATTCATCCAATGAGGAATGGAGCTTCGGTCAATATGTCTCAGTCGACCACTTCACATTCTTTGGGCAAAGCCCAAGAGAAAGCCACGAATCTGCTATAAAGAGCCCAAAGATTGGCTCTTCTTCCCTAATAATATTATCGCTTCTCTTTATTAAATATTGCCTTTGACCACTGAATATTATGGATCCCCAAAATCTGTCCGCAGCTGAGCTCGTTCAAAAGTTTGACCATGATCGAACAAACACTGCCCTCGCGGAGGAAATACACCGCCGAACAATTGACCCATCTCTGAACGGGGATCTATTCCAAGAAATCAAAAACCTCAAAGATTCCATCGAGGGGGCTCCCAAGTCTGGCAAAGAGTTCTTCAGACCCCGGCCTCCCCCAAAGGACTCGTGGGCCAATTGCATCGGTCAACAAAAGTGCACGCCCAAGTCCTTACGCTACCCCAAGGGCTTACCAGACCTTGTCCAAGCTGTCAAGGATGGTAGAGAGCAGAAACTGAATGTTAGAGCTGTGGGCTCGGGACATTCGTTCTCGAACATTTGTCCTACTGATGGGATTCTTCTTGATCCTCATGGCATGAATAAGTTCTTAAAGCTGAACTCTGAGATTTTGAAAGAACCCTCTAAAGCTTCGGATCATGTTCTTGTCGAGAGTGGCATTACGATCAAAGATTTGAACTCGCAGCTTGACAAGATGGGTAAGGCTCTTGCGACTATGGGAGCGTATGATGGACAGACTCTTGTCGGAGCTATCACAACCGGCACTCATGGCAGTGGCAAAGATTCTGGAAACCTAGCCAGCCTTGTTCGAGCTATTATACTTGTCTCTGAGACTGGAAAGGTTTATCAGATTGAGCCAAAGGATGGCATCACAGATCCTGCCAAGTTCGTCCCGGGCGACGCTCAGGAGCTCAAGCAGGATGATGATTGGTTCCAAGCAGCTCTCATCGCAATGGGCTGCCTCGGTCTTGTCTACTCTTACATCATCGAAGTGGTACCAACGTTCTTCCTGAGCGAAGTGCGGGCATTGACGACTTGGCAAGATTACAAGTCCCAACTCGCAGGGGGTCTTGCATCTGCTCCTCTGCAGAATCACTACTTCGAGATTGATCTAAACCCTTATCAGACAGTTGGCCGAAACATCGCCGTTACAACCATTCGTACATGCTCAAAAGCTACAAAGCGTGAAGGCGGTCGTGGCTTCGACAACTGGCTCGCCGGCCTCCTCGCCCAACACCACTGGGTCGAAGACATCCTCGTCTGGATCCTCAACCGCTGGCCGCTTCACAGTCCAGGCATAATCACCACCGCCATGAAAAGCCTCCCCGTGAAGCACTACATCGACAAGAGCTTCAAAGTCCTTAACATCGGCGCCGTCGACGACGTGAAAGCCTACGCCATGGAGCTATCCTTCGACGCCAATCAAGACATAGTCTCTATCGTTGACCGTATCCTTGCGTTGTTCCAGAAGGCAGCTAATGAGAAGAAGTGGTTTCTGGCAGGGCCGTTTGCACTGCGGTTTGTTAAAGAGTCTAGTGCGTTTTTGGCACCGCAGCAGGGGAGGACGACGATGATGGTTGAGATGGATATGTTGTTTGGGGTCAAGACAGGGGAGGAGCTGTTGAAGTTTATGAGACAGGAGCTGTGTGAGGGGGAGGAGGGGGAGGATGTTAGGGTTCATTGGGGGTTAGATTTGGATACTGTTAAGAAAGGGGACTTGGAGAGGATGTATCCTGAGTCGGGGAGGTGGTTGGCTGTTTATAAGCAGCTGAACTCGACGGGGATTTGGAATAGTCCTTTCACGGAGCGTCTGGGGATTTCTGTGCCTATGTAATTAGTACAGGTTTTGAATTTCGAATTGTCATGTCTGCTTTGTTTAACTCTGAACAAACGTTAATGAAAGGAAAGGTTCTCTATACGCTTAAAATTATAAACTTATAAAACTATGTTTCAAATCCATTACAATAAGAGAATGTCATCAGACTTATAACCTGTTGGAAGAAGCTCACCCAGAATCTCCACAGGAAGACATCCTTGCAGTAGACCACCCTCACCATTATCCTCTTCCTTTGATTCCAACAGACAGAAGCAATCTCCAATAACTTCATATGAAGGCTCTGAATTGATTCCAATTCTGCCCATCGGCCGTAACACAAATGGACTGTTACCACCTGGCAGATATCTTATCTCATCCCCTTCTACCATTGATCCTGGCCCAAATCCCATTCTGTGGTCCGTTGTCAGAAAGAAAATTCTCCCTTCAGTAGTGAGCCTCATCTCCGTGTCGAATAACTTCATGTCATCCAACTCAGTACCGAGCTCAAGTTCCGTGGATAAAAGGTTCGTCCAAAGCTTGCCATGCACCGCTGGATTCACATCACAGAGCTGGGGTAGTAAACAACTTACAAACCAGTTCTGAAGTAGTCTGATCTCAGGTTGATGAAGTCGGCGAAACTGCACAGGTGACTCCTCATATATATCACCAACGAGAGCTTTGACAAAATCCATAGCAAAATCTGGCCCTAGGTTCTGCGCACATAGTGCCCACTGACTGATCGTAAGGATGCGGGAGGCCGAATCAACCCAGGTGAGAAGCCTCTCAGTACACTGGCCGACAGTAGCAATGAACTTCGAGCTTATAGGAAGGACATCTTTGCTTTCTCTGAATGCATCATGTTGTTTTTGACTCCTAAATCTCAGAAAGTGTTCGTCGTAGAGGGATACTTTTAGTTGGCCGTTGTTCCTAAGATGCCGCATCCATGTCACCGAGTCAGTGAAAACAACAGCTTTTGAAAACAAGGTCGCATAGTCATGGTCACTGGCGCTGAGATCCTTGTTGCGGTGCAAATTGATAAGGCCTTTGCAGGCATCCTTGGCCTGCTGCACTGCTTGTATCAACACAAAAGGCCGAGTCCAGAGGCTCAGAATTTCTGAAGCCACATGCATTAGATGAGAAAGCAGATTTAGCAGCCCCCCACTGGCAGGTGTTCCCTGATCATAATCGAATGTCATAGAAACTCCTAAAGTCCGATCTTTCTCCAGGGTGACAGTTGCTTCCACCGTCAGTGACCATAATGCCTCCTGCATGATTGGCCTGGATCGGCAAATCTCAGCAAAAGTCTTGTCTGTGATGTGTTCTGTCACTGTATAAAATGTTCTGTGCATATCCTGGATCCACTTCTGAGCAGCATCCCTAGATGTAATAGTCTCGATAGTGGGATGCTCGTAATGCTCTGCCACGATGTTCTCTTTCTCTTGGTCCGATATAAGTAAAAAGTTTGTTTTGTACCGCTCTCTTTCGAGATACTGCACTTTCTTCAGCCAGAGATCAAGGGACTTTCTGCAGTAAATCATCGAGCAGCATCTGAGAATTTCCAGTCTGTACAACTCTCCAGAAGATGGTATCGGTGGTAGGGATAGGTATGCGTTAATAAGTGTCGCAATCCATGTACTGGACCAGAAGTGCGGGCCAGCGTTCTCAAGTTTCCAGTAAATTGAATGACACCGATCGATGGCCTGTTTCTTTGGAGGATCGAGACTTTCGAAATCCATCAACTCTGGCCCATAGATTCTTGTCAGCATCCTCTCGTAGGACAGTAGACCATCAACAATCTCTTTTGGTATCGGTCTCCTTTTCCCGCTTCCTATCTCTTCGTAGAGGCTATGTAAGTCCCTTGTCACAGCCTCCCAGTATTCAACCTCGCGGTCGATCAATACAATCCGCCAACGGGGGAAAGCTCTGTACGCTCCATCAAGCTGCATGCGCCGACGATCTGGCTCTTCCATTGCAACACTCCAATCGGGGATCCAGGATGGAATATGGCCACTATTTTTCCTTTTCATATCGCCGGAAAGGGCTGTCAGCGAGCCACTGTGCTTGATGAGATCAATGACAGTGCTTCGATAGACTTGGACTGTGCTCAGCGAATAGTCTGGCTCGATAGTTTTAATATCCCTTGCAAGGCCGAGTAGAGCAAATACTTTGTCTCGGTCATCGGTGGCTTTGCGACTTGAGAACTCTTGTAAAAGCGACAGGAGGGTAGTTATTTTTCCGTCATCCCACTCCACACGTAGTCGTTCGATCTCAAATATCTGCTTCGAAAGCACTGGTAAGACTTTGGCGTGCTCTCTTTCGATGCCTAGGAATAGCTCAGATCCTGTATCCTGTCGACCCCAGCCCAGGCTATCACATGTATTCGCAGAGCGCGCAAGTACTTCCCATGGTACTCTGACATTGCCATATTGAACAAATACTTGAGATGTAACTGTGGCCTCTTGAATAACCCACACACGCTGCCACCATTGACTGTTAATGAATCGTCGAACCAGTTCAAAAAGTTTTAACCGAGACGAAGCCTTTCCGTCAGCGATACACTTAATCGTTGTGCTGTATCTATCAAGGTCTGATAGGGCTCGGATGACGCAGATAGTGCAAAACGAATACCACTCTGCACGTCTGCACATCGTCTCCCAAGAGTTGTGAAACTGAGTGATCAGGGAGTCATCCCGGTTGTCGTTTGAGAATTGTACGGGAGCGAGCAAAGGGTCTGTTAGATAGTTCTTAGGGATCCTATGGTAAGAGCCATGACCCAAGAACACAATTACGTGTTGTGCAGACGCGTAAATGTCACGCATCATTGCAACTTGGGAACTCCTTTCAAAATTATCGCGTTGGTTAATGCACTATGAAAGTTGATTATTATCCTACACATTTAGCCAAAGACTGGAAAATTCTCACCAATGCATCGATCCAAATCAGAACACAGTTCCTTTCGTCCCTCAGATGACGAATAGCACAAGCGAGATTAATGCTGATATTATGGTCATGTCCATCAATCTGAATAGTCTCCGCAGCCCGAGATGATCCCCAAACGTAGGAGAGTGCTGAATAAGATAGTGGTGCATGGCTCTCGATCTTGGTATACTTGAAAACACACGAGATTGGATCTTGCCATTTACCATTATAGATAAGAGCTAGACGTATTTCCCGCTTATACAGATCGCGTCGGTACAGCATAGAGGCTGGCGTAGGGAGCGGAGTTTCGGAAGACATAGTCGCTAACGAGGTCCGTAGCAAGGTCCAGTATTGAAAAGCCACAAATGTGTCAAACGTGGCGCGTTGACAAAGATAAAGAAATACTCAATATCGCAGGTCAACCATAACGCCTTGCTGCCTAATATCATGTTGAGAAAAGCCTGATGTTCCTTTTGTCGGGCTCTCATTGGTTACAGTAAAATGCCAATAATATCTGTCGACGTATTCCCCGTCAGTTATGCATGTAAGCGCCAAGGCAATTTTCTACTTTGCCTTAGCCAGGCAGGGCAAGTAGAAGGTCAAGGTTAAATATACTAAATAAATTAAACATATAGCTTTAAGTTACAAAATCCTTCTTATATATAAATATAATAACTTATTATTACTTATATAAAGTATTAAAGTCTATATAACTAGGGTTTATTAAGGGCTAGACTCAAGTACTATTAAGAAAAAAAGACTTAAAGAGAATATATCTTAAGTTAAAAAGGTAGTTAGCTATCTATAAGGAGCTAAACTTAATAAAATTTATAATAATCCTTTTCTAAAGTATTTACAGATATCTGTATTTATAATATAATTAATACATCTTTTAAATATTAAATTACTATATTTAACTTACCTTATTTACTATAAATAATATTTAAAGCGTAAGAAAACCCTTAAGTTTATCTTAAGTATTACTTGCCCTTAGCTTAAGAAACCTGCCTAAGCCACCTAGGATCTCTTCCCTATATAAGCCTTGAGTACCTAGAATTATTACTGTTTGCATTAACTCATATATAGAAAGCAATATTGGCCTCAAAGTTATAAGATAACTCTTCTTTTAGGCCGCCAGCGCAATTGTGTTAAAGCATCTTACCGGCTGCGGCGTGACTTTGAACTATACATCTACATGCCAAAATAATGCTTTATATAATTATGACAATTCGAAACCAGCCACATCTCCCAGCTGCCTGATTTACCTCTCCAGCTGCCCTGTAGGTGCTCAAGATATTACTTGGCCGCCTTATAATATTAAAAGGGTAAGTCTAAAATGTAGCATCTTAAAGTCGAGAGAACTTAACACTGTGTTTTATATGCTGTGTTTTATGTGCCGTGTTTTACATGCCGTGTCTTGTATGACGTGTCTAATATGCTATGTCTTAAATAGCACTTATATTCTAGGCTTCTGCATGCCATAGACGTACTTTACCTCCTATAAATATTCTCCATTACCCTGCCATATCTGGAGTCAGTACGATACCTTAAATCTTTACTGCAACATATTAAGTACTGCGTAGTGCTAGGAGAAACGATGACATTCCTCCCCAAACATGTCTGCCTTCTGCGCCCATTTGTCATTGTCGTTCTAGTATGTTTAAGTATAACTCTTACCCTAATTTATCTTCACAATAGGGAAATTCTACCAAGCGGCCAGACAGAAAATGCTAATCATCTTGAATCAAGATCGCTTCCTTCTCATCCGCATGGCCTGACTGTGGCAATGGCGCTGCTAGGTGTCACTATGAAGATGGCCAAACACCAATGAGGCAGGAATGCAAGGGAAACAGGTGGCACACTGTTGAATGCTGCAACGATTGTACGGATTTCTTAGGGGCCAGCCAGGGAGGAGCCGATTGCCTCTTTCCGTATAGCTTGCAGAATGGCAAATGTCCAGCCAGTGACCTGGGTGGGAGTTGCTGGAAGAGCTCAAGCTGCTTAAACCACGTGCCCTGCGTCCGGGGCCAATGCCAAAAGAGCTCTGGGAACCTAAAAACATCTTGCAAGCCTGGAATAGAGCGTTGTCACAGTCACCTGGAGTGCTTTGCGAAAGAAGAAAAATGCTTATACCCATTTCGTGGGGAGTGTCTATCCAACGACTGCGGAACGCCTGAAGGACTTGGGCCTGATACGACGGTTCAGTGTAAGAACGATCCTTACGGTGGCCCATACGGCGGTCACAGGACCAAGTGTCTCCCGGTTCTCACTCCAAATGGAAAATGTGTATCTGGCTTAGACTGCCTTCGAGGAGATTGCAAAGACGGCATCTGCACCGACGATGGCATTCCGGATGGTAAACAATGCAACCCTAGCAATCCACAGTGTCGCGAGGGCTCAACCTGTAGCCCTTCACATGTAAAGGGCTACAGGGAAACTCTTTGTGCACCGACACTTCACAAACCTTGTGATCCTGCAAAAAAGAACGGCTGTGCGAGAGGGTTTCAATGCTCGCGCAACGGAGAATGTCTCTACGCATTGCGAGAAGACTGTATCCAGGATGCATGCAGCCAGCCCCTCAGCTTGAGTGCCAATGCCACTGCGAAGTGCATTAACAATCCCTTTCACTATACCCCTCCTAAATTATGCATACCCATACTTGCCCCGGGCTCACCTTGCGAAAGCAACGACGACTGCCAGAAGGGCGTCTGTACGAATGGTAGATGTCCAGAGAACCGCAAATTGTTGGACGAGGAATGCGTTCCAGGCCAAGAGAAGTGCGCATACAGAACACATTGCGAGGAGGATGAAGTTGAAGCGGGTGGAAATCAAGAAGACGAAGATGAAGATGAGGCGGCTGGAAATCAACAAATTGAAAATGAAACGGGTGGAAATCAAGAAGATGAAGGTGGAGACGGACTTCGTTCCTTGCCAAAAGACAAGAGTGATATAAGAAGGAGAGATGATTCTATTAAGTATCATTGCAGATGGTATAATTACTAACGTAGAACTTGAGATTCATAAGAGAAACTTTATCTTATATGTGTTTTCTTTGATAATAAATTATTACTAACTATATTACTTATGCAATTTTGTAAGCTTTCTCTGTTTTTGGCCAAACGATAACGTCCAAGTTCTCTCAGCCGTAAGTGTCAACTGCGAATAACACATTATTATACTTAAAGCTTATTGAAATCAGAAATAAAGTCAAGAACGAAATAAAGAATTTTTCTCTCAAATGATAATTTACACTTTGAAATTTAACTAACCAATACCTGTAGCTGCAGCCACTTCTCATTTCCTATAAGAAGGATCAGAGCCCCCATCACTATCCCCATCCTCTTCAGAGTCTGTGTCTTCATCCTCGGACTCGAGAGCTTCTTCGACTACGACATCCTTCTGATTCAAAGCATCTTGAACCCACTCATCTACAGCAGTAAGAGCACCATCAGGATCTCCCTGGTGCGTGAGTAGGAATCCCTGAATAGCTGCAGGGCTAAGAGTAAGATTGGGGATCTTATCCCTAAACTCCCTCGCCTGGTCCCGCAGAGACTTTACTGCCTTCTTCTCCGAATTGTGGTCAACATCTGGAGCGTCGAACATTTGAGTGAACAGCGCTTCGGCTGCTTCTGATGTAGCGAGCTGGAAGTTGATCGTAAAGTCGATTCTGCCCGGTCGAATAAGAGCTGGGTCAATGTTCTCGGTGTGATTTGAAGTCATGACGAGAACCCGTCCTTCTTGAGCAGCTGCACCGTCGATTATGTTTAATAGACCTGAAAGTGAGAGGCGCTCTGCATTCTTCTTCTTTCGTCCTTGAGACCCCATCGTCGCTGTACCCGCGCCACGTCTCTGCGCTAATCCTGTAGCGTCGATGTCCTCGAGTAAGACCATGCAGGTGTACGGAAGCTTTTGGAACAGAGATGCAAGACTATCCTCGTTTATTCGTGGGGAGTTCAGGTTGACCATGTAGATATCTAGACCCATGAGACCTGCTGCCGCAAGGGTTAGACTTGTTTTGCCGGTTCCGGGAGGACCTGAGAAGAGATAACCACGACGATATGGAATGCCCCTTGTCGCGTACCAATGCTTGGTCTGACGGTCTAGGTATCGGCGTAGGTCCTTGATAAGCTTTTCCTTAATATGTTCATCCAGGGCGATCGTAGACATAGGTCTTGTTGCTTTGGACATGCATCGAGTCCAAGACATTTCATCTTCACTATAGAGCTTGGTCGCGCGGAAGATACCAGTCTTTCCTTTCTGCTTCTCAGAAAAGTCGATGCGAGCGTTGTACAGCAGTCGTTTCAAGACAGTGGCGTCCCGGCCAAGGCAGGATATGGCCAGCTTCTCAGGCTGTCGCGGCGTAGAGGTATAGTTTGTACCCTCAAGCGATCTGGTAAACGCTAGCATGCGGCCTTCATATCGAAAGAAATGCGTGCCGAAAGCAGGAGTCCAGTAGAGAGGCTTAGCATTATTCAGCAATGTCGATGATTTGGACCGCATCTCGTTGATCTGTCTGCCCACAGGATCATCTTCCTCCTCCTCGTCAACATCAGGTTTATCATCCTGATCTTCTGACCAGTTGAAGGAGGAGTTGTTCAATGCAGCGGAAGCCTGGAGGCGATAATTGTCTTGGGAGATGTTGTTGCGCGAGACCCAGTTCATAAGATAGTTGTACGTCTCATCCTGAGCGTGAATTTCAACGGTGGAGATGAAGCGTGCAGTGATGGATTCGGACCAAGATTCAAGAGCGTATTTTATCAAGAAGGCGAAGGCGGCGAAGTAGGGGAGATAAGTCATGCCAGGAAATATCATCTCCAAGAGGCCGATGAAGAGGCCTTGGCTCATGATGCTGTCTTGCTGGTCTTCCATCTTGGCGATGCTTTGAGATGAACGATTCGAATGATCTGAAAAGACAATTACTTGAGTCTCTGGGTACCCTTTTAATCATTATACGATTATCAACAGCCTTGTTGCCTGGTTTCGTGAATGACATGCGCCGAGTTCACAGACCTGCCATGTTAAGACAGGTATACGCGGGAGCCAATCATGTAACAGGAAGCCAGAGTCGATCCAACATTTCGAGATCCGCTATGACCATGTCACGAGGCTTGGGCAGAGGGACTCGGCTTTTCAATTGTTTTAAGCCACTCCGTATGAGTCAGAAGGCAATGAAACTACGTAGGCACCTATGATGCTTGCGTAGTGACCTTTGATGTAACATTGATGAGGCTCTGACTGATCCCTAGAGGCGCAACCGGGGACCTCGCTCGCAAGTGACAAAAGACCAAGGTAATTTAGCCTAAGTTTAGGATACTCTGTTCTGAATTTATTTTAGCCCCTCTTCTGAAGTCTGTTTTCTCGCCCGCCGCTCATGGGTACTCTATAGACTAAATGAAGGAATAGTGCAATTAGAGTTTGAAAGTTATTCAATGAAAGTGCTATCGCTATTTGTTCCTCTAATCAACGCCAGACCATCGCAATGAAATACTCAACATATTGGACCAGTCCCATCCTTTCCTTTTGTCCTTCCCAGTTATCCAATTTTCCCAACCATTCACACAATCTTGCCAACTACCTCCTGACTTAGTTCCTAGGCTCAACAATCATGGGCCCGACGACAGGCGACTTCTCCTTACTCTCCCTCCCCTCCAAAGAACTGCCATCCTCCTCATCATCCGCCTTCTTACTCTTCCTAAACAACCTCATAAATCTCGCCCAACCCCTACCCATCCATTTATAAGTCCACACAAAAGGCGGCGCAAAGAAGTAAACAACCTTTGCAAACCACTCATCAGGGAAGATCCTAACCAGCACACCCCACGGCAAACTAAACGCAGCGATGAGGATAGAAATCGCCCACTGCACACCATTCAGACCATCAGTGTCAATGTCAAAGACACGGCCTCCAATGAAGATGATTCCGATCTGCAGACCGATCATGATGGCGTTGATGAGGATGAAGAACAGGTTGCGGTGGATGCCGACAAACACGTTGAACTTGTTGTCGAGACGACGGCAGTTGAGCTCGTTGAATATCTGCATCCAGACGAACATGTTGAAGATGATGGTATCGAGCTGGAGCTTTTCGGCCGCGATGGAGGTGTTATAGCCGAGGATGGAGTCGCCGGCGAAGTAGAGAACCAGGACAACGACGACTTGGAAGATGGACTGACCGATGATCATCTTCCACATCTGAGGTTGTTAGAGGTGAAGGTGAATGGAAGGTGAGAGGTGACTTACGTTCAGGGTGATGAGGGGGGCGGACTTGGGTTGGGGAGGTCGATCGAGGATGGAGTCAGTTGGGGGGTCGGTGGCTAAGGCGAGAGCAGCCATGGTGTCCATGATGAGGTTGATCTACATAGGTCAGTACCACGAGCGACATCTCAGATGGAGTAACTTACCCAGAGAAGCTGGACTGCCTTGAGAATAGGTTCCATCTTGTCGTCATACATGGATGTAACAAAAGACAACAAAACGGCGGTGATATTGACAGTGATTTGGAACTTGAAAAGTTAGTACGCATTTAACATCAAGCACAAAAGACATACCTGTAGGAACTTCTGCACCGCATCGTTGACAGCCCGTCCCCACTTCAGCGCAGTGATGATGGAAGCAAAGTTATCATCCATAAGGATAATCTCAGACGCCTCCTTCGCAACCTCCGTACCCGAAATACCCATCGAGAACCCGATATCAGCTGCCTTGAGAGCAGGCGCATCATTAGTACCATCACCAGTAACAGCGACTGTTTCGCCTAAGACCTTGAGACGCGTAACAAGAACACGCTTGTCGTCGGGTGAAGAACGAGCTAGGACCTGAAGACGAGGGATAACCTTGTCAAGCTCTTCCTCCGAGAGTTTTCGGAATTCTGGACCCTCCATGACGATGCCGTCGGTGAAGATACCGCATTCTGTGGCGATAGCGCGTGCTGTGACAAGGTTATCACCCGTGACCATACGTGTAACGACACCGGCGCGTCTGGCATTCTGCACAGCTTGCGGGACACCTTCTCGAACAGGATCCTGAATACCAACGATACCAAGAAGCGTCAAGTCGCCCAGGTTCTCAAGATCAGGCATCTCCTCAAAGTCCTTGTACACCAAACCAATAGTACGCAGCGACTTCCTCGCAAAAGCCATGATCGCATCGTCAGCAGCCTTGCGATCCAAAGCTTCAACAACACCAGTAGATGGGTTAACCTCAGTAGAGCAGAAGCTAACCATGATCTCCGAAGCACCCTTGATGAGAACCCTGTATCCAGCTTGGACCTTGATCACAGCCAGCATGTACTTCTTGACAGAGTTGAAGGGCTCGATGAGGACGATTTGTTCGTTCGCTCGTGCTTCGGAGAGGGACTGCATGCCGAGATGGTCTTTGGCGAGCTGGAGCAGTGCGGTTTCGGTCTTGGAGCCGATGAACGCGGCGTCGCCTTCGTTGGTGCCCTCGAAGGCAGTGGAGTTCACGGCAACGGATTGAGTGATGAGTTTGCGGGTTTCGGGAGAGATGGTGGTGGCCCAGGTGGGGATGTCTGAGGTAAAGCTCGAGGAACCGAAGCGGCCGGCGGTAACTGTCATTTTATTCGTGGTCTAGGATGTTAGAAGAGCTGTTGTTTGAGAGGATGTAACGTACCAAAGTTCCTGTCTTGTCGGAACAGATGCAAGTCGCGTTACCCATAGTCTCGCACGCTCTAAGGACACGAACAAGGTTGTTCTCCTTCAAGAGACGTGTAGTCGCAAACGCAAGCGCAAGAGTGACAGCGAGCGGCAAACCCTCAGGTACAGCGACAGCAATGATGGCAATAGCCACGACAAGGAGATCAACAAAAGTAGAAGCCTTCTCCTCAGCTGGTCTGTCATCACCAGGAAGAGAAGCACAGAAGCGGAAGAGCAGAATGAAGAACATGAGGAGAGAAGCACCACCACCAAGCTTGGCGATAGCGACGGCAAGACCTTCAAGCTTCTTCTGCAGAGGTGTAGACTCGATGTCTGTTCGGACGGACATCATGATCTTTCCAAAACTGCTGTTCACACCGACGGAGGTAACGACAAAAGTGCCCATGCCTTCGAGGACACGAGATCCAGAGATGATGAAAGGATCAGGCTCCTTGGTGCGAATAGGATCGTCGATAAAGCACTTGGCACCAGGAGTCTTCTTCAATGCGTCTGATTCACCAGTGACAGTCGACTCATCGCACTTGACGTTATGGCCATCGATGAAGATACCATCAGCTGGGATCAAATCACCAGGCTCAAGGTTCATAACGTCGCCAACGACAACATCAGCGACGTTGACAAGCATCGACTTTCCCGATCTGATAACCTTGACCTCGCGATCATCCTTCTTGGTGTTGAGCTTGACAAACGCCTTTTCCTTCTGCCAATCGTTATGCGAAGCAACAACCACAACGATTACAACAGCGCCGAGAATCGCAACGCCTTCAACCCAATCAACAGGCGTAGGATCACCAGGTTGATGCGACACACCAAAAGTCTCGTACAGCCCAAGCGCAAGAGAAATAGTACCAGCAACAGTCAACATGATAAGCACAGCTTCCTGGAACGTAATCCATGCCAACCGCCAGATTGACTTTGGTTTTTTGGCGGGAAGTTGATTGCGACCAAAGACTTTGATGCGAGGACAGTTCTGGTTGTTTAGCTCATCAACGCTAAGACCTGCTTTCAGATCGACGTTGAGGCTACGCGCCAAGCCCGGCAGCCCGCCGAGACCCTTGAGGACATCGAGAGATTTAGGGTCGAGCAATTGGTTCAAGACCTCAGGGCTGTGATTGAAGGGGTTGTTGGGATCGTGGGGGAAGCGCTTCTCGTTGCCAGCATCGAGATATTGGGGGATTTCAGCGGTGTTGATGCTAGGAACAACAGTGGTGTCTCCGGCGGAGGATATGGTGCCTACTTCGCTGATGGAGCGCTGGCGAGGATCCAGTAGGGCTTTTGGGTCAAGATGGCCAGACATGGTAGCTTAGTCCTAGGCCCTTGGCAAATAGTATGATATAGGAATGAGTGAGCTCCAAACCAGTGAGCTGCGATGGGTGAGTCATGGTGCTTGAGTCCGTGGGGTTTTTTCACTTTATATCTAATGTCCATCACCCAGCTAACATCATTCTACCGCGTCTACGTTTAAAAGCTTAGTTTGAGGAGCTACAGGGGAGCTGTTGTCGGTACCAACAAGAGGTGTACAGTCCCACCAATGGATCAACTCTAAAAGATCTGATAAACGAAACAAGTGCTTATATCATCGGGCAGCGGAAGTCCGAGATCTTAATGAAGCTAAGATCTGCGCCCGTGAGCAGGGGAGCTCTTTTTCCCAGCCAATGAACTTCAGTGGCGCTAGAGGGTAGTTGGTTATGTAATCGGAGACGGAAATCAAAGATTGGAGCTCTGACCACAGCTTGATCTTGTTTCTGCCGCATCTGCACAGCCTCCCTCGACGATACCGCCCAATCAAGCTTATTTAGTGACGGGTATGTGTTGTAATTATCAGATCCCCCCCGCAATATCAGAAATTTCGCTTATTGTTCAGCATTACGTTAAGGAATTGGAAGCGCTGATCCGATCGAACCCAGGTCCAAGGTTTGCCCTTAGGTTACAGCACTTTATGCTACCCTGTAGCTTGGGAGGCCTGCTTTGACAGATCGAGATTTGGGGATTGGGATGAAACGTCGACTCCTCTGGACGCTTCAAGCTTATTCTGTCCTTTTCAACCACTTTTGCACTTTCAATTGAGAGACAAGGAGGAAAAGTCCCCCTCTCCGGCCTCAGCGGTAAATGCGCCAGACACCACTAATGATTTGATCTTGATCCCTGTCTCGCTAACACTGTAATTCAGCAGATCCACGTGCCAGCACTAGAACACGTCTAGCACCAACACATTACATTACACTGCATTTTCTGCCCCACGGAAACCCGCCTCTCCGTCAATCTCTCCCACGTCTCACTTCCGTCTCTCCGATTACATTGCATCCCCCTCGCGATGCCTCCCCGACGAGCCTGCGACACATGCTATAAGCGAAAGGTAATAAAAACATGTTTTGTTTCCCTCCCTTCTCTCACAATGACATCAGCACTTATAATAATCCTTTGCTATAGATTCAATGCCTGATCAAAACACAAGGTGATCCATGTGACTGGTGCGACAGCCAGGGGCTCACATGCACCTTTGATAGAGTGATCCAGAAGGACCCAAACAAAAGGTAAGCTTGTTTTTTTAATTTACTGTGACAGCCAAGGCTGGACCGTTCCATTGGGTGCTTCAGACTGACCCCTTTCAGAACTACTTCCGATGTCGTCCAGGAACTATCGCGCCGCGTGGAAACGCTCGAGGAGGCGCTTCAGACGGCATTGACGAATAGCACAAGCATGTCCGTTGGAGGCCCCTCGCCATGGTCTGAACCAGCAAGTCTTCGCTTCGCTTCCTCCCCTATCACTCGCCAGCCGGTGATAAGTCCGATTGGCGTATCGCCTTCAACACGCCCCAAGGCCGTTTACAAACTATGTCGCTGCCACATCGGCACAAACTGGTATTTCAAAGGAATAGGCATTCTCTCAGATCGTGGCTGGCAGTGGATCTCGGACGGTGCAGGGGAGCGTGTATTTCTTGAGAACTTTGACATTTTCGGTAATCCTGCGCCGTCGCTTGGCTCTGTTTCATTTTCTGAAACACCGAGGGTTCTGCCCCCTAGAGCTATCTGCGCGCATGTCGTTGAGTTATTTTTCAAGTCTAAAACAGCCGTTATCTTTCCGTTTTTGGAGAGAGGCCTCTTTGAGGGGACGATTGGGAGGGCTTTTGACGAGGGGGTTGTTGATTTGGGGAGGAGGGTGCCCGCTGAAGCTTGTCTTTGGGCTATGATTGCTCTTGTTGTTAGAACGACTGATGCTCAGCATTTGGGGTTTTCTTTTGAGCCGAGGGATTGTGTGAGTGAGGCGTCGAGATTGTTGGGTGTCGTGGGTGGTATTACCAGCTTGGATAGCTTGCAGGGAACTCTTCTTCTGGTAAGTGATGTGATAGCGACCAAGTATCGTGAGAGAGGCTGAAAAAATCAGTGGGCAAGCTATAAGACACGAGGGCAATGCCGTGAAGCAGCTGTCACTTTCGCTAGCGCCTGTCGCATGGTATGCGATCTTGGCGGCCATTTCCCTTTATCACGACCAGCAATCTTCCCCCAACACATTCCAACATTCGACGACCAAACACGGCTTCACACCAGAAGGTTGTTCTGGATTTGTTACTGTTACGACAAGGATATGTCTCTCCGAACAGATAAACCGCCACTACTTACTTCAGATCACTGCGATATAAGTGATGCTGAAGATCAGACGCTATGGTACCACAGCCTTCCGCGAGATACAAACCTCGCGAGAATCAAGGAAAACGCAAGCAACATTCTATGTTCTCCACGAGCGTTCAAGTACACGGAGGGTGAACTTCTCGCGCATGTTCGACAGCTTGACGATGAGCTTGAAGAATGGCGCTTATCAATCAGTGCAAGCTATCGACCGCGGTTGTCCATCTCATCAGATTTGGTGTTTGGAATCCCTGCATCTTTGAATGAGAGAGATCGGATGAAAGAAAGGACATATTTCATAAACCTGCAGCTCGATTACCTCTTCACCATCATCAACATCCATACACTGGTTCGAAAATGCGGCGATTTGGAGGAGAATCTTCCAGATGATCTCCACAGCGTAGTCCACTCCAGCGCTGATCTTTCCATCGAAGCAAGTCGGTCCATCTTCCGAATCCTGGATCAGATAGTGGAACTCTGGGAAGAAGACGCATTGTGGATAGTATCGCACTATGCACCCATGGCTGCGATGCCACTCTTCATGAACATCCTGATTCACCCGCTTGGTTCTTCGGCAGATAACGATTTGCATATCTTATCGTCGATAAGCAAGATCACGCGCAAAATTCCTTCTAACAGGCTTCCGATGGAGGAGATTGAGCATATCCAGGAGATTAGTGAGTATGTTATGGAGCTTGTACGATTAAGTCATAGTGCGGCATGGAAGGTCAAACGGGGCGAGAGAGAGCATGATCTTGATATCATTCATACATAGTAGCACAATCAAAGAATACACGATTGAGAAGGTGCTCGATTTTACGCTGGTAGTTGGGATGATTGTCTCACGAGCTAGGGCACGTCTTTCACCTGCCTTTATATCAAGCACAAGTGGGTACGTTTCAGTTTTTAAGTCATATATTCGTGTGATACTA
Source organism: Fusarium proliferatum ET1 (assembly GCF_900067095.1). Taxonomy (NCBI): domain Eukaryota; kingdom Fungi; phylum Ascomycota; class Sordariomycetes; order Hypocreales; family Nectriaceae; genus Fusarium; species Fusarium proliferatum. The sequence continues at coordinate 2,850,907 of NW_022194795.1, read as the reverse complement.
TCTGTGATTGCACCTTAAACTAGTTCTTGCCAAGGCCCCAATATTGCATAGGTGGATTTAACTGATGATCGACCGGATGGTTCCAGCTTGGCAATAACAAATGGGTCTAAGAATGTGTCAGACTCTGAACAAAGCTTATCCATGAAGACGATACTTACTCGACGCTATGTCTCCATTCCACAAGAGCTTACTCCTCACCCATAAGGTGCGACAAATCCCGGGGACACTTACGTCCACTGCAAATCCACTCACCAGCAACCTTCTTACAAGAACACTGCCTCTTCTCCAGCCCGCTCTCCTCAGCCGGCAGACTTCTCGGGCACTTGGGACCACCGCACAGCCACTCGTCTCCAACCTTGTGGCACGAACACTGTCTCTTCTCAAGCTTGTTCTCCTCGGGAAGATCGCGGGGGCACTTGGGTCCACCGCAGAGCCACTCGTCGCCGACCTTGTGGCACGAGCACTGGCGAGGGACGAGGTCGCGCTTCACCTTGTCGTAGCACTTTGTGCCGGTGCAGATCCAGTCGTCGCCGACCTTCTTGCAGACGCATGAGCGGGCTTGGATGTCGCTGGGTGAGGAGGGGGCGGCGACGGTGAGGGTTGCGAAGAGGGCGACTGCGAGGGGGAGGAACTTCATTTTTGCGGTTGATTAGTTCTCAGAGAGAAGATATTTGTTCTTGGTTTGATTGATGTTTCTGAGTTGAGAGGAACTGATATTCGAATGCCAAAGTCTTGTTCTTTTATACTCGATCGACACCGCGATATTCCAACCTCCACAGTCAATGCGATAGCCCGATCAAAAGATCCTAGAAAGATGTATCCAAAATAAGCTTCTTTACACATTTTCGGAAGTCGGTCCAGTGATAAGTCTGGCACTTTTGCTCCCTGAGCTCCTTTTGCCTAGCGTCTAGGCCCAAAATGGCAGGTGAAGCAACGTCAATCCGCCTCTGCATTCACTGTTACCATAGCATTGGCTCTGCAGTTGTCGTAACCATGGTATTGGAGATGCTCAGCGTCGTATTCGATAAGTATCGACTGATCGAGACTAAATTGGGGGCCAAATGTGAGGTTATTCATAAGGTTCTTTGTGGCGGGTTGATGGGATTTATGTTGCCAAGGAATCCTTCGGCGGGAAGAGAATGGGGACTAGACGAAAACTACAGAAGTTCTTCTGCTGACCAAGACTTTGCTTTGAATCAATTGAGAAGGTAGTATTTGCATCTGACACTTATCAGGTCTGGATGACAGTACGGGGGCAATCTGATCATCAGCGGCAAATAAGTTCGGGATATCAAGTTGAATACTCACAGGTCAAGCAACAAACCATCAGTCAATTCAAATAAGATCATGCTCGAGAAGTGATTAGCAATGGACATAACAGTACCTATAAATCTATAGACAAAACTGCCTCCAAAGGTTTAATTATGCTTAAGTGTCATAAACTTTGACTATCAATTAAATGATACACCTTAAAACAAGCTTGATACGCATCTCTATCTACGCGCACGATCCGCATCGTAATATAACCTGCCATACCAAATACGGAAAAGGGTCGATTCGGAAACGCACAACAGTTTCCGCTGACTGACAGGGTTTACAGTGGCGATTGGTTGATTGGCAAAACAGAGCGGGCCCTCGGGCTGATACTGATGATCCTGCAGATTGAGAGACAGGGCTTATATCTTTGATACCTTGCAGTCGGCCGCTGCTGTACTGAGCAATGCCGATATCTCTAGATCAGATGACCCTTTTGCCATGTTGTTGAGAGTTGATTCTGATACAAAACAGGGAGGCAATATTGTCGATGAAACATAAGTATCGTGTAATATTGAGGATAGGGGAGGCAAGAAAACTCTAACCCTTGATCCTAAAGGACAAAGAGACTTGGGCATGGCAGAAGCCAATTCCTATCCTCTCACAAATTCAAACTTAAATTTTCTAATATTAAATCTAATCTTTACTACTCCTCAAATAAATATCTTCCTGAATACAATGTTCTTTTGTCTAGATGGTCGGCCAAAGGGTCATCATCTAGGTTTTCCTCTTATCAGCCTTATGCTGTAGCAATTGGTCAGACATCTTGGTATAATGTCTAAGTTGTGAGCTAGAAGTGTTATTTGCCGCTGAGACCTGTGGCTGAGAGCGTAATCCGGCCGAGAGAGGATAGTTCTTTTGTCAAGGAATTCCCGTCTCTAATTTAAGCTGTTAGCCACAAGTCCTGAATGCAAGTCATACTAATAATAAAGAGAATGTTTAAACTAACATGACGTGGTCCGTTGATTGCAAAGCTTTCGATAGGCTGTGTCCACTGCATTTGTGGCATTTACCTGCTGGGCACCTCCCAGGGCCAGGAAGTGGCAAATAGTATGCGTTAAGCCAGCAGTTACAGTCCTCACATATCTTTTGCGGGTCTATGGCCTTCCGCGGGTCGTCTTCTGGTGGTTCTTGACGGGCACTGAAGGTTGGAGTATAGCGGCGACGGCTAAAGCCGCTAACGCTATTGTCGTCTCTGCTGTCGAGGGGGGAGACATCTAGCATTTCATTTGCCATCGGTGCAGCTATGGTTACGCTCACCATAGTAGCCAACCAAATTTGTAAGAATAACATAGTGAGATTTTGTGTAGAATATTTATTAAAGATAGACAGGGTAGCTTAAGGAGAATGTTATAAAAAAGTAGCAGTATACCTTTAGATCCTTTTTATATGTTACGGCAATTTTAATGCAAATTATTTCCTATTACTGGAGATTATTTAATAATATTAGTAGAGGCAGCCTGTTACGTCATATAGTTTTAAAGTAATAGCATTAATAACGCCGATATCCATATTACTAGGTCGCGACTTGTTAATTCAATGAGTATGGATGGCAAGATGGCGTCTTTCTGGAATTGAAATAAGTCTATAGCAGAGACAAATTCCATCGTACATACCAGAAACTACGGTTGGGTTCCCACCTATTCCTAGACATATATTACCGATTTGTAAGGAATTTACCTGCCGTCTTAAGATCTATTTATTTCCTATTAAGTTACTGTAATCAGCCTAATTAGTTAGTTTCACTCTATGCACAACATCACCACAGTCAAGGAAGATTTTACGATTGAGGCATTATATTATTGATTACCGCCTCGGTGAGGGAGTCACCGGTAAGACTGGCCGACCTCAGGCGATTTTTCCACCAAGACATTTGCCACCAAGCACCATTCGTTGTTGACCACAATATCAACCAAAAGCTCCACCTACCGTTAGCTTTCCAAAGCCCGCCTCAGAGCCTTGACGTGGTTCATGAAACTACAACAGAAGGGGCGATTTAAGAAAATGGTTCAAAGCTGCACAAATTGAGTCATAATTCATAAGTCACCGAGAGGGTGTCCCAATGGTGAACTTATCGCAAGGGAAATGGCGGAGGAACGGGGCAGGCTGAAACCTGTAAGGAACTTGTGTGCCGTCGAGCTGCCGGTGTCTCAGGGACAGGCCCACATTGCCGTCTCCCAACGGGTTCGCGACGATTCTGAGAAGTTGGTTGCGCACGTCAATGGGGCTTTGCGATTATGCGATTAGACCCAGTGGTAGGATGCTATCCATAGTCTGAACGCCAAGGGGGGATCTCGGCTTTGCTCGTCGGGGAGCAGGCTTGATAATTTCCGGTATCGGTCAATCCCTGCCTTTCGATCAGGAGCTCAGAACACCAGTCTAATGTTTCCATACTCGCAGATTCGAGGTAGCTGGTCTTCTCTACTTAACTGGTTGCTATATGAGAAGACGTTTCTTGACCATGGAAATGAATACTGCAACTCTGATATCTTGCGATACTATGGAGGGACGTCATGCTAGCTCCTAGATAGATTAATTATTACCTCTATGGATGAATTATGCTATACTGCTATTTTGTCACTCTATACAAACTCTGTATTCTCATCATAGCTGGCCACTACTCGTGAAAGCATCTCCACTGCTCGTATCAATCTCGACGTAGGAGTTCTCCGGCATTGCTATGCCAAAAGAGTACTGCGAGTAAGACTCGTCGCCAGCTTGAACACCAATAGTCGGGTGGTCAGCAGCATAAGTGTGATAGTATACGAATCTCACCACCCCGGGATGATCTTTATACAAGCTAACAGTGAAGTGAATCGTTGGTGTAGAAGCATCATCACGTAGCACAGCCATGGTGTACTCAACAGTGAACGTCTGGCCCCTGGACGTCTGGTGAACCTCGTATGAGATGCCTGAGTTGCAAACAGAGGACATGATATACATATACTCGATCCAGTATGGGAAGATAGCCACTGATGGGTAGTATGTAGTAAAGGGCAGCTCGTAGTTCCCGGTGTAGAAGTTCTCTGGAGCTTCAAAGGTCAACATCCCGATTGTACTAATATACACTGTGTCTGAGAGGTGGCCATATATGCCGACTGGGAAAGGGAGGTGAACGGTGTCGTATTCATCCATGTGGAAATCTCCTGAGGTGAATAGAGGTGTAGGGTTTACGAGGACGGTGGTTGGAGGAGGACAGCCAGTGGTGGTTGTGCCCGCTGCGGTAGTTGTCTCGACAGTCGTGGTGGTGATCCCATCAGTCGTTGTAGTGCTCTGTTCAGCTGTTGTAGTACCTTCTGTAGAACTCGTAGTGCTACTCTCCGCAGCAGCAGCTGTAGTTGTCATTCCATCAGTTGATGCACTGTTCTCCTTTGATGAAGTAACAATGGCAGTAGCGCTCCCATCAGATGAAGTTGTGACAGTAGTAGTCCTGTCACTAGAAGTTGTTGTGCCCAGTCCCAGTCCAGATGTTTCTGTACTACCCTCTGATGAAGTAGTCATGACAGTTGTGCTATCCTTGGTCGCCGTACTGCTGTCTCCGGATGAAGCCGTGGTAGTGAGCGCAATCCCATCAGTTCCTGTTGTTGTGCTAGTATCAGCCGTTTCAGTGCTGTATTCCGATGAGACAGTGGTAGTTACGGTGCCGCTCTCAGAGGTAGTCACCGCAGTAGTCGTAGTGTCCTGATTTGTGCTCGCGACGTCGTCAGACTTTGTAGTAGTATTGACTTCGGATAAAGTTGCAATGGTAGTGGTTCTGTCATCAGAGGTTATAGTGCTGCTTTCGACCAAGGTAGTAGAATCCTGTGTTGTTGTTTTGCGGTCAGAGGAGGTGGTGCCATCGGTAGTCGTTGATATCCCCTCAGCGGTCGTCGTGCTATCCACAGAGACGGACGTAGCTGGATCCTTGGTCGTGGTTGTTGTTGTAACATCCTCAGATGCTAATGCCGTGCTCTCCTCGACACCGACTGTCGTGCCATATGTAGATGCTGGTGATGTTTCAGCTAAGGTAGTAGTCGCACCAACTGCACTAGTCGTAATTTCAGCCCCTGGTATTGTCTTTGCGGTAGTTGCGGTGGTGTCAATAGCACCCGAAGTTTCAGTGACTGCCTCAGCCTTAGTTGTTTCGGTGGTGGTGGTGGCGCTTTCGGCAGCTGAGGAGACAACAATAGTCGTGGTGTCATCAACCATGGAAGTACTGCCTTCAGCTACAGTCGTAGCCTTAGTGGCGAGTGTACTTGTCCCAATCGCATTGGAAGAAGCTTCAATCTCTGTAGATGACTTCGCGCTGGTAATGGCTGTATCGATGGTAACCGCAGTGGTTGTAACAGCACCTGCGACACTCGTCTCCACGGTAGTAACAGCCTCACTCTCGGTCGAGGTTGTCTCTAAGACAATAGTTTCAGAACCTGTAGAAGACGGTGCAGAGATAGATATCATAGACTCTGAGGCAGTAGTCAAGATAGTTGAGCCTAATCACAATTAGTAAGACATTTCGTCTGACAATGAAGTTATTCCCAGTGGCTTGGCACTAGCATAGCCAACTCAATATTGGCTCGAACTTACTGGCACGGGAGGGAACCGGTTTACACGGGCTTGCAACGGCTGACTGCGCCACCAACAAGCTCAAAGCCACTGACGAAATTCCTTTGAAATGCATGATGTTGAACGAGAGACTTGTAACGAGCGACACTTGTAAAGACCGAGGGGAAAGGTATGAAGCACAAGTCTAAAAGCAGATGCAAAAGAGAAAGAAAATAAAAAACAGAACGAGAAGCATCTCCATAGTAGTAAACTCCTGAACCTCACCTGTAATTCTCAGCTCATGATTCTTTTTTTCAAATGAGAATCGATAGTCTGTTCAATAGCTTGGAACTAGCGGGTTTAAACTGTCAGAAGCGAGGAAGCAATCTTAAAAGTTAAGCGAGAGACAAGCTTAAGTTTTGACAGCGTCGAAGTTACCAATGTTAGTACGTGCAATGCAAAGGATAATTTATATTGGATTAATCTCCTAAATTTTAATATCCACAAATGATAACCGTCTTGCAATTCAAGGGAACGTCAAGTATCATTTGATGCTTTGAGATGACTGTCCGTTTAGACAGTGGATCTCTTTGAGCCCCTGTTTGGCAACGTGCTGGGATCAGGCCGTTTGCCTTGTGGCTACATGGATCGTTAGGCGATTCGTACAAGGGTTTGATGGCTTTGACGGTTCCGACGATACCGAAAGGACCTCAGAGTAGGAAAGTAACGAGACAAAAAAAGTTGACTCCTATGTATGTCAAATCATTTGTACTCCGTAGCTGACCCGATTTGTTCAAAGGTTGAGCTCCAACCTTGACTTCATGCTGAGCTGGGAGTTGATTGGATAATCAGGTGCCTCAGGCATAAACTGGAACTCCTCAACCTTCGAACTTCCTAAGCGTCTGTGACGTCCTTCACACCGTGTCGATTAGACATCTCTACGTCGAAACAATATCCTGGACCTTTTAAAAAATACTCTGAATCAAGCATCTGACATCTTTCGATATCACGTTACTATCAGGCAATATGTATGATGGACTCGTTTTCAATGCTCACAACATCGGGTTCATGAGCAGCTATTTCTCAGCAGAGAAAGCCGTCGACGTACAGCCCATCCAGATTCTTTGGACCACTATCTTAAGCACTTGGTTTCCAGCCCTCGGCGAAAAGGCGCATAAGATTGCCTATAAAACACTCGGTTCGCCTCATAAGAAAGAACCCGACGCCATCCTTGTAAAAGTTCAGTATGTCTGGGCAAAACCCTCGGGCGAATTTCAAGAGCACGAAATCTTCGTTGCTCAATGCAAGAGCTGGGAACACGATACCGGTGAGGGCTGGACATTAGCTGCCGATTAACTGAAGAACTACCTGCGGGATAATAATCCCCATGGATCATGGACGATGTTTGGGGCTGTTGCTATCGGAACCAAAGTTCAAATCTATGAATGGAGGGGCGAAAAAACAACAACATCTTTGACGCCAAGATACTGGCAATTAGACCTTGGTAGTGCTACGGATCGGTGCACATTTGAGAAAGCTATGGAGAGAGCCAGATCTGGTGGATGGGATTATGCGCAAATGCATAAACAATTCACTGTAGGTTGATTATGGGGTGGTACAGCTTACATGCCATTGGCTTGCTTTCGCGATAATACGCGATTCCGAGGCTGGTCAAATATCTCCTTTAGAAATGGTTTCTACTAGCGTCTATCTTCTTTATCATTGACCCTCGGCTCTTGAGATAGTCATAGGACCAGCCCAGCCGTATGGACAAGATTCACACTACCAGGTCTTCACGTCATCGCGACCCAGAACTCAAAGGAAAGACAAGCAATATTATCAAGCCCCCTTATCCACCCAGAAAGACCTATTAACACACCTATACCTTATATACCGGCTAGCATAACCGAAGTAAAGCAACTGTTACCATACTAAAAACTAGCAGGCATATTATATATTATTTCTTAACTATTAAAGAAACTAAGTGAGCTATATTTTTCTGCATCAGTATGTTACCAAAGCTCATAAGAGGGTAGGAACTATAGAATCTCTGCTATATACGTACTGTATGCTAAGCAATTAGATAGCCCCTAAACTTGGCTGCAAGATTACAAAGTGATCAGCTGTTTGCATGCAAAGAAAACTAAGTGAAAATCGGCGTTTACCTCAACCCTAGCAAGTATCGCTGGGATGGGCATCACAGTTGGTTAGAAGACGGTATGCCGGGAGAACTTCTCTTCGTCTTCTCCTGGCGGAGTCATCTTTCGAAATTCCATGGTTCGGTTATAGCTCATGTTGCATTATAACCCTCCTTAGCGGCTCGATGAGAAGCAAGAAATCCGCGATCAGTGAAGGTTCGTGTGAGCCTTATTCCTGTCGTTCCAGATGCTTACTCTGTCGCAGTATCATCTCATGGAGGATTGTCAACAGTAACACTCACTGGTGTTGGCTATTTCGATGCAAGTTCTTTTTTGGCGAGCAGCGACCATACTATATCATACATTAGCCAAGAATATTATTTGGCATGGCATTGTCTCAACTATTCACCATCGACTGGGACATAGACATTTGCTTTTCACGAATCCTGCTGGCAGCTGTTACTCCGAAAGATTTCCTTGTTAAATTATAGCCAGACTGAGCGGAAACATATCGCAGAACTTCTATTCCAACTTCCTCTACCCAAACCATGACTTTGGTGGTGCCCTGAAATTTTGCAAGTCACCCTTGATTCTGCCTGAGTCCTGGAACCTTATAATGGCCAATCCTAGCACGCTCACTCCTGGTTCCGCAACCCATGTAATCACAGATGTTTCCAAAGTGCCTTACGCTATATCCGACTTTCAGGTTTCTGACAATATATTCGCGATACTTTCACCTGAAATCGTGTATTTAGTAATCGCCATGGCGGAATCAACAGACCTTTACAACTTGCGAAAATCATCAAAGTTTGTATCTAAGTTGATCCTCTTATCAGCTTCATGCTGTAGCAATTGGTCAGGCATTTTGATATAATGTCTAAGTTGCGAGCTAGAAGTGTTATTTACCGCTGAGACAACATCCCCAGACTGCGGAAAATTCTTTGTTGATCAATCTCGAGCCTTGCCGGGCTGTCACTAGGTATGTCTTACACTAGATGCTGTTATCTGTGAGTATGCCTTGCTTGTCTGGGTAGCACTGGGGTCAATCATTTTCACACTTTAGAGATTCTCGATATGAACTTTTAGAATGCAAAGAAAATGAAAGTTGTAGCTGGCCAGTTGGAGCCATCAACGAATTGCTTTCCGCTTTTGGTCTCATGCACCACTTGACAGAAAGCCCCTGACACCTAACTAGTAACCTATGATCTCAGTCTGTCTGATTTCGAAGTAGTCAGGAAGATAGTCGGATATACGGAATCGTTGTCTCACTTTTCCAGCTCGGTTGGCCCAGGAAGCTTTGATGCAGTGTAAACCTAGAATCTCAAAGCGGCGGGCTCCACGCCTGGCGTGGAGCAAGATTACACCGGATAGGTAACTTTTTTCTTGTATTGAGCCACTCAATCGTAGTGCCGCTGCTTGTTCGGAAAACCAATGATCATGTATGGTCAGCTTAGCATCAGCCTCACGCCAGTCTCCTGCACCACCCTCCTCCAATGACTCGTCCCCTTCCCTCCTCCTGGGCCCCTCTTCCAGACCTCTCTCAAAACATCAATCCCACTCCTCACGCTTGCTAATCTATACCCCTCAACCTTCCTATACCACCCTCTGAACCTATCCTGCAGACCCTTCTCGAACGCCTCACTCCCCGCTATAAACGCTGGCCAGTACAAAGGGGCAGAGAAGATGTTCTTCTCGGACTTGATGGCCTCAATGGCTTCTATGGAGGACAGGACGAGGAGGATGTGGGTACGAAGGTAGTTGTGGTGCAGGTAGCGGATGTGTTGCGCAAAGTAGATTATGAGGGCGGAGTGGAAGGCGAGGGTGGTTTTTTGGATGATGAGTGCGCTAGGAGTTGTGTCTAAGTCCGAGGTAGAGGACGAGGCGGGTTCCCAGTCGATGATTTCGGATTCGAGCTGGTCGCATTGGTCGGAAAAGTCAGTTGATGGGCTGTTCGGTTGTTGTTGGCGGGACGTGGTGACTTGGTCGATGAGCTCGGTTGTTCGCGCTAGGAGGATGAGAAGGGCCTGAGGAACACCGTAGACGCATTCATACTCGCCTACTTGCTGGGCCTTTGGGGCAGTGACGTGGTTCAGAACTGACTTGGACTTCCCCGAACCTACGCCTTCATCTTCGACTTTGTCCAGCAGACTGACGGATAGGGCGGTGCCAAAGTCGGCTTCGGGAGAGGGTGGAGATCCATCGTTGTAGTCGCCAGAGTTCCTGCAGGCTGTACTGTCGTAGATGACGCGGAGGTAGAAGTATATGCGGTGGAGGGAGCGAGCTTTGGAGGAATACGTGGACTTGGTGGCTTTGACGTGGTTCATGAAGCGGAAGGCGCCATCTAAATGGATGCCACAGGTGCTCGTGTCTCCAGACATGACCTATGACCCCCTTGAAATTAGTATATGTGACAACATGATCCAGTTCACCCAGCGCGCAAAGGCAACTCACATTGATGGTGATTTGTGACAGCATCGTAGCCAGCAGCTCCTTATACTTGGGCCTCGACTGTGGCGTCGACCCCTCCACCGTTTCCTTCAACAACTTGATCGCCCTGCCCCTAAACCTCACCGCATCCTCCTCCCACCTATCCCCTTCGTTCTCACACCCTCTCTCGCGGTTATCATTCGCAAGGTAGAACGCGCTGATGCTCAGCAGCGCGTTTCGCAACGCCTCTCTGACCTTTGTCGTGGAGCCGTGCAGACTCAGCTGGCCGGCGGACTGTAGGACGCGAGGGAGGTGGATTGTCTTCCAGGGTGATTTCTCGTAGGAGATGACGCAGAAAAGGTGGACGACGCGGTGGACGTAGTGGTTTAGGAGGAAGCGTTCCAGGGTGGGCAGGGGGAGGGGCGAGGGGTTGTGGATGATGGTGTTGGAGGTGTCTTTCCACCAAAGTGCGCGGTCGTCTTGTTGTTGAGAATGCTGGGGGGGTGAGGTGTAGTAGTTGAATCTCTCAGGAGGCGCTGTTGTTACTGAAGTAGCGGGACTCTCGGGTGGCCGATCTCCAAGGATCACAGCTGTGTTATCTTGAATGCTATCTTCAAGAGTGATGGCTGAGCTCTCTTGATCTGACGTGAGGATCGCGGAGGCCTCATGTGCATGAAGAAGGGCCCCAAAACCAGTCAGGTTGAATCCAGGGATCGATGCATGTGGAAGATACTCCTCATGACTTGAGTCCGGCTCCCAAGAGTCAGCGAAAGAATTGCTAGATAAAGACGGCAGAGTATCCTCCGAAGGCGGTACCGTAGCGTAGAACGGCAATGTGCCGTCTTCATGGTAGCCTTTTTCAGTATAGGATGGGTCAAAAACGCCGAAGCTGGACAAGAAGAGCTGGTTGTGATGTGACTGATCCTTTTGGCTCTGGAAGCTGTCGATCTGGCTAAAGATATCATCGAGTTCTGATAGCTGAAGGGGAGATTCTGCATTCTCATCTTTGAATCAACAATGGTCAGCCTTCATGAGGAAATGTACTCTGTAGACTACCATAGTCGCGTACCGCAAATGACAAGACTTCGCTGAAATCTTTGCTGGCCATGTTCCAAGTCATCCTCAGATCGCCTGCTCCCATCATGACGATATCCGTGAGATACAGCTTCCAAAGGCATCCATCGCAGCCTGACCTCGTAGCCCTCACAGCAAAGCTGCTTGAGGCTGCACTGCACACAGCTCGGCCTGGTCTCATCACACTTGACTTTTCGCGCGCGACATGTCCAGCACCCCGCGAAACTCTTGTGACGTCTTTTGCGCAGGGATCCTTGATCCATCGCTCTCCACTCCAGCCTCTCTGGTTCAGACTGTCTGTTACCGAATGGCGAAAGTGCTGCCGACAAGGATATGGATAGTCTCTGTGGATGCCGGCGATGAGCAGATGAGAAGAGGGGGGGAACTTGAGAGAGGAAGTTCAAGGCGAATGGTTATTGCGGAGTAATTGAGAACCACTCCACTGGGGCCCTCCCTACTCAATATGTAGAGGACAAGGTGATAAGCCGACAAGACCCAGAGGCTTCTCCGCATTCATTAACTTAGAATGGATGGACCGCCCTTATCGTCAAATGTTCTCCAGATTGGCTGCTACTGTAATGCAGACGCTTATCGTTAGAAAGAGGGAATTCTGGGGCGCGAGTCAGACTTGCGCTGATAAGTTGTGGAGAACAACGCAGCCCGAAGTTGGGGTGATCTGCCCCCAATCATCCACTGCACTACCTAAGCTACTAAGCCTTCACCAGTAAATCAAGGAAACTATACGAACCAATGGATACCTGTCCGCTATCTACTTCCCGTTACGAGTGGAGGCCGTTGGTCACGATTAGCTCATTCTACAGCTGCTGAAATGGATCCGTATCTGTGGTGGTGGGCGCCATCGCATACCCACAGACCATTTAGGTGATGGAGCCAACTGAACTCAATCAACGACAATGATGTGTCCTTCTTGATGTTTTGACTTGCATCGTGGCTCAAGACTTTCTTCCTGCTTCTTCTCCTTATTCCTGAATGATAACAAAGATAACGACGACGAGGTCTCCAATCGGCATTAAATACAGGCGCAGCCAATCGTACAATACCACAGCTCAAAGCATAACCCAACTCAATCATGGCTGTCAAGGGAATTCCATTATGGCAGCAAAAGGCCGCTGAGGCAAGAGCCCATCGCGATGCCTCTCTCGCCAAGGTCGAGCCGCCGTTGAAGGGTGTACCAGCTGCCGAACAGCTGCCAAATAACTCTCTGGAGCTGGTGCCTCATGTTCTCACCCCGCGGGAGATTGAGATCACAGAGAGCTACACCGTCACCGAGCTGCTCCAGGTTCTTCGGGAGAGGAAGATTTCGGTTGAAGAAGTCACGCGAGCTTTCTTGAGAAGAGCAGCGCTGGCCCAGGCTACGGTATGTTTTGCCAAATCGAAAGTCTATACGAGAATAACGTTATGGAAGCTAACGACGGGGGAAACTCCAGACAAACTGCGTTACTGAGCTCCTCTGGGATCAAGCTATCGCCCGCGCTAAACACCTAGACTCTTTACCCTTCCCCCAAGGTGCCCTCTTTGGCCTGCCTATCTCGACAAAGGAACACCTTGGCATGATCGGCGAAAATGTCACGTCCAACGCCTCCTTCGCTGCCTGGGTCGGCAAACCCCACGGCTCAAACCTCCTGTTTGATAGCCTATGGGCCGAGGGCTGCGTCTTCTTCGCCAGGACGACACAGCCGCAGGCAATCATGCATCTGGAGACCGAGAGTAACGTGTATGGAAGGACGGTGCACCCGTTGAACAGGGAGTTGACACCTGGAGGGAGTTCGGGAGGAGAGTCAGCGTTACTAGGTATGAGGGGAAGTCTGTTGGTGAGTGCGCTGGCTTTTCGAAGAATTCTTGTCCTTATGTTGTCGTGAGACTGACTCTCTGGAAGGGTATTGGTGGTGATATTGGTGGCAGCATCCGACTCCCTGCTTCCAATACTGGCATCTACGGGTTCAAGTAAGTGACCTTCCGGATCTGCCTTGTCAGGACACCCCCACGGCTGACCATGCCCAGACCGTCAACGAAGAGAATCTCAACTTCCGGCCTTCGAGCCGCCTACCTGGGCCGTGATACCATCGCTGGCTGCCCTGGCCCCATGACAGTAAGCCGCGACGGCCTCGAGCTCCTCATGCGCGTCGCCCTGGCTGCGAAACCCTGGCGTGTAGATCCCCTCCTCACCGTTAAAGACTGGACCCCCTTCAAGTTCACAACGCCACCTAAGGTCGCCGTGCAGTGGTGGGATGGCGTGGTGATGCCGCATCCGCCTATGAAAAGGGCGCTGAGGGAGGTGGCGGCTGCATGTAGGAAGGCAGGAATGGAGGTCGTGGATTGGAACTGCGAGGGGTTGGATCACGGTAAGGCTTGGGAAATTGTGTCGGCTTTGTATTGGCCAGATGGGGGTAAGGAGATGCTTGATATCTTAGAAGAGACAGGAGAGCCGGCGTTACCACTCACCAAGCATATTCTTTACGAGCAAACGTCAGCAAAGAACCGGACATGTACTGAGATGATGGAGGTAAGTGATACAGTTTCCCCGGGGCGTTGGTTGCTCAGCTGTTATCTCAGACTAATATTTCTATTTCCACGCAGCTTAACCGCGAGCGAGACTCCTACCGCGCCATGTACTGCAAAGCATGGTCCGCCACCGCCACGCCCACCTCCCGCGAGGTCGACGTGATCCTCTGCCCTCCGTCCTTTGGCAGCGCGCCTCCCCACGAGCAATCGCGCTACTGGGGCTACACCTCGCAGTGGAACCTCTTGGACTACCCGGGCGCCGTGTTCCCTGTGACCAAGGTTGACCCTGCCGTTGATGTCAAGGACGAGGGGTACCTGCCCAAGAACGACATGGACAGGTTCGTGTGGGAGATGTACGATGGGGAGAAGATGAAGGGGAGCCCGGTGAACTTGCAGGTTGTCGGGAGGAGACAGGAGGAGGAGAAGGTGTTGGCTGCGCTGGAGGAGATTGAGCGTGCTATGGGGCGGAAGTGATGCGAATGGACCAAGGGGGAGAGCATAGTGGTAGACTTGGAATTATTTGATCTGTCCTTTGGTATATTTGAGCCGATAAACTTGCTGTCGATGGCTACTCGAACTTTGTATTCACAATGCATCTGTCTGACACGTGCGTAGTGTCTCTCCATGCTAGATCTCTTATCAAGTCGATGGCCAATGGTAGTATCAGTCAAAGAGAACGAATTCATCCATCCATCTCGCCAAGTTCTACGAGTAAGTCCTTTTTGGGTATTGTGCTGTGTCCCGATACGATAAATGCTCCTTGATACCCAAGGTAAGCCGACGCAGGGCCTCCGATCGCGGGATCAGCATCCATGCATCCGTCCAGCGTGCTATCTTTAGGCCCACCACCCCCAGAAATCAGTCAAGCCCTCGGGCTGTTCCGTATCAATTTGATCCAATAAACCCTTCTCCAGAGCCAATAAAACCAATTGCATTATCATCATCTCCCAATGCACCCCGGACTCAACTATACTGGCGCCGCATCCACAGCCATGCGTGGCCCCGGGGAGCAAGAAAACATCAGACCTCGAGATAGGGTGTCAAAATAAACTTAGCAAAGGTTATCCTAAACTTGGGCTAAACTTGGGCTAATTTACCCAAGTCTTTTTGTCACCTAGGACTAGGGTCCTGAGTGTTCTTTCATCCCCTAGCGTGGTTCCTCCGCCCCTGTCAGCCTTTACCAATTGAAGCAAGGCGCCTCTGCTCCTTCTTGCCATTTCCGAAACTACTCTTCGCCAACTTTTACTCCATCCTGTAGACGCGATATACTAGCGCGAAAGCCCCTCATTGCCTTATCCCTGCGATACCGATTGCTGGGATGATAGGCACTAACATAAGATAGAGAGCGATTAGCTGGCGCCCAGAACTTGCGGGGAAAGACTTGCCCTGAGTCTGAATTGCACTCAAGATACAAGGTTGCATGCATACCTGGATAAAGCCTTTCGTAAAGCATATTGCCTATCATTTGGCGGGTGTTTGGTGTGTTCAAGATTCCATTCATGACTTTATCAGCCACATGGAAATCCACCGCGTAGCCAGTCAACTACATAAACATCCATGAGAGGCCATACTCCTGTCATTTTCAATTGGAGACTGTCTTTGCATCTGGCCTCTCCAGACTCTTTCTCTCACTCTCTCTCACTACCTCACCTCTCTTTTCCTTTCGTACTCTGAGTTAGCAGCTCCTATCAAGTCTGCTCAACGAGTCCGTCACTATGACTGTTGTCCAAGCTGAACACAGCGCCGATTCGGCTGGCGATAGACTTCCTCCCGGCACCTTCAGGCTCATCGACATAGATGGCAACATGAGAGGCCAGCACGCTGACGGCGAGGGTGAGGATGACATTATCCTGATGCCCCAGCCGTCGCTGGATCCTGAAGATCCCCTCAACTGGACTTTCAGGCGCAAGGTCATACAGACTAGCTGTGTTGTCCTTTACACCATCGTCATCGCGATCCCTTCGAGTGCCGTCTACTCTATCGTCACGCCTCTTAGGAAGGAAACTGATCTGTCGCTTCAGGACATCAACAATGGAACCGGCATCATGGTCAGAATCCCCTGATGAAATCCCTGGCGTCATGAATTCAAACTAACAGACGTGAACAGTTCCTCTTCTACGGCTGGGGCTGTATCTTCTGGCAAGCCATGGCCCTTCAATGTGGCAAACGACCCATCTACCTCTTCTCCCTCCTTGCCACCATCGTCATCCTGGCCACGGCCCCCTTGTGCAAGGAGCCAGGTCCCTATCTCGCCAACCGTATCATCCTCGGCTTCTTTGGCTCCCCCGTTGAATCCCTTTGTGAGATTTCCATCGCCGATATCTGGTTCACCCACCAGCGCGGCAAATACATGGCCTGGTACGGCTGGTCGCTCGCTCTCTGCGGCAAGCTCGCGCCCATGTTGAGTGGTTTCATCAACGTTGGTCAGGGCTGGAAGTGGACGCTGTACTGGTGTGCTATCTGGAACGCCATGGGATTCATATACTGCTTCTTCTTGATGGAGGAGACCAATTACGATAGGAAACATGATGAGCTGCCACCCCAGCGGGTTGCTCCTGTAAGCCAGGCATCTACGCAGGAGGGTGACGGTGACGGTGACGGTGACGGTGACGGTGACGGGGAGAAGACGGTGACGCTGGATACGACCTCCTCTGACCTCGGTGAATCTGCTGAGATCCAGTGGCCGCGCAAGACGTACCTCCAAAAGCTCAGCATCAAGGACAAGCCTCGTCCCAACCGCATCGTTCAAATCATG
Source organism: Fusarium proliferatum ET1 (assembly GCF_900067095.1). NCBI lineage: Eukaryota > Fungi > Ascomycota > Sordariomycetes > Hypocreales > Nectriaceae > Fusarium > Fusarium proliferatum. The sequence goes on along the minus strand of NW_022194795.1, from coordinate 2,834,155 downwards.
ATCGCGCCGTTCAAGGGCTTCACTTATCCGGCAGTGGTCTACGCTGGGTACGTTACTGCATATACCACGCGTTATCATGTCATGAAAGTGAACTAACAAGAACTCTCTCTCCAGTCTCATGTATGGAGCAAACAGTCTTGTATGGCAAGGCTTCCAGAATGCCACTATTGGCACCATCTACACCCTTGAGTACGGATTTTCAACTGCCGGCGTCGCCGCAGCATACTCTGGTGGTGTCATCGGTACTATTATTGGGTAAGTCCCTTACTATGCCATCTTTCATCTTGGCTCCCCATCTTGATCAGCGCTAACAGAACTTTGCTCTAGTGGCTACTATTGTGGCAAGATTGGTCCTATGCTTACTGTCCGCTTGGCCCGACGCAACGGCGGCATCTCCGAGCCTGAGCACACCCTCTACCTGTTCATCGCGTCCATCTTCCTCGTTCCCACCGCCATGATCCTCTACGGTCTCGGTGTGACATACAAATGGCACTGGATGGTGCTGGTAATCACACAAGTTTTCATGGCCATGAACGCCGCGCTCTGTGTAGCTGGAGCGCTGAACTACGCCATCGGCAGCTATATGGAGCTGTCCGGCTCCATGGTGACGACGTGTGTGTTGATCCGGAACACCATGTCGTTTGCGACCAACTTTGGAGTCACGCCGTGGTTGAAGGCGACCAATTACATGGTAGTGTACCTTACGGTCGCTGGTATCGGCTTGTTGTGGAATGCGAGCCTGTTCATCATGACGAGGTATGGCAAGGCGATGCGGGAGTGGACGGCGCAGAGGTACTGGAGAGATGTTGAGCGTGCCAGGGCCAAGGGCCTGGGTCACTGAGACTGTGCTGTCTCTGTCAGTGATATGGATGAGGGGTTATTAGTTTGCATGTTATTTCCTCTTAGACGTACTGCTTCGGGGCGTTGTTCGTACTGCCCAAGTAGCAGGAACTTTTCTTTCGCTGAGGCTGCTGGACTTTGAAAAAAAGCGTACGGTGTGATTGAATAGATTCCTGTTTGTCAAATAATATTGAAGCATGTTTATGTTAGTGGAGCAGTTGTGACATATCCTCACCTAGTGCTAGTTTGAATATTTGAACCGAGCTCGACGTGATTCGATATTAATGTGGATATAGAGATAACTTTGGATGATGGACAGGTCTGATATCCTTCAGATGTGACTGCCATCTCATCATAAGTTTGCTCAAGTCTCACAGTGTAAGCGAGTTTTAGTATTGAAACCTATTTATCGCCCATTCATTTCATATACTCCGACATCATTTCCTTACAGCACCCTCATCTTTCATTACAGCTTTGCAACCCCAAATCCGTCCCTTGCCACAACTCCAAGCCTATCCCTCTTGATGTCCGCCACCTTATTTACCCCAGCCAAAGCCATCGTTCGGCTAAACTCCCTCTCCAGGATGTGTAGTACAGACTCCACACCGTTTTGCCCGGCATAGGCGAGCCCCCAGAGCACCGGTCGACCAATCGACACAAAGTCCGCCCCTAATGCCAGCGCCTTAAAGACATCTGCCCCAGTCCTGATCCCCCCATCCAGAATGACTGGTATACGGCCTTTGACGGCGTCGACAATTTCAGGTAGAGCCTCGATCGTGGCGCAGGTATTGCTCAGCTGACGTCCGCCATGGTTTGAGACGATGATGGCGTCGGCGCCATGCTTGACAGCGAGCGCTGCGTCTTCGCCCGTCATGATGCCCTTGAGGATGATCTTCATCTTGGTCACTCCTCGGAGGAATGACATGGTCTTTGCCCAGGTGAGGCTGGAGCTATGCATCCTAGAGCCAGCGCTAGCAATGAGGTCTGCCGCTTCGGTGGCGGTCCTGGCGTTCATGAGGAGGCGATTGACGCTGGGGAGTTTCGAGTTGGGATTGGATGGGGTTTCGGTGTTGGGGAGGCTCATGCCTGGGGGGAGGACGACGGCGGTTCGTCGCTCAGCGAGTCTATTGCCTAGGACAGGAGTGTCAACAGTGAGGACCAGGGCTTCGTATGAAGCAGCTTCGCAAGGCGTTAGTCTAAAGATCTCTTACTGAGGGGCGATTGCAGGTAGAGTCGATTACCTTCGGCTCGTCTAATCAGATTGACGCTCTTCTTGACGTCCTCGTACAGGTACAACTGCATCCACGGTGGCGGTGCTTGACGCCCAGCATCTCTCATGGCTTTTTGCCTGGTGGCCTGGACATCCTCGAGAGAAGCGGTCGATTGTGATGACAAGGTCACATTGACGCCCATAGAGGCCGCAGCCCTGGCCACATCAAGCTCTCCCTGGCCACCAGCCAGCTTCTGCATGGCACTAGGAGCTATACTGATGGGAATTGGCGAAGACCAACCGAACAATTTGGTGGACGTATCGACGCGGGAGACATCAATGAGGACGCGTGGTCTTATAAACAATCTGTAAGGCGTTTAGAGACTTCTTGTTAGCTGTACGTGACTTTGTATACGAATAGAACTTCTTTGGTGGTGGTTTGGTGGGTTACCATACCGATTGAATGCATCAATATTGCGACGCAGCGCTTTCTCATCATCCGAGCCAGAAGCATAGAATTCGTATATATGCTGCGGTAGCTTGGCTTTGGCTGCAAGCTCGACTTCGTGGAGTGTTAAAGGTGGTGACAGGGTCATTGCCATGGCGTCAAGCTGGCTCGAAGATACTACAGTACAATGACTGATGGGTGGGATGAATTCTTCAGTAGACAGGAGGAACAACGACCAGAAAAATATCATCAATTAATTCGTTACCTCAATCCAAGGTTCTAGACCATCATACGAACCGGGCGAAATCAGGCGAAGAAGATACAGGAGAGACACGGGAAACGGCTGGGCAATGTGTCCGATGTCGGCTTGCGAACCGGCAGCAAGGACTGGAGGTAGACCCAATGACTACGATGCATATCTCCCTATTCCAATGGCAGGATTACTCGAGCCCAGATTCATTGAGAGCTGAATTCTTGATGCATGCAGATATGAGACCCGCTGGATCTACCAAGGTGTCGTCATTGCTTCGATGTGTCCACCCGCAGTGGGGAGCCCGGCGCCATTCCTTTTTACTGATAGCGCCCCCACGGTGCTTGGGGCAAGAGTTGGCGCCCTTCAAGCACAATCTAGACCTTGTAGGTCAAAGTTGCAGATCTCTAGTCCGTATAGGTCCACTCAATACTTCCATAAGGCAGGACCTGGCGATGGGCCACATATCACCCACACGTACCTGATCCGCTGGCTTGGCTAGGGGAGGAAAGAAAACTCAGGACCCTGGTCCTAAATGACAGAAATACTTAGGTAAACTAGCCTAAGGTTAGGACACCTTTTGCTGAGTTTATTTTGATACCCTATATTGAGGTCCGGTGTTTTCTTGCTCCCCGAGGCTTAGACATATGCAAGCCAAGACCGTCGCCTGGGGCTTCCTTATCGAGAATTGACAGGGGTTCCCTTATCTTGATCCAGTAGATTCTGTGACGCGAAGCTGGTGATATGGATAGCGAGATGGCATGCCGTGCTCACCGTCAGAGACACATCCGATGCTCGGCTGGAAACGGACATTCTAGACGAGGCTCTTGATGAAGACGCTCGGTATCCAATATCAGGGCTCGGCACGGCATGCTCAAGTAAACTCATCTCAAGCAAAGCAGACTGTCTGTTCTTCACTCTATGCTATACACCAGAACCATGGGCAACGTCAAGACAGTCGACCTGGAGAACACCTCCGGCGCCTACTTCGCTCCTGGTACTCTCTCCTCAGCTTCGAGAACTCTCCAAGTCTCCGGCCAGGTCGGCAGTGCCAAAGACGGCACCGCCCCAGCCGACTACGAATCCCAGATTCATCTTGCACTCCTCAATCTGCGTAAGATCCTCATCGCAGCAGGCGCGCGCGTCGAGAACATCACCAAGCTTACCGTCTATGTCGTGAACTATGATGCGGCCAACAGGAAGCACACGCGGCACATGCAGAAGTTCCTGAGGGGCCATAGGCCGGCCATGACTCTGGTGCCGGTCGATAAGCTGGCTATGCCGCAGTGGCTGTTTGAAATCGATGCGACTGTCGCTCTGCCGCCGGCCGAAGCGTTATCTCGTGCTCCTGCCCTTGCAGCACCCTCGGAAAAGCACGACGTGGTCATCGTGGGAGCCGGTCTTGCGGGCTTGACGGCCGCTCATGAGCTCATCCGCGCTGGCCTCTCGTGTGTCGTTCTGGAAGCTCGTGATCGCGTCGGAGGCAAGACCTGGAGCCAGGAGCTTCCCTCTGGCGGTGTCATTGATCTCGGCGCTGCTTGGATCAATGATACGAACCAGAGCAGAATCATTGCCTTGGCCAGGAGATATGGCGCCAATCTCATTGAGCAGAACACCGATGGGTATTGCGTACTTCAGAATGACAAGGGAGAGGTCTCCCTATTTCCTTATGGAGAGATTCCCAAGGTATGTATTCTTCATCCTTTCACTAGAGGTGTACAATATAACAGCCTGCTGACGAGGGTGTCTTTTCTTCAAGTTCGATGAAGAATCACGAAAGAACATCGAGATCATCCGAGATATGGCTGAGAGGGACTGCCAAGCTCTGGATACCTGGAACCCGAGAGATACGTCCCTCGATTCCATGACCTTCGAGGCCTATCTTCGGTCCCGAGGAGCCAGCGAAGCGGCATTGGCTACGGGAACGGTTTGGACGCGTGCGATGTTGGGCCAGGACCCCAAAGACATTTCGGCTCTGTACTTTCTCAACTACTGCAAGTCTGGAGGTGGCCTGCTGCAGATGCGGTCTGATCGCAAACATGGCGGGCAGTACTTGCGTGTAAGACAGGGAACACAGCTGTTCGCCAAGGGCCTTGCTTCAAGTCTCCCAGTTGATACGGTGCGTCTCTCAACGCCGGTCAAGTCCATCGTCCAGAACAGCGAGGCTGGCTCCATTCTCGTGCAGACCTCGTCAGGCAAAGTCATCTCAGCTCGCAAGGTCATCACGACTGTGCCGGGGCCTGCCCTCAGATCCATATCCTTCTACCCCGAGCTGCCCCCCGTCAAGCAGCTGTGGGCCGAGTCATTGTCCTACGGATACTACACCAAAGCAATGATGGAGTTCAAGTCGCCGTTCTGGGTCGAAGCCGGAATGTGCGGCCTCATCAACTCCTTCACAGGCCCTGCGGCAGTCGTTCGCGATACTTCGGATCCGCAGAGCAATAAGCATATCCTCACCTGCTTCATGGCAGCAGACCACGGCCGCACATGGGGTGCCCTCCCGAGCCAAGCTGAGAAAGAGGCTGCGCTGCTCAAACAGCTCACGAGTCTCTACGGCGTCAACAACATCGAGGACTTGTTCGTCTCGCTGACGTACTACGAATGGAGCGGAGATGAGTGGTCTGGCTTTGGATGCCCTTGCACAGCTCTGCCGCCTGGTCTTCTTGACACAGTGGGCGGAGATAGCCTCAGGCAGCCAGCTGGAGACCTGCATTTTGCTGGCACAGAGACGGCTGGCGAGTGGAAGGGGTACATGGAGGGCGCGGTGCGTAGTGGTGAGCGGGCGGCCGGTGAGGTTGTGAAAGACTTGAAGGCAGGTATTGTCTGCCGCCTGTAGATATTTTCGAAGTTATTAAGACTGCGATGATTTGATAACTAAGTTCTCTCGGCTGGTTTAAGCTCTCAGCCACAGGTCTCAGCGGCAAATAACACTTCAAGCATGATTTGAAGACAAGACTTGCCCTGTCCACAGGCTGACTTCTTGCTTACCAACATGAGATATGGGATAGAGATTGCACAATCAGAATACGGATTGCGATACTGACGTTGAGGGTTATGTGTTGGATCATGAAGGGGTTACAGTTGAAGGTCTTGAAGGAGAAGCGAGGGTGGGCGCCCAATTTCGATGAAGACAACCCCTATAGATAGATAAGATCATAATACAATGGATAAAGAGTTCGTGAATCTAGCTTCTTCTGAGCTCTGTCCGTTTCCTGACATCGTAGTGTTGCCAGTACCAGCATAGAGATGCATATCATAGCTGTTGTTACAGATCCGGAAGTTACAGGTTGACGTGCAAGGCCGCATGTGTGTCCTAAGTTATCTGCTTATCTTACCCTCAATTATGCACAGAATTGTTCTCCCTTGCTCAACTCGCCCCTGGACTTCCAAATCTCATATTCAAAGTCAGGCTGGAACTCGGTGTACAGTGTCTCCTATGGCATATCGTTAGCTTGAATACACTGAACAAAAGTCACGTTCTCTTCAGAATCTGGAACCAAACTTACAGGATCAGCATTCACCCTGTGGGTAAACTCAGCCGCCTCATCGCTCACAGTCTTCTTCTCTAACCCGGCCGCCTCGACCATGAGCTGCACCTCGCAGGTCCTCTCCAACGCGGTGAACAAGTATGCAGCCTCATCGACCGTCCCGCCGGTTGTCAGCAGTCCGTGGTTTTGGAGGAAGATGACCCTGCCCTTGTCCCCCAATGACTCGATCAACTTTTTCCCTTCGTCCTTGCTGATCACAACTCCGCCAAAGTCGTCGTAAACTGCTTGAATGCCGTAGAAGAGACAGGCATCCTGGTTGATGATGTCGACAGGTTTTCCAAACGCAGACCACGCCTTTCCGAAGCGAGAGTGCATATGACAGGCGGCATGGACGTCAGGGCGGGCTTTGTGGATGGCGCTGTGGATGACAAAGCCCGCGGCATTGACTGCGACTCTGTTGCCGCCAATGACCTGGCCCTCTTCGTTGATCTGAACCATGTCACTGGCCTTGAGCATGCCGAAGTGCTTGCCAAGGCTGATTTGCTCGTATCAGCAAGCTTGAACACCTTTCCTAGAAACAACAAGAGTTTGCGTGTATTTGACTTACGGGTTGATCCAAAAGGTGTCCGGTTCGACAGGGTCACGGACAGAGATGTGTCCAGCTGTGCCTTCTGTGAACCCCTTCCTGGCAAACACCCTGAACGCGCCGGCCATGTGTTCGAGCTGCCATTGGCGCTTCTTGTACAGGTCGGTGAACTTGGGAATGCCGGGGAACTCGTATCCGCCAGTGGCTAGGGAGGCTGGGATAGTACCTGATGTCGCTGCAGTCGTCGATTGCTGAGTAGGAAGCAAGGAGACTGTAGCGTCGAGCTTTCGCCCTTCAGTCTGTGTTGTGCTTGTAGACATGGTGTTGGCTATCAGGTTTAGGAGACTAGGTTTGTGCAATGTCTGAGTTCCCCGGCAGAAAGGGCAATATTTTGATGGAACTAACAAAGATTTGCCTCCCAGCGATGGCGCATCAATATGGCTTGGGCGGCTTTTCAACCACAAAATCCATCGCGGACTTCTACGGAGAGGTCGGAGGGTATGGTACGTATCATGCACAGCATGGGTGCGGATGCCTGATGCTCCTCAATTCCTCGCTCCTTCTGGTAACCACTGGCGACGCAATGTTTGATTCCCTACTAGCGGAGATCGATAGACTCCGCACGTAACCCCCAGAACAAATGGGGCTGTTGTTTGCGGTGATCTTCTTCCCATTCTCGAGTACGATAAGGGTGGGGCGGAGGTCTGAATCGCATTTCCTGGAAGCCGATGATAACGTATCATCCCCCACATTTGGAGCTTGAAGCTGTGGCCAGATCTCGTCAAGAGAGATAGTGGGCAACGCAAGGCGAGGCGTGCATTTCCTATTTCAGCTCCAGGGACCAGACCGGAGACCCACTTCAACATTTCGGCAGCGGGGCCGGGGCCCAGGCCCAGGCCCAATCCAATGTATCTAGATGGCGACGAGATCCTTTTACGAAGATGATAGTTGGCTCTGTATCTCGTCACTTCTTCTTGAGTCGGTGTCGGAAATTCGAAAGCCCTGAGAATCTCATCACAACACAGTCCTGTCAATATGGCCAACGCAGTACCCCAGCTGAGGGATCCTTCTCTCTTGATTCAGAAGAACTTCATCAACAATGAGTGGGTAGACTCCGTCTCAGGAAAGACTTTCAAGGTCTATGGTAAGCAATTGTATCCATCTCGACCGTGTTCCTTGTCCCAGATTGAAAAGCTGTCGACTGACATCTGACCCCAGACCCTGCGACGGGCTCGACCATCGGCTCATGTCCCGAGTCAACCCCCGAAGATGCGGAGAGGGCCATTCGAGCCGCCTCAGCCGCTCTTCCAGTCTGGAGATCAGCTACAGGACGGAACCGCTCAAGGATTCTGCGACACTGGTACGAGTTGGTCCTGGAGAACAAGGACGACCTGGCGACGCTCATTACGTTGGAGAACGGCAAGTCCAAGGCCGATGCAGCTGGGGAGGTTCTCTTCGCGGCGAGCTTCATTGAGTGGTTTGCCGAGGAGGCGCCACGGATTTATGGCGATGTCATCTCCCACAGCCAGTCGAGCTTCAGGGTCTCTACTTTGAAAGAGCCCATTGGCGTATGCGGCCTCATCACACCGTAGGTTGCCTTTGGTCCCTAATCTCAATCATGGTGTTTCCGTCACCAACACATCCTTTCTCCAATCGCATTACTGAGGCCATTGTCTAGATGGAACTTCCCAGCCGCTATGATTGCTCGGAAACTCGCTCCAGCCCTCGCCGCCGGCTGCACCTCGATTCTAAAACCCGCCTTCGAAACACCCTTCACGGCCAATGCGCTTCTTTCTCTTCTCTCCCGTACCTCACTCCCAGCCGGCGTTGTCAACTCCATCACCGCAGATACTAACACCCCCTCGATCGGCCAAACCCTCTGCTCCTCCAATATTGTTCGCAAAATCTCCTTCACAGGCTCAACACGCGTAGGTAAGCTTCTTATGAGCCAATCTAGCGGGACCTTAAAGAGGATGAGTCTGGAGCTAGGTGGTAATGCTCCCTTCATAGTGTTCGACGATGCAGATCTTGACGTTGCTGTGAAAGCAGCCGTGACGAGTAAGTTCAAGTCTTCGGGCCAGACTTGCGTGTGCTCGAACCGCATCTTTGTACAGAAGGGGGTTTATGATGAGTTTTTGAGGAGGCTGAGGGAGGAAGTCGGGAAGTTCAAGGTTGGGTCTGGGTTTGATGCCAAGACCACACATGGACCTCTCATATCTGCGGCGGCTGTTCGAAGACTTGAAGGTCTCGTAAATGAGGCGGTACAAGGTGGTGCGAAGGTCGAGTGCGGCGGTTCAGCCCTTAAGGATCAAGGTAAGATGCATCACAGTCGCGCCCATCTTGTTGGTTCTCTCATCGTCAGGTTCACTGACCTCATCTGCATCTCAATAGGCCCCAATTTCTTCGACCCAACGATTCTCAGCAACGTGGAAACCTCCATGCGCGTTGTAGACGAGGAGATCTTCGGCCCCGTAGCCCCAGTCTTCAGCTTCGATGAAGAAGAAGCCATCATACAGGTCGCCAACAAATGCGATGTCGGTCTGGCCTCTTACATCTTCACACAAGATCTCAACCGAGCAACGAGAGTCACCGAACAGCTTCAATTCGGCATGGTCGCAGTGAATAGTGGCGTTGTATCTGACGCTGCTGCTCCGTAAGTTACCCTTTCCTCTGATCGTCTTCTAGGCGCTGGGATCGAGCAGGAAGCTAATATTATGGTTCAGCTTCGGCGGAGTCAAACACTCGGGTCTTGGTCGCGAGGGAAGCAAGTACGGCATCGAGGATTACCTACAGATCAAGACGGTGGTTCTGGGCAACGTCAATGTGCAACACCGCGCCCTCTTGTAGGGACAAAAGATTAGAAAAAGAGTTATGGCGCGGGGATAATGTAGAAATATATTAATATTTGCCATCGCATTACCAGCCTGAGAGCTCGCCTTGGCCCTAGTTCACTGCAGCAGCCTTTCCATAACACTAATATTACCCAATATACACGTCCCCGTCAAATCACCTCTCTTAATTACCACTAACAAAGTCTCGCACCATCTGATCCAAATCAACCGAGTACAGCCAGTCAATATCAAACGGCTTGGTCTCAACATCAGCCTGCTTAGGCATCCTCCTCTTGTTGATCTCATTATTCAACTCAATGATCTTATCAACACGCTCCTGTCTCCCTTTCTGCCACCGTCCAAGAGCATCACTAAGACCCTCACTGTTCTTCTCGTTCAATTGACCAAGAACACCAGCGAATGTGTATACATCCTCAAAAGCCTGGTTCACACCTTGGCCGGCAGTGGGGGGAATAGCGTGTGCTGCATCACCGAGAATAGCGACGCGGCCGTGCTTGGCGCTGGAAGCCCATGTCTCAAGCTTGGGGAGGAGATAAAACGGCCACAAATTGACTCTGTTGGGCGAAATCTCTGAGGTTGAATTTGCAACGATGGCGGGGAAGTCCTCGTTGCCTTCGCGGAGAAAGTCAACGCACCACGTCTTATCAGAATTCATAGCCTTCCAAGCATCACGGCCTGGATCTTCACCAACAAAGACCTTTTGCTTTCCGATAAGAACTTCCGAGCCATCAGCCAACTGCGGTGCAATGACGAAGGCGCCGCGCTTGTCATGCATGAAGGTAGCAGGAAGCTTGTACTCATTGTTCTCCAACTTGAGTTGCTTCGCTGGAACCGCAGCTGTGACGCCGATCATGTTGGTGAACTTTGGTTCAAGCTCTGGATAGAGATACTTCCTCACACGAGAGTGAATACCATCCGCGCCAACAAGAAGACTGGCGGTCTCTTCACGCCCATCCGTAAAGCGCCACGTGACGCTATCCTCCGTCTCACGAACAATACTCTCAAACTTTCTCCCATACTCAACCTTGATACCCGCTTCTTTAACAAGATCAAGAAGAACATTAATGAGTTCGAATCGGTAAACGCGAATACCAGAGTATCCGTATTTCTCCTGATTGCCAAACTCAAAGACGTCAACGAGTTTATCGTCTTGGGAGTAAAAGTACAAGTCCTGGAATTTGTAGGACTTGGGGAGCATGCGTTCAAAGACGCCGAGCTTGTCTAGGGCTCTGAGGGAGTTTGGAGATAGCATGATTGCGCCGCCGATGTCGAGGGGTGCGCTTTGTTGCTCGTAGGCAGTGGCTTGTATGCCTTGTTGGTGCAGAGCGAGGGCCAGGGCGAGACCTGAGAGGCCTGCTCCGATGATGGCGACCTGTGAGGATGACATATTGGTATTGGATAAGGGAAGAAGGCAGACTTTGAGTTGAAAATATATATAATATAGTGTTGCTTTGGCTTTCTAAGAGCAGGTATAGATGGGGTGTGAGGTTGGTATGATTGATGGGTTTCTGATGCATCACCACCTCGTCCATGACCTCCTATATATACACAACCTCTCAGCCACCCTTCCTCCCAATCCTCCCACCATCGTCTGACCAAATCACCCTCATGCTGCGGTAATTTCCCTGCGGCGTCGGTCTTTTGCCAAAAATCCCTTTCATTCTCACACAATCGTGCCGCTCACATCCGTCTCAGCCAATCATGTTGACCAAGACCCCTCTTGGACCGGCCGAGTCGATCCATCCGGCCGATATCCATTCCTTCTCGGCCGGCGAACAGTCAGCACTGCCTCTGCCTTGGGCTAGCACACTCTCTGAATCATTTTCTATAGGCTAGGTCGCTTACTTATGCGCCCGCTGTAATGCTCGGACTCATTAGTGCTGATTTCTAAGCTGCGGCGCAGTTTTCGCATAGCCGTAATCAAACGCCCGGCTGAGATATCGGGGCCGAAACTCTCGGCCGGGAGGGATGGGAGGGGAATTTGCTATAAAGACTGAGGATGCGACACGCTGTAGGTTTGACTCATCATTCACTCACAGACAATCAACTCCTCCAGCAAATTCTTCAAGAATCTTAAATACATTCAACTCCAACACTTAGTCTCCTGCCTTCCATCATCCTCATCCTCGCTTGGCATCTGTGATCTACGCAGATCTACCCCACTCAACGCCAACTACCGCTTCTCCACCATAACCCTTTCAAAAATGCACTTCCTCTTCATTGGTGGAACAGGCCGCAACGGCTCTCTAGCTGTTCAAGAGGCTCTATCTCGTGGCCACACAGTCACAGCCCTCGTCCGCAACACAAACTCGGCTAAACTCCCCTCGCACTCCAACCTCACCCTTGTTCAGGGTACACCAACTTCAGTGTCAGACATCGTCAAGGGTCTTACAACACCTCAGCCTCCGCAAGTAGTCATCTCAGCTCTTGCACAGGTCAGAGTCACAGAGTCGCCTTTTGCAGCTCTTCACCCGGACACTACACCTGATTTCCTAGCTGCGAGCATGCGTGCTCTGCTTGCCGCTATTTCTCAAACCAATATCTACCCCAAGATCGTGGTTAACTCAGCTCAAGGCGCTGGATCATCCTGGCGCTCTATGAATCTCCCGGGAAAGATGATCTTCAGCCACGGAAGCATGGGTATTGGTCTCAAGGATCACAACGAGGTTGACCGTTTGGTCAGAGATAGTGGACTGACTTTTGTTCTTTCTCGACCTGTTATGCTTGGGGAGGGTGAAGCACAGCCTGTCAAGGTTTGGCCTGATGATGGAAAGGGCTGCGCTTGGATGCCCAAGATTACTAGGGGGACTGTTGGGAAGTGGCTTGTCGATGCAGCTGAAAGCAGCGAGTGGGACGAACAATCCCCTGTTCTTAGCAACTAGGACATTTCGAGATGGAAGCTCGCTCACGGTGAATTGGCTAGTTGGATCACGTTTCTTGAGTTAAGTCGTAATTAATAATTAGTTTCATGGACTGTCCTTGCTCAAAACTTGAAGAAAATAAGAGACTTGCTACAGGGTGCTAAATTAAACTCAGCAAAGGTATTCTAAACTTGGCACAGATATCCTAAGCCTAGTCAAGGTATCTTAGGCTTAGTGAAGGTATCCTAAACTTAGGCTAAGTTACCCAAGTCGTTTTGTCATTTACGATCAAGGGCAAGTAGTACACAATAATTATCCTTCTTTTACCCTGAAAAGCTGGCCGTGGTGATAGCGACTTGGTCTGACAAACCCAGGCGGTGTTTTCTCCACCAGGCAGACCTCTTCATAGCCCTCACGTTCCTCTGCATCTATAAGTCTCATCCCCGCAAGTTTCTCATTCTTCAGCAACATGGGCCCTTCCCCTATTTTCGCCTTCTCCCACTCCTCCCAGGTCTTGATCTTAAGCTTCTCGTCCGCCACCCAGTCTGCATTACAAGATGCAGGTAACCTCGCGTCTGTCTTTGATACCCTCCATGGCCGACCGGCAGCTAACGCGTAGATCCATTTTTTGTCAGTCATGTACGTCTCGCCATTCAGACGTATATAGACGAGCCTCAACTTCCAATATTGACCTTGGGCGGCCCCCTTAACTACGTATGGGGTTGCCGGGAAAGCCCAAGTCGTAGTTCGTCCTCTTTTTATTTGACAGCGTAAGAGTGTTGTGTAGATGTGCAGCTTGTAGGAGCTCAACGGCGCCACTGAGCCCAAGACGGTGATGTCTGCGTCAGCGGTATCTGGTAGCTCAACTACCAGCTGCAGGGCCCTGATGATCGATTTCCAAATTGACCACTGATCCTGCTGATATCGTTCTGAGCACGCTGACTTGAGCTGCGTACCCACGCAAGGAACGTGGAGGCGCTGCAAATTCGGAAGAGCAATGGGATGAAAGCAATTATCGGAGTTCCAAGTGCCAAAAATCGCATCGCACAAACAGCTCATATCGATATGCGCGTGTTGCATACGGGGCAGGAGGTGGCGTAAATCCTCGCAAAGATGAGGACTAGGTCCATTGAGGTCGTAATTGATGTTATCCGAGGTACCCAACGCAAGCTCCAGGCTTGTGCAATTCGGCGGAATGCTTCTCAGAAGGGCTGAGACGATCCGCGTTTGGATGAAAGAAAACGGATCTCGGTAATGGCGCGCTAGAGAAAAGGACTTCAGATTGTTCATTCGTGGAATCACGGCCGCCGCAAGTTGAAGGAAGGAATCGTGAGTGTCGCGGTCGAAGCCTCCGGTTGTTTCAGGTGGGCAATTTATGTAGAGAGTAAGAGACCGCGTTAGGGAAGAAACAGCCCATCGGTCATGGCAGGCTATGAAAAGATCAAGTTGAGGGCCGATAAAGAACACGAGATCCTTGTAGAGCAAGCGAACTCCAGCATCGTACCATTCTTTGTTGACGAGCAGACAAGAATGAACGGTAGATCTCTGATTGTCGCATGGATTGATGTTCTCAAACACTTTGGTGAGAAGTTCGGGCGGGAGGGTATTGGCCATTGGATGCGGGTTTATTGTCAATCATTAGAGTCAAAGACAAAATTGTGGCGTTGAAATGAAGAAGAGTGACAGGAATCACAGGATGGAGACTCGGAGGGATTAGTCGTGGAGGATGTCAGGCATCCTCCATTTGTCGCTGTGCTATTGGCAGGAGCGGATGATGGCCCAATCAACAAGGAGTCATACCCACACAGTCAGCTATGCCATTAGAGTCACGTGCCAACATAGGCTTTTTTAAGTTGAATCTACATGATTAAGAGATCATTGACTGACTTATCTTTTTAATAATATCTATAATATTAAGAATTCTTAAATTCGTATTTTGTAATTGACCTTTATTTATATATCACTTAACTTACTATTTGCCTACCTAAGCTACTTACTAAGCCTTGAAGTAAGTCTTGCATTTTGACCTCCAGACTAACTCGGATTGGACTAAATATTTTCGAACCCCTAAACCACATATACCTACCTCGCAGCACAACAGACAATTCAGTCGAGTTTCTGCGATGGCGCATGCTATACGCTTCCATCGCAAGTCTCGAACTGGCTGCGCTGGATGCAAGCTGCGACGGGTCAAGGTAAGCCAGATGATCACCCCAGCCCTGACCGAGACTAACATGGCATCATGTTAAGTGCGACGAGGTCAAGCCGCAGTGTGCAGGCTGCGCTCGACGAGGAGAAGACTGCTTATATGTCTTTTCGAGCCGCCCAGCGACGGCCCAGAGCCGAAGTAGTCCTGCTTCAGATACTGCCGCTGCCTTTTCCGAAACGAAAGGTGCCGCTGAGCCATTGTTGGCCGCACCGTCTATCGATGAGACGCCCGCGGGGTCTAACTATGGCGCAAAGCATCTTCTCGATCTCCGTACGATGCACCATTATTGCGTCTTCACAGCCGAGAGCTTTGCCGCCGAATTCTCACAGGATATCGCCTCAATATTGAAGGTCGAGCTTCCGCGCCTTGCCTACCAGCATGAGTTTCTCATGGACGCCATTCTCCTCGTGGCCATGGTTCATCTCGGCTGCACGGAACCAGATCTCCTTCGGTCCCTTCCCATCTACCTCTACCGAGACCAAGCATTACGCACACTGCGCCAAGCCATTGGCGGCATAACCGACTCAAGCATTGCGGCGGTGAGAGGCGCGTCTGTCTTGCTTGCGACCGTCTCTTTCGCCACAGATCGAGTATCTCAGCAGTCCGGCTTATGGCTGACTAATTGGTTAACGCTTGCCCACGGGCGACGGAACATCCAACTACAGTCAAGCATCGCAGAGGGCCAGGCGAGGAAGCTACCTGGTGCCAGCTTATACGGTTCCTTCATCGATGTACCAGGATCAGACCGCATTGCCAGCGGCATTTTACGTGCGATCCAGAGGGATCGAAGCATCCACGGCGACGAGATGTGTCTTGACACTCTCCACAGAGCCGCGACAGAGGTGAGCCGGCTCATCACAGCATTGGAGTGCCCCCGAGATCAGCTATGGCTCGCAAAGCAGCTCAAAGCGTGGGCCTTCGATGTGGTAGAGCCCAGGTTTTTGGAATTGGTCCGGCAAGAGAGGCCATGTGCGTTGGTGATCCTCTCGCATTACTTAGCCGAGTTCAGCCTGCTGCCTCGCACATGGGTGTATGATGGACTTGTCAGCCACGACATGGAGATTATAGCCGAAAAGCTGGGCTCGGAGTGGGAAGATTGCATAGTATTGCCAAAGATGGTTTTGCATGTTCAAGGTCGTGAGGCGTTGACGGAGCTGTTGTTGAGCTGTCTATAATGTTTCGCGTGTTGTATTAATGCTTGACGAGTGACAAATCTATGGAAATGCATGAAAAGGAAAGACAAAAGAAAAACAAAAGAAAAGCCTTAGACCCTCCCCCCACCAGCACATTTCCCCTGACCCGATATTTTTAAAAGTCTATCATGAGCATATGCAGTCTCGCACCCTATCGCTTTCACCATTTTGTCTCCAGTTGTCTCTTACAGTTCCTCTCCCTCCAACGAGTTCATATCCTTGGGGGCCCGAATGTACTCGGATGGGTGAAGATAAAGCAGAGCTGCCATGACACCAACCATCAAGAGAGAGTCGCAGACATAGATATAAGCTTCGCTAGTCATCATGGGCGAATCGTGGTCTCCTGTGAACTCGACGAAGCGGAAAACGGACCGGATGAAGATCAAGGCGCTGGTCAAGAACAGGACGTGCATCACTCCTCTCCATCCACCTTTGCTGCTGCACGCATCTAGCCGAAAGGTTGTCGGTGTTGGGTTCGCGTCGAGTCGTCGATAGAAGAGGGCGGCGGAAACCACGAACAGGCCGAAGAAGATGAGCTGGATGGCCAAGCCGACCAGGATGATGGCCTTGCCCAAGCTAAAGTTGTTCGACAACATGCCTGAACCGGCGATCTGGATGATGAAGGATAAGATGTCTCCGCCGACAAAGATCTTTGTCAGCCAAGTTGGCCGCACCGGAAGGTAGGTCTCTGCGTGGACGAGGACCACCAGTCGGCCTAAGACCATGTATATGGACGCTGCCAAGAGAGCGGGTGCGACGAGGATGGCAAGAGCCTGAATGATGAAGAACGTGAGGTTTTCGAGGTCTCTGCTGCCTAGATAGCGTGTTACATAGCCGACAATCTCGACTGTTGCAATGGTTAGCGGCAGAAGCGAGTGCAGAGGGAGGGGACATACGGGCACCACCAATGACAAGGGGAATAAAGTACCAGGTTCTTCTAGTAAAGAGAAGAACCGCATGCCAAAGAGTAGCAATGGTGAAGAGAAGGAGAAAAATAATGGCAGCCGCAGGGCTAGGGTCGTAAGTCCAGGGGTTGTTGGCCATTGTGAAGAGGTTGAGGGAGGATTGCGCTGCAAAGAGAGGGTAGGGCGAAAGGCCAACAAAGGATAGATGAGAATTGAATAGAAAACAAAAGTAAAACCAATCGAAGTCTGCCTTAAGTATGCAAGCCATTAGGGCAATGGGGGAATATTATATGGATGGTAGAGGCGGCGCGACGGGGTCTGACTTGCACCTCGCACTCCGCTTACCGCACTTCGCATCTCGCATTTCGCATAAGCGGGTCCCAGAACCACTTATACCGTTAGCTTAGCTCGGAGGGATCGCACAGGTGGATCTCGGGTAAAAGCGAGGGGCGATCAGTGAAGCACCAACCCTAGAGGGGATGGATGGAATGCAGAAGTTTTACCTTTGGTGGATATCTCTATTACCGGTGGTTATTAATAGGGAGTTTTCGGTCCTGAGGATACGAGATGGAAAAGAGGAGATGTCTTAGAAAGATACCGCTCTGGAAATGCCAAAGGCCGCAAAAGACCAAGTTCCGGATTTTAAGTTCACCTTGAAAAAAACAACGCCCACTTAGCTATCACCAATACCACGTTAAAGACTTGATCGACGCTCATATAATGTTGAGTTTGATGCTGAGCTCAATGCTTCAGCCATTAACACCCGCCATGAGACACCCAAGCCTGACTCCAGCTATAGCCACTGAGCTAGGTTCCGCACACGCCAAGCGCCATGCTATCCGGCTACGAGGCAAGCGACACAGGGATAAAGGCGACAAATGGACCATCACAAGAAGGAAGTGCGATGGCCGAAATGGAATACCAAGAGAGAGAAAGCATACTCCTCAGAAGAGCGCCGTGACGGAATCGCATTTGCGCGAGGAGAAAGCAATACCGTTGCCTACACCCCCGGATATCGACAGCTTGACATCCATCGCCATATCAGACTGGCTTTTCTGCAAAGGCTTCGACTATAGCGCTCCCAGCTTTCTTTGCTTTTCGCCGGAACAGTTAACATTTATGGCCCATGGTCTCCGTATCATCAGTCATGCCCAAAAGGGGGTAGTCCTTGTGAATATCTGCAGCGACACCGCAAGGTTCGTTATCATCGACATAGCCGTCCGGAACGCGTTCAATTATCCGTACCTGATTGACCAGCTATTGGCAATATCCGCCGATCATCTAGCCATCTTGAATCCAGACCAGGCTCTCGATTACCAACGTTTAGCCCTGGAGTTCCAAACTCGCGCTTTGACTACGCTTAACCGCGAGGCTCAAGGGATGATGCAAGAAATAGCTGAAAAGGATCTGATTCCCCGAATCCTCCATTCTTTCCTCTTGAGCCTCCATGTTCTTTACCTCACGTTTACGAGGGACCGCGACACTTATGACTTGTTCATTCAGAAGTTTGTTAAGGCCGTCCATCTATCCCAAGGACTTAGGACTCTCGCTGGCCTGAACTACAGCCTTGCTGTTGATTCTCCCCTCGGTCCCTTTTTAGCTATGGTCCATGATGCCGGTGTCTCTGAACCCACCGGGACAGAGTGCACTAGGCTTGTCGAGTTCATTGACTCGTCCGACGCTGGCTCCATGACAACTTCTAGCTGCAGAGACGCCGCTCGGAAGCTCCAGTGGGCATTTGACATGCACGCTACCTTGACGGGGGAGCAGTGTGCCCTAACAGCAGTGGTGTACCCGGCTCTGCTAACCGAGGAATACATAACCGCTCTGCAGAAGTGCCGCCTAGAAGCCCTCGTGACCCTGGCACATTATGGCATCCTACTCCACCTGTGTCGTCACATCTGGGTCTTTGGTGATGCTGGAGAGTCTCTAATTAGACTTATTGCTTGGCGCCTAGGGCCTTCTTGGCATGAGGCACTGAAATGGCCTTTGGAGGTTGTGGCGTCGGAAGCATGTCCAAGTTGACGATGGATTAATAGGTATACTGCCTGAAGTGGCTTGATAAGGGCGTTATTTGAGCTGATAGACTCCATAGCTGATGGCTCACATCACGCGCCTCACACATTATATTATAGTGGAGAACTTAATTCGTAATAAAGTATCCGGTGTTAACGAAACCTCAAGAGTCCTGTGAATCTTTGTGATGAGATCTTGGAGTCGTGCTACACACGATATGTCGCTACAAGTTTGACATGGATAGAAATTACACAACACCGTCGGCCCAGTCGTTCTGCCTCACTTTCAACATTGGCCTTTGGGCGCTCGGTGTGCTGCACTCAAGTCTGTTGTTATATCAGCCTTTACATCGCACAGCGAGATTTTTCAGATGTGAATACATGTTTTGTCTGGGCAAATCAACGTCTCGACCCGCGAGACCGAGGATTTGCGAAGGCAATGCACGGAACTGATCCTGCGATCCCTCGACGTGCCGCAAAACAGCAAAACACACCTCTCGTATCGTGAGCGCATAGTCGGGTTCCACAGCCGATTCTTCCGTTGCAATATTCGCGTAGGGGAAGTTATGCTGCTACGAGCGATGTGTGGCCGAGGCCCGATCAACTGTGCGACGATCACAGCGGAAGTCATCTTAAGAGTGTTATCTTTAGTTGACAGACTTGCTTGCATCAGGGAGCTTACCTTATGTATGTTTTGTATGCTTTGAGCCTGATTATCTTCACGGAAGAGCAGCAGCACTTATTTATATATATACCTTTGGAGTCAGCCATCAGGATATCTAGCTTTTCAGCTAAAAGCAAGATCCTAGGCAACAGTAAGGGCGATGGGTATTTTGCCTGTATGTGTTTTTTTTTTTGTGTTCTTTACCTTTGTGGCCTTGAGGCTGAAGCCTCTTATTGACCCCTCCACCCTATCACTTCCGTTGCAATACCAGATATTGTCCCAACCAAGGGAACTCCCACCTCAGGGGGCGTATTTCTCCAGTTTGCTGGACGTCTGTGTCCAAGGTAAAAGTGCTGCCAGTGACGGTGTTTCCAAAACCAATGTTTGAGCTTATGAATCCGGTGCGATTGTCCACATATTGAACCGGGGACGGAACTGATCAAGCCCTGATCCGGTAGCAAGAGCGGCATGAGAAACAGATCCTTAATAGCTTCATCGAGGCGCGCAAGCTGGGCTCTAGTAGCCGCTTTGACCACCCAATTCTGTGCTAGGAAGCGCACGTCTCCCATCATTTCCGTTTCCAGGACTTCCAGCCAGTTTCCCTGATAACCTCAGCCCTGTTGTAGGTGCCAGGCCGTCCCATAAAATTCGTGAGAATTCAGGAACCAACTTCCACGTTCTTCTGTTCAGATCTTTTTGGCGCTACCAGCACTTGAGCTGGATAAACAACAATCTCGTCATCGCCGTCACCGTAATCCCCTCCCTTCTTCACAACCAGGGGAAACAACACGATTCTCACTTTTGACTTTTGAGCTTCATACTCCTCATTGGTCAAGTCTGAACTATCACCGCGCTCATTCATCAAAGCAGCGTTGAAAAAGACCAAACTTGCAAGGTCACCATTCGCATCGTACTCGGGCTGCAGAGGTGGAAGCATCATATATTCTGCCTTTTGACTGCGCATCTCGACTGAAACCTCAACTGCTTCTTTTGTCACCTGTGACAGGCTGGAAACAAGCTGACTTTCCAGATTGGAAGGTGGTGGGAGAATAGCGCACAGGGTCTGGAAGATAGTTTCGGATACGGCTCTAGCATCATGGTTACGCTGGTTCTGGACACTGTCGCGATTAGACAATAGTGTCAGAGTTGTGGCGCGCCATCTCCGTATGGCTGAGGGAGGTCCGACAAGCTGCTTTTCGAGACTCTTGAGCTTCTGTCTTGTTTCTCGATCCAGGCCGAACAAGTAGCGAGTAAAGACGAACTCCCAGAGCATACTCATGGCTACGGATGTAAACACATCGCGACGACGTACTCGATCGCAGAGATACATATCCACATCTGACCCATCAAGTATGGTGTTGTCCAGCCTGTCAATGATCTTTTCGTCGCCAATTTCTGACGTCAAGCGAGCAGCGCGCATATCCGAAAACTTTGAAAAACGTAGGATCCACTGTCGAAGATTTGAAAACAGTTCTTGACATCGATGGTCAAAGTAGTCCTCATCTCGGATGTTGAGAAAGTCCTCATGCTTGGGGGGTGCTAGGATCTGGCGCTGTAGGTCTTGGAAGCTCAGCTCATTTCTCTCAGCTAGCATGCTGACAATAGCTTCGTGGCCGTTCTTGGCGGCTGACGATAGAGGCGTTCGTCCGCGGTTGTCTTTCACACTTGTATTAACCTTGTTTGTATCAAGAAGCAGCTGAACAACCTTTTCAAACCCGCCCTCTGCCGCCAGTATTAGTGGAGTTCGTCCATCCTTATCAGCTGCGTCAGGATCGGTCTTGTTAGTACTCAATAACAGCTTCACAATTTCGTCATTGCCGTTTTCCGCGGCGAGAGATATGGCCGTTCTCCGGCACTTGTCTCTAGCCTCCAGATCGACCTTGCCAGTATCGAGAAGAAGCTTAACAACATCGCGATGCTGGTTGTTCGCTGCCCACATGAGCGGTGTTCGTCCGCTTTCGTCTTCAATCTCACTCACTTCTGCAGCATCCGGAACAATCTTTCCTGTTTGAAGTAGCAGTTGAACAACCCCTGCATGCCCATTCTTCACGGCCCACAGCAAAGACGCTTCTCCAGTCTCAGCACTAGCGCTCAAGTCCACCGCGTTAGTATCAAGAAGCATCCTTACTACTGCCTCGTGGCCACCCTCTGCGGCGAGTAAGAGTGGTGTTCGCCTTGTTCGTCTGGTCTCGTCGGGCTTTTCCTTAGCATTTGGATCAACCTTTTTCGTGTCAAGAAGAAGCTTAACAATTGCCTCATGTCCTTTGCTGGCTGCCCACAGCAGTGGAGTCCATCCCTTCTCGTCTTTCGCATCTGGATCAACAATCTCGATTCCAAGAAGCAGGTTAACAAGAGCTTCATAGCCATGACTTGATGCCCAAGAGAGTGGGGTTTGACCAGCCTCATTCTGCTTGTTCGGGTCAACATTCTCAAGCATAAGTTTAATCGTTAAGTCGTATCCATCCTCTGACGCCCATCTCAGTGGCAACCAACCGCCCTCAACTCCAAGAAGAGCCTCAGTTATCGCTACAACGTATGCCCCAGTTTTAGTACTACATCCGGAGTTCAACGCTGGGTTCGTGTTATCCACATTTTTCAAAGCCTTGTCGAAGTTTCTCAACGATCTCCGGACATACTTTTCAGCTTCGGCAGGTCTTTCAAGATCTTGCAATACGAATCCAATATTCGCCAGTATTGCAATAATGTACAGTTTATCTGTCATTGAGCCCTTCTTCATTTCTTTGACCATGAGTTCCTCGTACTTTGTTTCTTGATCACCAAGAGACTCATTTGGATGCATCTCCCAGTCCCACACAAGGACAAAGCGGTGTGAGAACCTCGTGACTGACTGTAATATTTCCGACCACTCGATACCTTTGCCATCGCGAGCAATAGAATCTGTAGGGGGTACCGAAATCATGACAACGGCCCAGTAAGGATGACATAGTCTGATGATAGTGGGCCTTGATGCTCCCTGAAGAATGCACACAATGTCCCCTGCTTGGATGTTCTTTGCCGAGGCCTGGACTGCCCAAGACGACATTCTGCCAGCCTCAACATATGCATTCTTCCAGGCAATCGTCACTTCCTGACTATCCTCCCAAGCCGGATCTCTTTGGACCGAGGAGACTTCGCCCAGAACTAGGCCCTTTCCATCGATAACAGCCAGCTCCCTGTCGCTCCAAGTCTTCACAGATACCGATTGTGAAAGTACATATTTAACCAGCCTATGAAATACTTGACTCCATGGAATCGTGTAGTCAACATATAGCCCCGCTTCACTGGGATCATCGGAGCTCATACCAAGCAAAGCGTAGACTTTATCGTGGCGTTCGGTGGCCTTTCTGGTATGATACATCTCAGCCAATTCGCTCAGAGGACGTATGTCGAGTGAAAATCTACTGGATTGTGTTGTAACGTGCCGAGGGCGAAAGATGGCTCCCCGTATGAGATAGGTGACAGATCGAACCAGGGGCTGCAAACTCGGGTAAGATTTATAGGAGAGCTCCATTGCGTTTAAGCCTGAGCAAAATGCATATCCATCAATCTCAGCAGAGCCACACTTGATGAGTACATATCGGGCTGCTGCAACCTCTTGTAGGACCTGGATGGACTTGATGAATACCTTTCCTGATGCCGGGTTGGAGTTGGTGGCTTACCCAAATGCGCTGAAACCATGGTCTTTGGAGAAGCTGGAAAATACCTTTTTGATCTTTCCCCTCTGTCGAATTTCGGAGTGCTGCTTCGCGGATGTTGTCCAGTGTCTGATCGCTGGTAGTTGACGCCGACCCGAGCCAAACAACAACGCAGCTGGCTTTGGCATAGATCTCGGCCATTGATTGGACCTGCTGTCCTTTCTCCAACGTGTCTCCTTGATTGATGCAAATTGCATCAATCCAGATAATACGCTCTAGAGAGCCATGTCGTAGATGCACCAGCGCCGCATGAAGATTTGTTCCCACGAGGAAGTTCAGGTCATTCACGACGATAGAAAGAGGCTTTTCTGCAGACCCCCAGACGTAGGACAAGGCCTCGTAAGGGTAGGTGCTCTCCGAGTCAGACAGAGCAAAACTGAATAGCTCGCATTGGACTGGGGAGTTCTTGTCGGGGTGCGGGGTTATCCGAAGAAGGCGGATACTACCCTCGGGTAATGGTGAGTACAAATACGGGGCCATGGCCTATCGGGAGCTCAGGTGAGAGATGATGTTTCCCGGCTTATACTTGCTGGGTGTTCGGCGATAATAGCTCAAGATTTGAGGCAGGTGTTTTTAGAACAATTGGGCAGTGAGGGGGTGATGCCTAATGAAAGCCTCATGCATAGCTGAGCTGAACTCCAAATTGCGACATTGGGTAAGCAGGCAGGCCTAACTGGGCCAGTAGGTTACTAGTGGCATGCGAGAGGCAGCCATTACAACTGATTCGGCACCATTTCTATATTTCTATCCCATCCATAATGAATAAATGGGTCAGTCAACTAAGTGATATTAGAAGAATCTTTTTGGGTTTATTCCAGAAAATATCATTCAAGGTCTTATTTGCTACTGATAATCCACGTGAAAATGTTATAACATTCGCATTCGTAGATTCTTGTTGTCTGTCTTCCACGGCCCAGTGAGCTGCCGCCGGGTCACATTGGTGGTTTGAGCCTTGCGCAGCGAACAAGCACTCCAACTTACTATCTTCGCATCTTGGCTCTTCACCCTGTTGGGTAGTCATTTTCTCCTCAAAGCCTCCAGTAGCTAAGTGACTTATTAGGATTTGGCCATCTGTGGTTCTGTACTGGCCTGGGCTGTCGAGATATCATTCCCAAGATGAGCCAACCCATTCGTCGTCCCTCCGGTCTTTCCGTGTAAGCCCCGATGGTTCTTGTAACCAGAGCAACCAGGACGTGAAGAATTTTTCTCGAAGTCGAGGGTTGCCCCAGATCTCAGACGTATTGACACAATCTGCGGTGGCGGGCTCGTGTTGAGCATGAACCATAGCGGTCGAAATTCAAGAGAGATTAAGAGGGGGGCAGCCACATGTTGGCATGCTATACCCGTTAAGGGTGCGGAACTCGGGATGTCTGATCATTTACTCTCAAGCAACAATGTCAGCGGCTAGGAGAAGTGGTGCGTGCAAGTAATTTGTTCCAGTAATGCCAGGTAGTTCATGATAAGCTTTGGCTAGAGCTAAGAGAACTGGATCCTTGGGTTCGTCTTTGCAAGCTATAAGTCCGCTCAGAAAGTGCGATACCTGATCAAAGAAGCCTATTCCGTCGCCTCTCTGAGTCCAGAACAAACCACTCCGTAGAGCTGAGATCACCTCCGCCTCAATTATTTGGGATTTGCCCTGCTTGTCTAGTTCGGCAACGTGAAGAATTATGTGATGGAGGCCTCTCATCGATAGACCTCCAGCAACCGCCGGGCCACAGGGGTCCATCCTCAAGCATTATCACTCCCATACAGACTCGTTGCTCAAATACTCAAAGACAGTACGTTACATGAAAACAACAACTCCACTCACAAGCTGGCTAATCTTGTTGCCAGCCGGCTGAGTCTCTAACAGGCCACCATACCGACTGGGTAGCCTCTCTTCAAGAACAGTGCGAAGATCTATCTTATACTGCCAAAAAAAAGACCCCCGACACCATCTGTCGACATATCGACATCGTCGACGAGTGCCAAGGCAAGGGGGTACATACTAGCAAGAGACGGAAAGCTAGGACTTCTCGAAGCCTTTTGGCTTTGTATAACAGCTTAATTAAGAAATATTATCAAGTCAGATTGATATGATAGATTTAAAAGTTACTAGTATAACTATTTAGGTAGGCATTTAAAAGTAAGAGGTTAAATTCTATAAGTAATTTATTATAATTAATACAAATAAATAGAATTTCTTTAGAATTTGGCCTTCTTATAATCTTTTCTTTTGATAAGTTTTAGTTAAAATTAAAAGTCTCTCATTATTTACATAATGTCATATACTATCAATCGCTTTCAGACATATAAGAATCCTCAGATTGCATCCTAGGCCGCTTAGTAGCCTTGTGATTAAGTGAAGTTTCTATCGGATTGCGATTCTTCTTAAACTCCTTGTCAAATGTTCGCAGAGAATCTATTGCGCTGTGCAAATGGTCATATCCAATCTCCACACCTGCTCCAAATGCTGATGCATGTGCAATTCTGACTATGTCTCTGATCTGTCGTCCGTTGAGCTCTTCGTGGGCAATTCTGCTGGCCAGATCAGTCCATGAACCTCGGTCTTGGATTGTTGTTGACGCTTTTGCAAGGAAGATTTGCCACAAGCCCTGACGGCTAGCGATATCCAGCTTTGGGTAATGAATGGCGACTTGAATTCTCGATTTAAATGCATTGTCGATGGAACTAACTCTATTCGTCGTGAGGAACAGAGCTCCTTGGAAATACTCAAGAATCCGTAGGAAAGCTACCAGATATAACAATTAGTATGGGTCACGGGACGAGAAGGTAAAGAGTCATCATACCGGTCACTAACGAGTTGCTCATCTCGTAATAGCTACTTCTTGATTCTAGGAAGATATCTGCCTCGTCCAAGAGTGCCACTGCGTTCCACCTCTCTGCTAGACGTAGGACCGTTCTAAGTGCGCTTTCTGTGGACTCATGGTCATGGCACAGATCCCGCGCGTCCATTTTGAGAAGTGGTCGCTTGCAGTGCTCAGCTATGGTCTCTTATTGTCTGCATGTTAGCAAATGTAATAATGGGTGCCTGTACTGTACTTACCTGCAGTCATTGTCTTCCCAACACCGGGTTCGCCGTGTAGAAGAAACACCAGTCCTTTCCCCTTTCCTTTAATTATGTCGCCAAATGCCAGATTGTGGTGTTCTGTCTGCATTCGAACAAGAGACAGCAATATGCTTTTGTGCTTGTCGGAAAGCATCAATGAAGATTGAAAAGTCGTTGTGTCGAAATCGATATTTTGCACCAAATCTATATTAAAGTAACCCCATTGTCTCTCGTTGAACGCGTAGCCACCAACGTGGCTATGGCAAATCAGGTAATCGTTGTCGGTGAATATCCAAGATGTAGGGATAGAACTTTGATCAACTTCCTTGGAATGAAAATGTTGAGAATCCAACATGATTCGGCTTCCGATCTTGAGAGAGGCGCATGTTAGCATTGGCGCCATCTTGGTACATCAGGTCCTGGCACTGAAGAATTCTTACCTGTCTTAGTACCCGGGACGAACTATCTGTTGTAAGAGACAGTCTGATATTTGTGCCGTCTTGCCGCGAAAGAGTTGCCGGACCCCGATAGAACTGGTGATGAATACCTTGAAGTTGACGGAATCTACGCCCTCGACTTATGAGACGTGTCTCTATATCTTCTCGATCAGGATGAAAACGTAGGGGCAGTAAAGGAAGTAGTTTGATCTGGCTAATTCCTTCGAAATAGAGAATTTTCGCAATCCAGGATTCAAACCCAAACCCATTTTTGTTCGTAGTAAGATATTCGCCTGTGAGCGTCCATGCGTGACTGAACATGTGATTGGCATCGTTGCAATCGCAATTAGAAAGTATAGACTTGTATCGCATGATCATCTCAACACCAGAAGGTGCTGCGTTCCCGGGCAGATACACCAGATCTCCTTGCCTAAAGATCGTCCAGGCATGTCTGAAATCAATCGAAGGTGATGATGGCTGGAACATGACATGACATGTAAAGCTAGCGACAGCATCTGCAAGCTCTTGCTGTAAATGCTCCACTAGCAACGAAACATGACGTTGTTCGTCGCTCTCAAGATCTCGCTGCCGTCCGTACTCAAAGAGCCTATCACGAAAGTGAAATAAGTGACGAGGTTCATTGTACCAAGAAATGTGGGTGAAGTTGATGTTTCGATCTCTGTATACAGGCACAACAGCTTTCAACGCAGCCTTCATATGAGGAGACTGTATTTCTGTCTTGACGGAAGCCTTTTGGCCATTGAGGTTCCACTCCGTGGTGCGAACGATTGCAGATTCATTTGCATCCATTCCGAGAAAGCTGCCCAAATTATGGCTGGTTCCACTACGAATGACAACTTTATTGCCGTCCGAGTTGAAGACTGAATCATAATCAACCAGTTCGCATTTCGTTCCTGTACCACCGCCCGAAACTTGTGGCTGGGCCAGTGCGAAATCTTTCAAATAATCATCGAAAGACAATTCCGAAGCGAAAATCGAGGTATTAATAGTGTTATCGTCCATGGTGACAAAAACGGGCAGTGCAGGGGGGAAACAAGGTAGATGTTCTTTGAATTGGGAGCTCTGAGTCTGAAGAAGTGCTGTTGTAGTAGAGCAACGAGTAAAAAGTCTAGACAGGACCGGGTACTTTATACTCGCTTCCTGTTTTCTTTTACCCCAGTTATTGCATAAAGGGCCTTTAATCCAGTTGGTACTTTCTTAACCACCCTGGACGCCTTACGGCGGCCTTGTCATACCAATGACCTGCACATCTGCCCACCAACAAGTGCGCCCTTCCAACCGGCCTTTCGTTTCTTTTCGCGCACTCCGCGAGGAGTACTTCTCACTCAAAGTCTGTTCTTTGGTCTTGGCAAAGCATCAATGTAGGCCAGGCCGTGGAATGGTTCCTCCATTGCTGTCTCCCCTATCCAATGCTCCATCATAATCGATCGATTGTTGTTAGCGCTAGGACGCTGTGGCTTTTTCCCCATGATGCTAGCCATATTTGTGCCGGTCTATGAAGTACCTAGTCAGCACGAACTAGACTGCGATGCGATTGTCAGGTCTATGAGAAACTAACCTGGTTTTTATTTGTTTCTGTGATGTTCTGATTTGAGCAGACTGCGGCATGATTTTCCTTGGTAACAATATGCTTTGAAGACTCTAGATCTACAGGCATTTTTGAAGCAAAAAACGATTTCCACGTTAGATACGCTTTAAACACGTTTATTGTACTCTGAAGACAACTGTATTCTCCGCTTCATCTTCCAATTCGATCGGAAGTGAAATCTATGAAATATATATTTTTCAAAAAGCCTGCATTACACTTTTACTCCGACTGAGTACTTTTCCGAACTTTGGTAACATTATCTTGGGTTCTAGCATTTGACGGTCCGACGCTTTAGGCTCAATCGTTACAGGAATAATGGACTTTTGCGTACTTTATAGCTGCAAGGATTATAGGTCACGCAGCTAGACCTTCGGGAGGGGTTAGTGTGGACGGTTGTCGTCATCGATCAAGGTGAGGCCTGTGAGCTGCAACCGAGTGCACGCAAAAAATTTTACGGACTTTTGAAGAACGTCTTTTTACAGGCTGGTTGGATTTTCTTGCAGAACCGCTTCCGGTAGTACTTTTGTGTACATTTTGGCAAAGGACTCCTTTGCATTCGTCGTAAGTCCTGGGGTCTGGCGGCTTCTGCCAAGCCGCCACGTTTTCAAGTACGTATGGCCACGAATCTCGCGGACTTTTGCGTACTTTGTGGCATCTTCCCTACGAAGGTGTAGTTCTTTGATGGTTGATTGGCGCTCGGTCAGCCTTGGCAATTTAATACAAGCAGTACTCGGTGGCTTCCGCCCCCCTTTAGGTGTCCCCATGAGCCACTGGTAAGCAGCGTCGGCAATCATGATTTGTCTTGGTCGAGTATAACTAAAAGATGAAAAGGCGCCTGCACCTCGTCCGTTCTATCGAAAACATCCCATCTACTGTTTGACGGCAATTTATCGCCCTTTTGCACCGCGCATCAGTACACTTGCTACTGCAGCCTCGACCTAATGGAACCTCGGACCTTTGAATGGGATCTGTCCGATGGCGCCGACTTGCTTGACCCCCAATCTCGCGGTGTTTCGCTACCTGACCAGCGCCTTTGGGCACCAACTTCTGATGCGTGTGCCAACACCAAGGGCGTAGCAAATGCCATTCACAACTCCAGTCTGCTTAACAACAGCTTGAATATGCCGAATTTTCAATTCGACTTGTCTCTTAGACAGGTCTCTACTCCCCCAGATATCCCACCAACTCAAGCCCCTATGGTGACGACCGCACCGACTAAATCCACCAACAAGAAACGGCAAACGATTCCGGAGAGTGTCTGGTGTCACCACAGAAAGACGATCGAGAGACTTTACATAGATGACTGGTCCACGTTGGAGGAGACTATGGCCACGATGCGTGAAAAATATGATTTCGATGCGACGTGAGTTCAATCGCTGCAATAACCTGGTAGAGTTTGTGCTGACTTCAGATAGCAAGAGGATGTACAAGGATAGGCTGAAGCGATGGGGGCTCTGGAAAAATTTGAAGAAGACAAGAGTGGAAAGCATTGTTCAGGAAATAAATGACCGGCAGGGCCGCGAGACAGAGGTACTTGTGGAAGGGAGAAAAGTCGAACTGGATCGGGTACAGCGAGCGCACGATAGGTATTCTGCCTCGGAGAAAAATGGTCAAGGTAAGAGAGCTCTACTCAGTCAGTCGCACTCAGGCAGCAAGTCTTTTCTTCTTTTGTCTTTTGGGCCTTAAAGACCAATTACTGAGGCTGAGCAGCACAATGCAATGTTGAAATCATTGTACGGACTCCCGAGGCCCGTGACAGTTCCCCATCGATGGCTCATAGAAACAAATGTACTACGGCATCATCGTCATTCAGCTTTGAGTTCAGATCCCCGGCCCAAGGTCCTCTAGACGCATCCTCTTTACGGGTAGATGGAAGGGGCCTTAGCGAAGCAGAACTTCTTGCCCTGAGAGCGAAGTCGATCAGTCAAGTCGGCGAAGGAAATCGAGAAGAGGGCATATCTGGCTTGATAGCAACTCTCTGTGGATTCCAGGATCACTTTCCTGCCACTGATCCGAAGGTTATAGAGACCGCTTGGAGTCTTGTGCAGGCGTATACTCTCGATGGATTCTCCGAGAGATGTGACGAGGTCATGAACTGGATGTCGGCCAACTACAGCAGGGACTTGGGTTTATGGCATCCTCTATCCCTGCTCCATTACATTCGGGTGGAAGAGAACCTATTGTCTTGTGGTCGCGTTCATGAGGCAGAACGGCTGGGCCTTGGTGTTTATATTGCTGTAAGAGATAGCATGGGTGACGAGGGGGTGATTACCATCAAGAAGGCCTGGGGAGACAAGAATTCCACGACAGAAGCTCCCAGCATGTCAGTTCTTGAGGGGGTCTTCGCTTATTATCAAGACGATATTCGCGTGGGGCAGCAACTCAAGCTTGCCAAGTTGTGGTCTCTATCCAGACTTTCCGGTATGGACACGATTCTACGGCGGCTTATTCAAAGGTTTGCCTCTGTCCCAGGTATCTTCCAGATTCATTCACAAGATGTTAGATGCATCTTGATTGAGTTTCTGGTTGCTTGTGGGGATAGCAGTGCCGCCACCGAAGAATGCAAAGCTGCAAGAGACTCACAGGCAAAACTGATCAAGCTTCTCGGGAGGTCAGAGTTCAGAGACCTCTTGAGAATATCTCAACAATTGTCAACGCTGCATCTAGTGAACGGAGATCCGGATGGGCATATGAGGGTTTTAACCTGGACTGCCGATGCTTTTCAGGCTATTCTTTCAGCTGCGTCATCAACAAGCTATAACCTTGATGGTATCCTGAGTTTAGTGCATTTTTACATAAAAGTTGGAGAAGCCCGCAATAATGAGTGTGGATGGAAAAGCGCAGAGCTTTGGGTTGGGCGAGCATTTATATTTGCTGTCAGAAAGCTAGGTAACTTTCACAATCTTTCGCTTCAGATAGAGCGTTTACTAAAGGCAAAGACTTTCAAGGGTTTTAATACTGACTTTTTAGACTAACAGATAAATAATAAACATACATTTAATGGGATAGGCAAAAGCTTAAATAGCTATTTAAATTCTGTATTGACAAAGAAACAATAAATGCTGGCAAACAACATGGATCATGCGTTGTTCTAATGTTCCAAGATCTTGTTATCTAGCTCCCTTCCGAATTCCTTCGTCACATTCTCATGATAAGCGTACACGTCAGGCCTGAACAGCAAACGCCGTCCTAAGTTGTGAGCTAGATCTCTTAGTTGCAGCTGATACTTGTAGCTGAGAGCTTTAATCAGCAGAGAGAGCTTAGATCGAGGTGCCAAGCTATCTTTATGCCCCCTGCTCCATACCAAAGCCGTACCTGCCCGTTATAGCCCAGGAGTAATATAGAACATAAGTATTAACAGGTTTATAGTATCTATCTAAGACGAATATTAAATCTTTTAATAAAAATATACTCTTTACTCTTAATTATAAAGTTAAAAATATTATATTTAATATTAATAAACTAAATCGCTTTCTGCTTTATAATATATTTCTATTTAAGCTTAATAAAGGTCTTTTTATTTATTTTAT